>NC_138578.1:84146577-84482171 GCF_964289735.1 Phaethon aethereus
GTTTAGTGGGCGTGGGGGTGTTGGGTTAATGGTTGGACTTGATGATTTTAAAGGTCCTTTCCAACCTTAATGATTCTGTGATTCTCTGTGGAAAAGAGCAGGAGCATTTCCTGGGAAACATCTTAGGTTGTTGATAATTCAGTTTAAAGCATTGTGGGGCTTTCTGGAGCAGTAGCTCCATCCACCTCTCAAATCCTGTTTTCTACCTCATCTCTGAGCTTTAGCCTTCACTTACTCATTTCTCCTTCTCTGACCTTGCCAGAAATTGTACCTGAGGTACAATTGTGGTGTAGGATGCTAGCCAACACAAGGAAAGGTGGAGAATGAAACCCCACGTGCTCACCCTCTGCTGCGACTCCAACCGTTGGGCTCGCCTCTAGCTCTTGTTCCACCAACCTTTACGTGGCCACCACCTGCAGTAAGTCCTCGTCATCTTTCTAAAAGCCAGTGGAGTTGCACTTATTTGCAGTGGCACTGGCAGATACTCTTTCATCATCCCCTGGCAACTGAGCTGTGGTCTCCTCTCGATGGGACAGATTGCCACTGAGATGTGAAGACAGGCTCTAGCAACGAGCTTTAAAGCCAACGTGTTCTTGCACAATGCTTCTGGTAGCTTGCCATTGAAATCGGCTGTTTTGCTGGCCATGTGTTGTGAAGCTTTCCAAAGAGTTTTAGCTCTTCAGTGTAACTTCAAGATCAGCAAATTGCAGCTATAGCTACTGGCTCTGCAGCAGGGCACTGTGCCCACACTGGTGATGGGATCAGAGCCGAGTTGGACAACTCGGTCTCTGGAGCTCTTCTCTCAGGTTTGCTGTTTCCCCATCTCAGCTTCTCTTCAGGATCTTGCATGGATTCAATATCCTCTTCCATAAAGTGGGTGAATATCCTCTTCTCCATCCCAGAAGCTTTAACCCCATAGGTGTTGATAAAGGAGTCCGAGACACACGTGTGAAAGGTGCTCAGGAGGAACAAAGCCGTATTAACAAGCCGGTAGCTGTGGCAGCTTTCTGCTTTCCCATCCCGTATTTATTAAATCTCCCCTGCAGGAAGCTGTCAAAGTTAATATAAATTGGAGGAAACTTTCCCCTTTTGGGAAATGAACTCTCCAATTAGTAGAGAGGGGGTCTCTGGGTATAAAGTCAGCTTTGCCCAGGGATGTGACAGCTTGTGGGGCGGGATGGCGGGTGAGAGTGGGGCTGGGAGCAGGGCTTGCCCACGTCAGGGGTATCACTTTATTGCAGATGTCATCAGCGTTGGCTCTGTCCTTGGCCTGAAGTGAAGGTGATTGATAAGAACAGTTTACAAGTAGTAAACAAAAGCAACCCAAAACTCCACCTCTCTCCTGAGAGCAGTAGCAGTCTCTCAGTAGATACTTCCGTTGGGTCACCAGAAGGACCTGGGCCACCCGTGCTGCAGTGAAGGCAGCTTGTTCCTCTGCGGTGGCATTTTTGTCTCAAAATCCCCTTGCAGGTTACCGGCAGGAGCAGCCATGTTGCTCTCGTGTCTGGCTGAGCACGGGCATGTCTTTGCTCTGGCTTTTTGCTGGCAGATCTCCGCGTCTCTCCATCGCGTGAAGGATGCACGTAGTCCCTCGGGGTCAGACGTGACATGTCCCAACAGAGGGGAGCTCCTGCTCTCCTACAGCAACTCATCAGGAAGGGGTGACTGGGGACGGTGCCTGGCTGAGGGTGCTCCTTGCTCCACGCTCTGTCTCCGGTACTCTCCCCATCCTGCTCTTGTTCTGGTGGGGCAGCCATGCCGCCTGTGCCGCATGCTGTCCCAGCCTGGCTCTTCGCTCAATGCTTTTCACATGGTGCCCTAGATCTGGCCTTGTAGATGTCTTCAGTTCCCATTTCCACCCGTCAGCTCCCATTGACACCCGTGAAACACCAGTGAAATCAGTGCGGTCACTCCAGATTTACTGCGTGTGTCTTTCGGAAGTGTTGATCCCCGGAACAATACGAGCTGTAACGAAGACAAAGCAAATTTTCTCTTAGCTGGGGTGATGGCGTGGGCTCTGCATTTATGGCATGTAAGGCCAGTGGGAAGTTGAAGCTCAGCAAAGAAAGAGGGAGGCACTCCTGTGCCTCTGCCTGCGAGGGACCCCAGCGTCCTGGTGGAGAAGGAAATGGGAATTGGAAGTGGCCAGGACGCATGGCCCTTAGGCTTGAGGTCGAGACTGAGCAGCGCCCGGGGCCAGGAAGGAGTTTCCCTGTGCAGGATACGCGCTGCCGGCGCGGCCGTGCTACGGTGCACGGGGAAGGTGGGACTCAGACTTTCCTTGGAAGCATCCAGCCTTGGCAGGGGAGCGCTGCACTGGCCGGGCCCGTGCTCTGTTCCAGCATAGTAATCCCAAAATAGGCACAGCTGGCTTAAAAAAGGAAAAGAAAGAATAAAATAAAAGCAGTCCGTGGGCTGGGTAGATGTCCTAGACCCAGAGACTCGAGGAGGAAGCAGACAGTGGTGCAGAGAAACGGCCTGTTTTGTCTCACTGTCCAAAACTACATCATTCATTAACACACCACAATTAATGTTCTGCCTCGGAGGCATACAAGTGTTGAGCTTATTAGCACCAAGTAGAAAGGTCTGAGGCTTTAATATAGTTTGCAAGAGGATTAAGAACACAAAAGGGGCCATAAATTTACAACCAAATATAAACCAGCTGCTGTGGGCTGGACTGGGGGGGAGGGAGGGAAGAAGGGAGATGGGGGAGAGGGGCGGGAGGAGGAAGGAGGGATGGGAGGCGGCGGGAACATACCTTTCACCCTACAGAAAACCCTGACCCAAGTTGCTAAGAGGCTTTTATTTTTTAGTTGGTTTTTTTGTTGGGTTTTTTTTTCTTGTTTTATTTCCACCCAGCCCTGCCGCCATCCTTCGTGTGTCTTGTAAATCCCACGGTGGAAAAGAAATCAACCCCTTTCATCCGTGGCCCTCCCCACATCGTATCAGTCAGCTCAAGCGGGCTGGATTCCAGCTGCCATCGGCTGGCCGGGCTCCAGCCCCTTCTTGGCGTGTCCCTGTCGGGCTGCTGCCCTGTGAGCTTTGGACCATGGGCAAAAGCCACTGGAGCTGGAGAAAAGCCTTTCATTGATGGAGGAAGGCTCCTGCTCATGGTCTTGGGGGAGAATTTGCGAGCTAGGTTGGCTCATTGACTTTAGACCAAATAGCACTGTCATCTACAGTGATGTAAATCCAGAGTAATTCCAATGGATTGGGAAAAAAAAAAAAAAGCAAAGCGCAGGCGCTCCTGATTGAAAGACAGATTTCATGCGTTTTCGTAGCGCCTTCCACCCCAAAATGCTCTGAGAAGCTGTGCCGGAGCATGGCTACAGCCCAAGAGCTGTATGGAAATCCTGCGAGCTGAACCTCCTTAACGTAGGCTGCTTGACCTCTCCATGTCATCTGGGGTGGAAGCTGTTGGATGTCCTGTGAGGCATGGAGAAGATGAAACCCCTCCTCGGGCTGCAACACTCTGCGCTGGGTGGAACTGCAGCCTGCAGCCCATAGCTCTGCATGGTTCCAGACTCCACGTTAGAGCAGGAATGGGGAATGCCAGGAGCTAATCCCAGAGATGGGAGAGAGCTTTTCAGACTTGGGATCCATCCTACACAGTCTTTGTGCAGCTTTGGTTTTCTACTGCATCATATTCCATCTTTCCAGGTGGCTCGAGCCACCTGCTGAGTTGCGGTTCGTAATACCCCGCTCATCCCTCTGGGGACCGAGTGCTTTGTTTCGGTTTAATGATGCTCTCCATTACTTCTCAGGTGGCACTTCTACCACTGAATAGAACTCTCTGTCAGCCAGCTTGCTCTTAAACTTTCTTCTCCTTATGGTGTTAGCCTTGGGTCATCTCAGCCCTTGTCACCTCCTCCCTGGGCTTAATTTAAAGCTCAGAAGAGACCTCTGATAGTTGGCAGGAGCTCATGTGTTCAGAAGTAGAGATATCTGCACCGTCAGATGTGTGCTCATCCCCAAATGACGCACAGAGGTTTTACAAGACCTTACTCAGGATTTTGGTGGCACAGCTGCTGGAGGAAGTGCTTTTCCAAGCCTCTTCCCCTATTTCTGCCATGAGACAATACGTGCTCAGAAAGGTGTACTGGTTTCACCTTTGGGATGGAGCGGGCTGCATCATGGGGCCAGGCTTTTTCTCTCATTCCCTCTGCAAGCACGTCTGCCCTCGTGCTCTGCTCCGCTCCCAGCCCGCGGAGCACTTGGCAAGACCGAGGTCTAAGTGCTCCTGTGGAAGAGGACCTGAGGCTGGTTTCTTTGCCAAGTCTGGCTTTGTCTCTAGGAGAGTCCATGCTCTGGGTTACTTAAATATGTGGGGTCCCTTCCCTTTGGTCCCCTCTCCGTGCTCTGGGAAGATGCAGGATGTCAGCAAAAAGGGGACTTTTCTCCTAATATTTCTCCTCCATTGGCTCTGCAGTGGTGGATATAGCACTATCCCTGATGCCTGGGCAAGCTGCTCTCCTCTTCTTTAGCTCTGGGTAAGCTTTTGTCTCCACATCAAAGATTTGAGATTTAGTATGTGATCCAAAACTGAACGGGATAGCCCATGCCAGCTCGACCCGACCATCTGACACTGGTGAATGGCTACTCTGACTGTGCGGCCGTGTGCCTGGTGGGTTTGTAGGATGGTCTTTCTTCATGCATCCAGCCAAAGACGCCAGCCACAGGTAGTGGGTGCTTGCCCCCTTGGACCTCTTCTTCACCACCTGATCCCACCTGTCTAATTGGAGCCCCTTCTTGCTGGACACAGCTCCTGTTTCTTCGCCAAACTATACATGGATGTGATACCTTCTTTCCCTTTCCCTCCCCGTGTATGATTCCCTCCTTGAGGAGCGGTGACAATATGTAAGGTGAATTTTGCTGTCCCCAAATGCACTGGTTCCTCATTAATAAATGGGGGGAGGACAGTGGGAGCAGCACTTCAGGGGTGGGGTAGGCACACAGGTGCAGAAGAACCGCAGTGTGTTTAGGTATCCCCGTAAAGTAGGCTAAGAAGCCTCGATTGCTGGACGTAGTTAGTTGCATTTTGCTGGTGATGGCGTTGTTTTTTTTTGAGACGCGAGGTAGTTTTGCAGAAGGGGTTGCTGAGAGAGATGTAGAGTGTCCTGCTTGTTCCCCGCTCTCTCCCCTAGCCTGTGCATCACAGCCCCTTTCACCTCATAGCCTGTTAAAGGGTTTCGGGTTGAAAGCGAAGTCTCCCATGCCGTGTGGAGGGTTTGTAGGAGAAATGTTTGGACACGGAGATTTTTGAGCCGTGGGAAAACGGGGTGCTTAGGCTTATTTTTATTCTGAACTTGAGTGGAAATATGAACCGCTAGAGTTTCTCACAATATTTAAAACAAATATTTAAATTTTTTAATTTAAAAACTAGGGGTATGGGCAACTCTGTAAGGTGCATGATCATCATAATGTGGCCCACGGATGTTGAAATGATCTTTACACTTTTACCAGCACATTTTCTTGAGAATCATCCAAATTTCAGTAGAAAGGCCTTTTGCAAAGGCACTCCACTGCTCTTCTTCAGCTGGGAGACTCCAGCTACTCTAACCAGACTGCCTTTGGAGACCGCTCGCAAGGTTCATGGAGCTCTTGCATTTCTCCCTGGGAGAGGTTGCTGCCTTCAGCTCCCCCGAGACACCCACGCTCCTCACCCGCACTCCGCATGTGCTTCGATGGGCAAATCGAGCTTTGCTCATTTTTGGGGGGTCGGGAGTTGAGACTCTTGGCTTCTCCCTCTCAGTGGGCCTGTATTCCTCCCATGGTGGAGCATGGTAGGAGACCGTAGAGTGGGCCATGTGCTCCGTTTTCCAATTACAGCATGGAGAGAAAAGGCATCAGTTCTTTGCTATGTGCCTGTGAAAGGCAAAGCCCTTTAAAAATAGATGGCAGAGTGTCAGGGCAGCGGTGGGATTTTGTGGAGGTCCTCTCCTCTTTGCAGTGCCTTGCGTAGTCTTCACAACTTTTTTTGCCGTGTTTTCACTTGGCTTGTGCTCCTGATGCTGGGGCAGCCTCTTGCCCATGAGCCTTCTCATCCCGCTCCAAAAATACCATGGTTTACAAGCCTGCTGGATCATGGCAGTGAGCTCCGTGTCTGACAGCCCTGCGTCTGATGCCGGAGAGCAGCAGACATCCATTATAATGTGGCGACAGGACAGGGTTGGGACAAACACCGCCAGGCCTTTGAAACGTAGGAAGAAATAGTACATCTCCAGGTTGAGACGCTGCTTTGGATGCTTCCTGACACCTCCTGCCGGCCAAGCCGCCGGCGGGTGCCAAATTGGTTTGTGAAAACGCCTTCGTGCTGATCAGGCCAGCAGCTCTGGCCGGTGCAGGGTGGATGGCACGCAGGTGTCTGATACCAAAGCGTAAGTTTTCCTCCTGGAAGGGAAGAAGGAAAAGCTCCTTTCCCTCTTTGCCATGCTGATGTGCTGGGTGGGAGCAGGGGAGACCATGGTCAGCACAGGGCAGGGGCTGAAGCTTGTGCTTGGCATGGGGGGGTTGGCCAGCACCAAGGAGGGGTGACACAATGAAAAGCATCGTCCCTGCTAACTCCTCTCCACACCAGCCGCCAAATGAAGTCTTTGCTATGCATGAAAACACTGTGGGTCGAAGTTCAGGGTGCTTCACTTGAATGTCCTCTCCACTTTGGTGTGGTTTAAGGACAGGGCTGGGGTATTCTCCAGCTGGGACTGGGGACGGTTTGTTGTCACATGGAGCTGGACCTCTCCAGGAGATCCTGGAGCTGAGACACTAGGAAGGAATTTTCTGCCTTAGGAAAACCATAAATCTTTAAATATCCTGTTTCCACCATGAGACAGATTCGGAAGTTTCCAGCCAGGCTTGCTGGGTGGTGGTGTCTCCTTCGGTGCAGAGTGGGCATGTGTGACCCCAGACACAACAAATCCCCAGACTTGGTTCTTTTGGGACATAATCAAAACGTGAAAAAAATGGGGGCTCTTTGCAGCACCCTTGAAAAGTCCTGGCCACTGCTCCGGCACTGCCGCCGAGGCCACCCGGCTGGACCCGCGCCACGGCTGGGCTGTCGCATCTCGCTGTTAGCCGAGCCGGGCATCCCCTTAGAGCTGATTTTGCCCCTTGGCAGCTCTGGAGCACTTTTTTTTGCACCGATGCTGCTTGGCTTTGCCTGGTCTTGCTCCGGCAGACGTTCGGCTCGGCTTCACTAGAGGGCGCAGGAATTTTAGGCTTAGAAACGCGCGGAGGTTTGTCGGGGAAAGTTGGCTGCCTTTTCCTCCTTTTTAATCAACTGGAAAGATGCAGGGTTGAACTGGAGGTGACTGGAAGGGGATCCAGACTTGTGTCTGGCTAGGGAAGGATCCGCTGACATCTGGGATTAGGCGGCGTGGAGCGCGGCGGCGGCGAGCGGACGGGACGTTGCAGCAAAGCCGGCAGCGTGGCCGGGGCTCGCGACGTGGGCTGGCCCCGAGGCCGGGAGCTGCGGGCTCTGGCGGATGTGGGGTGCGGCCCGTTGGGGCTGGAGGAGCCCGACAGCAAAAGGACAGCTCAAAAAAGAGGAAAAAAAAGAAAACATACCCCCTCAAGTCTCCCGGCGTTAAATGCTCCCTCTTTTTCAGGCTGGGCAGGTGGGGTGTTGACCTCCATAGGGGCTCACTCTTCTCTTCCTGAGGGTCCCCTCCTCTGCACCTTCGCTCAGCATCACTCCTTGGGATGGGCACTCTGCTCTCCAGGGTCTGGCTTGGTCTGTGGGGTGTGGATCCGGCCCTAGGCTGGTCCTCTGCACCACCACATCAGCCTTGCACAGCAGGACCAGAGGCATTTCTTGGGCTGCTGCACTTCTTGTGAGGTGCAGGGGGTCCCCAAGCCCTTTGCCTGTGGGAGATGCTGGGCAGCGCTGGGGAAGGACAGGGTTTGCCCCAGGCTGGGAGCCCCAGGGGCCGCCTCCATCGGGATGGCGGCTCGAAGCAGGGCTGCAGCCTTGGTGCTTCTTAAGCAGAGGCTGTCCCCTCGCCAGCTCCGTTTTCAGCTGGAGAAGCTGAGTCACGGGAAGCATCTGGGGAGAGTGGGGTTATTCACTGGGAGCCTCTGTCCTTATCCCAAACCCCACAGCGTGGATGAAGGGCAGGCACCAGCCAGATGGGGAGACATTGGTGTCTCCTTGCCGGCCCCCACTCAGGAGCTCCTGTCCCATCCCTGTGGGGCAGCTCGTGGCGGCCAGCTCTCCTCCAGCCGGCACTGCATCAAAGCCTGGTGTCCTGCCGATAGCCACCGGGAACAGTCCTTTCCCAGCTCCCATCGTACCTTCCCCAGGCAGCCGAGGGGCTCAGCTTTAGCACCTCCAGCTTTGCCTTTCCGAGCAGCTGCTTTTTTAGTCCCTCACACAGGCAGGTCTGCCTGAGCGTCGCTGCCCTTTCCAGGCTTAGAAACAGCTTGTGAAGTGCAGAGAGGCAGCAGAACGCAGCAGCCGCCCCGTCTCGCGCCCTCGCCGTGCTCTCGCCGCCCCGCTGTTCATTCATTCATTCCTCCGCTCCGTTCATTCATGCCTCCGCTCTGCGTAGCCATCCGGGGATGGCTGTCTGTCTTGCAGGCAGATCTGTCCATTGGTCTACTTGCATTTTCTTCCCCATCCCTCCTACCATCCTGTTTGCGTGCTGGTATTTCCATGGGGAGCCTCTGAGCTCTGCCCACTGTGTACCGTGTGATGAGTTTTACTCGGGGCTCAGCCCAAGGGCAGTGCGTTATGAAGCGGCTCTTGTCGAGCCTCCTGCCCAGGGCTGCGAGGGGACAGAGGTGTTATTTCACCAAACAAACTCCCCGTGAACGATGTGCATTAGCAATGAGGGGTCGCAGCCAGGAAAATATTGCCTTTCCCTTTGAGTGCTGACTGCGGAGGAAATTCTCACATTTACAGCTCCAGCGAGTCCGGTGCTCATGGAAAGAGGGGGTGGCTTTGATTTCTCTCCTCTTGTCGGTTTGATAACTTTGCAGCCCCCCCACGGTGCGTTGAGTCCCCCTGGGAACCGGCCACCGGTGGAGGCTACGCAGGCTTGCAGCTCCCTCCTTGGGAGCCTGTTTTAATTTGATTTTCCCGGAGGCCTGGCATGCGGTGGTGCGTGTGTGCGTGCTGCCCCGTGTGTGTGTGTGTGTAGGTTAATAAAAAATAAACAAACAGCACTTTTTCCTCCAGTGCACTCTGGGAGGGATGCGGCGGGGATGCCGAATGAAAGCGTGTGCTGTGGGCTGCGCCGGGGAGGGCTGGAGGGACATTCCTGGCATTGCTGAGCTCTTCGCGCAACGCGCGGGCCCTGGCCCAAATCGGAGTAAGGAGCCGTTAGCATCGGGGGCCTGGGGAGGCCCGCTCCCGCGCAGTGTTTACTCGCAGAGCTTAAATTAATACTGTCTGCTGACATCAGGCTTTTTTTTTTCCACGGTTTCCCAAGGAAAAGAGCCGTGTGCGATCGCAGCCTCTGCGTACCTGTGTGCCTCTCTTCCCCGCTTGAACCTCTGTCTAAGTTCAGCCAGATTGCACAGAGGTCCTAAATGCCTCAAAATAATTATTTCACTTAACTTTTCACATATATTAAAAAAGCGTGGTTGATCGGTGGGTGAAGCTGCCAATGCTTCCCGCTGAGAGAAAAGCTTGTGTGTGTCTGCGTGCGTGCACAACCATAATGTTAGACACTAGAGAATCCTCATGGGAGGGATATTTTAATAGCATCCAAACCAGGGGATGAATGGAACTGAGAGCCGTGAGACACGGAGCTGCAGGAAAGCCGGCCCCATCCGTCCTGCCATGCGTGGGGTGAAGCGTTTCCTCCCGTCTCTGGTTTGCACCATGTTATGGCCCATCACTTGTGATGGTTGTGGTGGGGATCAGCCTGCAGAGGATCTGTCAGCTGATATTCCTCCATCAATCCTTTTTGGCAGCTATTTTAGGAATCAGTGATTCTGGATGTTGAATTCTGGATGATGATGAGTCTTTTGCTCAGCACAGGAGACCTGTGATGTCCATTTATGTGGCAGAAGCTGGTTACTAGAGAAGGCAAAGAGTAGGGTGTTGGGGCTGTGTAGAAATCTCTGCTTGCTCTCTTTTGTAGGTTTTCTCCAAAATCTTCAGTCACGAGGCACTGGAGAGCTATCTCCCCAAGATCCAGCTGGTGATCAAAGACACTCTTCGGGCCTGGAGCAGCAACCCTGAGTCCATCAACGTCTACCATGAGACCCAGAAGCTCACCTTCCGTATGGCCATCCGTGTCCTGCTGGGCTTCCGCATCCCTGATGAGGAACTCGGCCGCCTCTTCGAGGTCTACCAGCAGTTTGTGGAGAACGTCTTCTCCTTGCCCATGGATCTGCCCTTCAGCGGCTACAGGAGGGTGAGAGATTTGGGCTGATTCTTCTACCAGCTGGTAACACCAGTCTGGAATTAATGGTGTGGTGGCTAATCCCCACCTCTACAGGCTGTCGGTGGGATGTCTTCTCACGCTCTGAGACCTCTAGAATCGAGTCCATTTTGGGCTAAAAAGTTCTGTTTTGGTGGAGTGGAGAGGAAGAGCCATTCATAGGTTTTTTTGAGTGCTAGGGACTCAGCAGTTCAATGCAAGGGAGAATACAGTCAGGACTTGCCCAGATTTAGTGTGTAATTTTTCCTCGCTTGTAACTGGCAGTTTTGCTGTATTTTTTTGTTCGTGGGACACTTCTCTCATTAATTCCCTCCTGTCCCCAGGGTGAAACAGGTCAGTAGACCTTCTAATTCCAAGAACTATTCTAGTTTTTTGATGAATGATGCAAAACGAAAATAGAGCAAAAAACATTGACCAAAAAAGCGGGGTTTTAAAATTTATTCTTGCGATTATCACCGCAAATTTTGTTGTTGTTTGACCACGTGAATGAGCACAACCATTTGCAGCCCCAAAGCATTTGCAGCAGCAGGTTAGCCCCATGCAGCTGCACTCGGGTAGGAATTGCTTTACTGAGACCAGGTGGTAAAATTGCTCGGGAATCCCATTACGCCCCCGGGAAGAGGATCCTTTCGGATGAATTGACTTTCCTTTGAGAGGCGATTTTCCCAGGGACTGCCATACAACCCAGGGTGAGCCGAAGCCCTGTGAACTGGTGCGGTACTGGGGCTCCCACACCAGACCTATCATTTGCACATAGGTGCTGATTACTCTTGCCTGTAATCTTGCCCACTCGGGGTTTGCTCCTCCTGCCCAGGGAACAACTTCAGCATCTTTATACTTCTCTTTGAGCATCTGCAATTGCAGTTGTATTACTTAGACGTGTTGTCCTGGGCACGTCTCCAGCTCCTGGGGGTGCTGGGCTGGGGATGGTGGTGCCGGCATTGTGTCCTGCGTGGTCTGATGGCTTCCTGGTCTGCAGGGCATCCGAGCACGCGAGACGCTGCAGAAGGGGCTGGAGAAAGCCATCCAGGAGAAACTGCAGAACACGCAGGGTAAGGACTACGCCGATGCGCTGGACATCCTGATAGAGAGCGGCAAGGAGCACGGCAAGGAGCTAACCATGCAGGAGCTGAAGGTAAAGACCTTTCCCATGGCTGTCTTGTCCTTGCTGTGCTCAGGGCAGGGGCTCCCCGAAGAGCAAAGCATGAGCTGCTGGAAGGAGGCTTTTTTGGGGCAGACCTGAGATGATCAGTGGGACCTGGGGGGCCACAGTGTGTTGTTGGAGCTGCAGGTGAATCCTGGACTGGTGGATTATGGTGCCAAGAAGCCAGTTGCTTTCTTACGGCCATATTTATTTGCAGATCACGCTCAGACCTTTCTAAAAAGCATTTCCAGGGAATACCAAAAGATGATACAAGTTGCTAAAGTTTTCAGCCCTGACGAGCTTCATCCCTTGACCCATCCAGTTTTATGGTGCCTCCTTTGCAGGGCGTATGAGCTCTCGGCAGGTTGTTATATGCAGCAGGGTCATGGCATAACTTGTCCTTCATGTGCTATCAAAAGCTGTCCCCAGGGTTATTTCTCCTGCCTGTCTGGTCCTCAGCATCCTCCAAGGCTCAGCAGGAAGCTCCCCGTGGTGGATGTCCGAGAGCTGTGCCTGCACAAGGTCTAACCCTGCAGTTAGACATGACCAGGCTGAAGAGCTGTTGGGGAAAAAAATGCCCCATGGCAGCCTGCGTGCTTGTCCCTTGACGTGCCATGGCTGCTGGCCTGTCTGTCTGTCTGTGCATCCCCTGTGTCTTACCCTGGCTTTGCTCTCGTCTTTCAGGATGGCACCCTGGAGCTCATCTTCGCTGCCTACGCCACCACCGCCAGTGCCAGCACCTCCCTGATCATGCAGCTCCTCAAACACCCCCGGGTCTTGGAGAAGCTGCGGGAGGAGCTGCGCAGCAAGGGCATCCTCCACAACGGCTGCATCTGCGAGGGCTCCCTCCGGCTCGACAACATCAACAGTCTCCACTACCTGGATTGTGTCATCAAGGAGGTGCTTCGCCTCTTCACCCCCATCTCCGGGGGGTACCGGACGGTCCTGCAAACCTTCGAGCTGGACGTGAGTATTACCATCTCTCTGGGGAGCGGCTGCACGGTGGGCTCCCCAAAACAGCCTTTTGCACGTTGTTGCAAAGCTTGCTTGAGCCTCACTTAGATGAGACCTTAGATTAGGTCCTCTTGGTGGTGGGAGGTAGAATTGCTCCGGATTCAGAGGAGGGTGGTGCGGTCTGGCCCATGGCAGGGAAGGGATGCGCTCGAGCTGTCAAAGAGGAGACAGGCGTGAAGCTTCACAGAGCAGCTTGTGACAACGTTTGATGCCAAAATCTGAACTGGGGTGTGACAAGGGAAAGGTGCGTTGTGGAGGGCACCTCCAGGCTGCTGGATGACAGGCGGGTTACTCACCGCAACGGCTGGAATTTCCTACCAGCAAAACAAAATCCCAAGACCTGGCATGTCGCTGTAAATCCTACTGATGTAACGATTTGAGTCGGAAACCTTTTAAAGTGCTCAGGGGATGACAAATCCACCCCGTTGTTCGTCGTGTGTGTTGGGCACGCGGGGCTGAGAGGCGGCAGGGCGTGAGCACAGCCGCGGGACGCTCTGGGGAGGGCTGGCCGGCGCGCGGGGCACGCCGCGGCCGCCAGAAACGCCGCTTCCCTTTGCTCGGCGGCGGTCGAGCACCACGGGGCTCCTGGTAGGCGACTCCTGCCAGCGACCGCAAAGCAAATAAAGAGCAACGGGTCATCCGGTGGGTCCCTGGGATAGAGGCAGGAATAAACCTGGGATTCCCATCTCCCAGCCCTTTGTGCTGCACTCGCTGGTTTTCTTTTAAATCTCCGTCACGCTTGAGTAATAAACTCAAAGGAAACGGGAAAAAGCAGACAAAGGAAAACAGCTTTATCTTGTCCTCCTGCTCCCTCTCTCTTTACAGTAGGGTTGACTCACTCTGGTTTTCTCTCCACCCCTTCCCTCTTCTCTGCAGGGTTTCCAAATCCCCAAAGGCTGGAGCGTGATGTACAGCATCCGTGACACCCACGACACCGCCCCCGTCTTCAAGGACGTGGACATCTTCGACCCTGACCGCTTCGGGCAGGGTCGAAGCGAAGACAAGGACGGCAGGTTCCACTACCTCCCCTTCGGAGGAGGCGTACGGACCTGTCTGGGCAAGCACCTGGCCAAGCTCTTCCTCAAGGCGCTGGCCATCGAGTTGGCCAGCACCAGCCGCTTCGAGCTCGCCACCAGGACTTTCCCCAAAATCACCCTGGTGCCCGTGGTCCACCCGGTCGACGGACTCAAGGTCAAATTTTTCGGACTGGATTCCAACCAGAACGAGATCCTGACGGGGACAGATGCCATGCTGGGGGCGACGGTGTAAAGCCCACGCTGGCGGCGCGAGGGACGGGCGGCCGGGGGACGGAGGGGTGGGGTGGGGGCAAGGGGACGAACAGGAGGGGAGGAGAGAGGGACGAGAAGCTTCTCCACGACGCTTACTTCGCGGAGCCTCCGGCTCGGGACTGCTTTCTCCACCGGTGAAGCTGCCAAATCAGTTTTGCTCTTCCCGCGGGGCGCGGAGAAGGTTGGGGTGTCGTCGTGCGTCTCATTATGTCCGAAAGGAGGAAAAGTCGCAAAACCCGAGTCGAGCTGGGATGTCTGACCATACACAGTATCTAAATATTATATATATATATATATATATAAAAAAAAATATCTATAAAACACTTCTGCTGCGAGGAGGAGCGCTGCAAAGGCCCGACTGCGGGAAAGGCTTTGAGATCGGCCGACGATCAGAGGTCTGGCGTCCCGGGGTAGCTCTTGGGTGGCCTCTGATCTTTTTTTTTAACAGTGTTAAATTAGCTGGTGATAACAGTGTTTGTTTTGGTTTTTGTTTTTGTTTTTTTTTCTTTTGTTTTTTTTTCATTTGTTTTTGGTTGTGGTTTTTTTTTGTTTCGGGGAGTTGGAGGCTTTCCTTGGTGAGGGGGGGACGAGCGATGCCTGTTCCCGTCCCCTCTCCCGCTGGTGCCGGGGCAGGCTGGGAAGGGGGGGGGCTGCTGTTTTGCCTCCGCGGCAGGACCGAAAAACTCTGTGGTGTCTTGTCCGGGGTTGAACGGACGGTGAGCCGTCCCTCTGAGGCCTCGGACGCGTGCATATTTGCATTTTGCAAAATGCATTTTGCATTTGGGGCTCCGGCTGGGGGTGGGGGTTGTGTCCTTTTTTTTCTCTTTGAGTTTCCTGCTGCTGCTACACGGCCTGTGTGCACCCATTCCCTCACCGCGGCCCCTCACCAACCCCTTCCCCGTGCAAAGGCACCCGTTTTGGGGGCATTTCAGTGCCTTTGCTCTCCCTCAAGGTGCAGGCACCGGCCTCCGAAGTGCATGGCCCCGCCGACCCACCGCGGCTCTGCAAGCACCGGGGCGCGGAGCGAAGCCGCCCCGCTCGGAGCCGCTCGTTTCCGTGCACCCTCTTCCACGGGAGGCGTTTGCATTAAAGGCGATCTCTATAAATAAGCCAACATACGCATTGTTTGTCTCGTGTTTGGGTTTTGTTTGGCGATGGGAGAGCTCGGCAGGAAAGAGCGAGCGGCGGGCTCCTCGCAAGCTGTCCGCCCCATCCCGCCGCTACCCCGGGAGAGGGGCCCTGCCCAAAGCCTCTGCGGCACAAGCAAGGAGCCACCAAGGAATCTGGCGTTCGATTTGCTGGGTGGGTTTATTTTATTTTACTCTAGTTTTTTGCATGCAAGAGGCGTCTGGGTAGAGCGCGAGATGGGCGGGTTGTGTTGAAAGCGCGCACGGCCTCGCGGGTGGGTGCAGGGCAAGCGCTCCCCAAGCACCCCACGGGCGCGTGCTTCAGACCAGAGCCGGGCACCGGCTTGGGAGACCCCTCCCCGACTTGAGGCATCTCTGCCCAGCCTGCCCAGCCCCACTCCTCTCCCATCTCCTGCCCTCTGAGGTGGAAAGAACAAGACAAGGACCATGGCTGAGACCCCTCCTAACCGTGATGGGAAAAGATCTCATGCTTGGGTGGTCAGCTTGGCTTTCTGCTTTAAAGGTGTCCAGATAAGTCAGAGGGGCTGAAATAAGAAAGGGAAAGGGGCAGATGTGGCTTACCAGGTTGCTTTGCAGGTTGTGCTTTTGACGAGTGAGTGCCTCTTTGGAAGGTCGAAGGAAGTGTGAAGCGAGTGATAGTGATGGCTGCCTTTGCCAGCCCGTTGTCTGGTGGGGGCAAGGAGGAGGGAGG
Organism: Phaethon aethereus; assembly: GCF_964289735.1. Taxonomy (NCBI): domain Eukaryota; kingdom Metazoa; phylum Chordata; class Aves; order Phaethontiformes; family Phaethontidae; genus Phaethon; species Phaethon aethereus. Next base: position 84,162,252 of record NC_138578.1, read on the forward strand.
CAGTTTTTTGGCCGGGGGAAGCACTTGAGGTCAGATTGCCGTCAGCCAAGCTGCCAGAAACCCTCTAGGAGCATCTCAGCGGAGGGTCTCCACTCGTGCCAGGGTTCACGGCTCGGTTTTCAGGTTGATTTAACCTGAAATAAAACTGCCAGTCTTCTAGGAGATGCCATTCAGATCCAGACCTTGCCTTCAGTTGGTGAAGACCACGCCAAACACCAAAGCAAGGTCTTGGGAGCCTCCGGCAATGTGCACCATCAAGCAGAGGCTCAGCTAGTTTGCCAGCCTGGGAATCTTGAGTGACACACCACTGGCCAGGCACTGTCGAGATTTCAGGGATTTTCCTTGTCCCTAGTGGAGAGAAAACTTTCCAGGTGGTACAAGGAGCTTAATCGCACTCAAAATCCCAAAGGGCAAAGAAACAAAGGAGAACATAAACCTGAATGCGGTGGGAGGCGGGGAGTGTCCTGGGGCAAACATTTGGGGAAAGGTAAGTGGCTCGTGAGGGTGTCCACGGTCTTTGTGGACGATGAGCTCTGGTAGGACATGGGGACGGGGGCAGGAGGTGGAAGATGCTCTGCCAGGGTGGGGCTGCAGGGTGAAACCCGGCAGGGACCCGCTGCCGGGTGCTACCCAGGAGCCCACTTTTCCATCTGAGGCCTGTCGGGGGAAGAAAACTGTGCTCGGGGGAGAGAGGAGGCTGGAGAAGGGGAAAGCTGGCGAGGGGAACGGACAACAAGGTTAAAAGGTCCGGGTAAAGCTCACGGGCGGCTTCGCGCCACGCCATGGCGAGCAAAGTCTCTTGGGCGGACTTTTCCGGAAGGGCTCGGTCCCACTTGTGCTCACGGGAAACCGGTGAAGGGTTTGGCTGAAGTTTTTATTTTAACTTCCAATATCATTACAAAGTGAAAACCAAACATGTTTTTGAGTGAGTGGCTGATTGGAGAGCGGTAATGTAAGATGCATACATCCATTATATATATATGCTTACATCATGTGTATATATAATGTTTGTGTGTGTGAGTATTGAATCTAGGCATAAGTAAGTCATGCTTTTGTTTTTCCATTCCTAACTAATATAACTTGACTAAAAAAGTTGCTGCAGTGGGTTTGCAGAATAAAGCACTTTGAATCTCAGAATTTTTTTTTTGTGTGGTTTTTTTTTTCTTAGCACAGTCCAATTTGCTATAATATTATTTTATACACAAATTTTTTTGTTTGTCTTTATAAACTATTATAAGTACTATTTTTGTTATAATTCAAAATAGATATTTAGTATAAAGTTTTGCTGTTAAATATTTGTTATTTAGTAAAATATGATTTTTTTCCTCTATTGTAAACATTGTCTGGAAAAATATTAATATGTTTTATCACAGTTGTTTTTAATTTTTAAAAAAAGAAAAAAGCACTTGTGGGGTTTTTTGTTATGAAATTGGTGCCGTGTGAACATGTGTTTCAGTCATGTGGTTTTTAATATGTATATAATATTATGTGTCGCATATTAAAGTGAATGTTGTGTATTTTGTGATCTTAAAAAAAAAATAATCCATGTGGCTATTTTATAGACTTCCATAATAAAAAGAATTGAATCTCCAAGCTTTTTGTTTCATATCCATCTGCGTCTCCTCTCGAAGGGCTTGTGGCCTCCTGGTTTGGGTCCTCAGGGTAACACCCCCATCCTGGGAACTGGGGCACCCCGTAAGTGGGATTTTTGCACCCACCTGGGGACCTAGTGGTCTCCATGGCCAGGGTGAGGCCTTACTGGCTGGCACGGATTGAAATACAGGAAATTCCACTTACAACTAAGAAAAAACTTTCTTATGTGGAGGATGGCCTAACGTTGAACCAAGTTGCCCAGAGATGTTGTAGAGTCTCCATCCCTGGAGATACTCAGAGCCTGACGGGACATCGTCCTCAGCAACCTGACCAAGGTGTCCCCGCTCTGAGGTCCATCCCACCCTGAGGGTTCGCTGAGCTCTAGGATACCCAATTTGTACCCAAAGCTTTTACCTCTCCACAGCAAGAGACAGAGGCTGGACAAAAAAGGCAGGAGGGAAGGGAAAGGTGCTTACCTCCAGTTGCCTGTGTACTCTGGCCTTTGCTGCTGGCTCTTTCAAGAGCTTACACCGTATAGAGATGGCGTGGGAGACCACCATGGGTTCAAGAACAGACACGCAACTACTGATTGCGTTGACAGTCTGGATGGTGGGCAGGTTGTGTGTGGTGGACCAGACGAGGCAGGACACACTTCCCAAGAGCAGCCCCATGGGAAGGATCCTGTGATGGGCAGCAGCAGTGCTGCAGGTCAGGTAGGAACAGACAGGTTGTCCCCAGCCCTCCCGCCGTCTCCCATTTGGGCTATTGAGTGATTGACTGCTCCAGTAGTTGGCTCTTGGCAAGCCTGTGTCCCAGAGTTTTCTGTGAGCAAGGCTTGCTTTGGGCTTCTTAAACTCAAAAAGTTTTAGGAACTTTTGGCACTGGGTGGTGAAGTGCTTTGCGTGAGATGTGACAGGGCAAGGTACTGGTGGGAGTTTCAGCTGCACCCTTCCCAGAGTGGAGATGGGGTGGATTGGGACAGCTGAGGGTAATTAGGTAATCATTTAAGTAATTAGCTTCTGTCCCCTTGCTCTTCTCCCCATAAAAAAAAAGCCCTGATAGCACCCTGGCTGTGGTCGGAGTGTTGGAGAACAGGACGTTGCTGCTCTGCAAACCCTTCCTGTGATCGCATTCAAAGGCGAGCAAGGGCTGGAGGAATTAACACAGCTCTTTGCAGTTGGCTGGAAAATATGACCAGGCAAGTCAAGCAAGTCAAGCCCGTGTCCCTTTGGTGCAGCCGGGGGATCTGAGGCTCCTTTCCCTCCCTTCAGCGCTTTGCAGCCGCTCTCTCTTCCTCATCGCTGTTCTGGATGCGTCCTGCCAACAGCGGTCTTGCCGTGTCTGTCGCCAAAAAACCACGGTGCGGTTGCGCTTGTCCGCAGCCCTGTCCCGTTCCCAGCCTCTCCTTGAGCCGAAGGGGCCGATGTGTCACCTCCTCGCCCTTCCTTTCCCTCCCAAGCCGCGGTGCGTTTATAATACCCGTCTGTCACCTATTTAATAGCAGGGAAGGTCATTTCCTTTTGGCCTTTTCTCTCTGGGATTTCTTTTCTCCCCCCTGCTCCCCTCCCTTTGTTTCGATTTATTTATTTATTTTTAATTTATGGCTTTTAGCGAGGAGCTGCACCACCCCAGGAGGGAGATGATGTGGCTCGCTCGGCTCCAACAGAAGCAGGCAGCTTTTTTCGGGTGGTCTCGTGGGAGCCGCTGGACGGCAGCGCAGGTCAGTCGGACTCCGTGTACTTTCCATTCAGCTCCGGCACCGAGTCTCACGTTACTCACTTTGTTTTAACTTTAGCTGAACTCTTGGAAAGTTTCTTTTTAAATGTTGTGTGTGAGAGCACAGAAAAGGTGTGCAAGTGTGTGTATGCATATATGGGCTTTTCTTTTCTCTCTTTCCTTCTTTTTTTTCCCCCTTCTGAACACAGCCTGGTGTCTCTGGCAAGATGAAACGGGCTGCTGGGGCGAGCTTGTGTCCCCCGGGGCTGGCTGAAGCAACGGCTTTAATCTGCAAAGCCCAAGGCTCAGGCCCTTCCAAGGGGATGGGGATGGCGAGGCGGCGTGGAGCTAAAAGGAACAGTGCAAAATGTTGACGTGTCAGCAAAATAACATTTACAGGAATTACTAGAAAAGAGAGAGATGGGAGAAAGCAGTGGATTTCCAGGTCGCATGGGTGGCTTCTTGGCATCCCTTTCCCCCAGATAATTTTAGGAGCCCTGGTAGACCCCCACCCTTGGTTTTTAACACTATGTGTGCCCGTCAAGCACTGCCCCATGAATAGAATAGAATATTTCAGTTGGAAGGGAACCACAGTGACCATCGTGCCTGCTGGGGGATGCTGCTAGAGCAGACAGCTTGGGGGTGGCTCATGGCTTCTTCTCGCCGTGTTCCTCTTGTGCTGGAGGCTTCACACACCGATTTTAGACTCTCGCGGTGAAGTAGGGAGGTTGGTATGCTGTGTGCGTCCGGTCGCCTGCCGGCCTTCTGCTAGAAAAAGGCTGAAAACCCCCAAAATAGATCCTCCTCTATCTTCCCAAATGATGTGATAATAAATTACAGCACCTGGCTAGCCTCGATATTTTATAAATCTGTACATTTAAAAATGATCGACTGTGACAGCAAAAAGGATGTAAAGTGGCAGAATGGCAAATGACTTTCTGGCAAATACTTCTTTTTGAAGGTCTCGCTCCTCACTTGCATATGAGAGATTTCCAATTTATCCCAGTTGGAAATGAAAATTTTCCTTTACAACAGGTGATTACATCCAAATCTTAATTTATAGCAACTTCATGATTATTGATTCAACTGCTGATGTGTGATTTTGATATGATAAAATGCAAATGATATAGGTTTGCCTGAAAAAATTTGGCAAAGAACGTGTCAGGGAAGCTTTGAGGCTGTGACTCAAGTCTCCAGTGGACGTGTGTCTGTTTTCTTGTAAGCAGATAATCTGCAATGTAGAGACACAAAACTTGGGGCTGAAGAGTGGTTTTAGCTAACGCATCCCTGCGAGGCTTCACGCTTGCTCCTTCTAGGTGGTTTCAAGAGAGGATTGCTGAGTTTATCAAAATCAAGAGGTGATCCTTCCACAGTGGCTTGAGGTTCCCAGGGACAGTGAAGATCAGAAAGGACATGCTGCAGCGCGCAGGGTGAGGGACCCACAATGGAGACCTTGGGAAAGGTCCCTATCAGGGTAAGCTTTTCTCAAACAGTTTCCCAAGGTCACCATTAGGCGAAATTAAATTAAGATAACGTTGAATGCAACCTTGCATGTCATACTAATGCTAAGGAGTATGGACTCCAAAAACAAAAGTTTCCTAAGTATTTCAGGCAGCAGCTTGAACAATCAATTCACTCGCACTAAGGAAATTTCTTTTTAATGGTCGAAGACCAGCATCCAAGTGACCTTACCTGCGTCCTCCAGTTCATGTTACTATTTCATGTCCTCCTCCAGCACTCGCTAAAGTCAATGGTTGTCTTTCTTTTGACTGTGTTGGAAGCTGGATCAGCCTTTTATATGCTTTATCAACATTATAAATACAGATAGAGTATATATATGTGTATTTGTTCTGAAGTATCGGGTTTGACCGCTTGTTACGGCATGAACAGTTCCTCTTTCAGTGTAATGAACACAGCTTTATCTGGCATAAGAGCTATGTTTAGTCTACACTCACATATAGCTTTTCCTTTAACAATATTTGTCTAATTATGGCTACACGGATTCATTTTGCTCAGTAGGGAAGCGTTGTTTTCTGGACGTGCTCATGTGTGATGGTGGGGGATTGCATTGAGCAACCCCAAACAACCACAGATGTGCTCCTTGGGTGCTTGTGAAATGTAAGGGCAGCTGTTGCACCCCACTGTACTGTATAGCTGTCTCTGACCATGGCCAGTAACATATATTGAGTGAAAGGTTGAATTAAATGTGTTAGGTGTGAACTGAACCTCTTCCCTGGCTAAATCTCAGGTTAGGTCTACAGGTTGGTTAGGGAGCTGGACCACCAGGATTATTCTGAAGTCACCAATGAAGATGCTCTACATGAGCTCACCTTGTCCTCTTCTGGAGCCCTCAAAGTAGATCCGTCTCTCTTGGTGTTGTGGCTTGTAAAGCATTTTAGGGAAGGAGGGATATGGGTTGAAAAGGTGAAGGAATGATGACGTACAGTGAGCAGTGCTGCTGATTAAGCTTGGCTGACTCCAAGGGTTGGGCTGCAGACCACTAAAACACAAAGCCTCATCCTGAGCCCAGGGGAGGATGTCGTGGGTGTCCTGGGCTCCCATCACGTCATGGGGCCAGACACTACATTAGCACTTCACATCCCAGAAGTGACCAGCCCAAAGCTTGGTCTCTGGCTAGTCTGAGCCGCCAGCTTCTTCTGCAGAAGTTTATTTAAAAACAGAAGCCTATGAGTACTAGAATTGCTTTTGCAGGACTCTCATTAAGACAGATATTATTGCACCTATTAGTAAAGAAGAACTTTTCCTCTGCTGGATATTAATCACTGGGTGGATACACTCAATGGGGCGGCAAAGGGGCCTTGTGGGCAAATCTGGATTGAGTAAATTAATGTGTCAGATTAGTCTCATGAAATTAACCACTGTTTGTCCCCAGAAAGCTAGAAAAAATGTACCCAGAGAGACCACAGAGCCATCCTCCTGTTTAAATTGACCTACTAGGTAAGGTCAATTTATAGGAAAGCCCCCTCGAGATCGATTCATTAAGGTTTACAGGACTTGAAATGTCAGACTTGTCTGAGTCACCCAGCAGAGTTTCATCAAGAGTGTCATTACCCACTAGTGCTGATAAGGCAGCGAAGAGACCAAAAGGAGTAACTCAGCAGTAAATCCTATCAGTCTTCCTCCCCTCGCCCCACGTTCACCATCTTCTATGGCATGTTGCTGAGCCACTGCCCCTTCTGCTTGGGGCAGGGGGTGGGATGAGGTGACCACTGCAGGTGCCTTCTACTCTGAGTTATTCTATGTTTCTTTTGAAATTGAGTTTGAGTTGCTAACTGTTGCACTTCCCTCTGCCTCTCCTGCGTGGTTCCTTCTAAACTGTCTCTAATTTTGTGCAGATAACTTCCTCGGGCCGTTATCCCATGGCCATGAGTGTTTCTGATTTAGCACACCACAAGGCAGGACACAAATGTGCAAAGATGTGCATGTGTCTTCCACACACCTACACACAGGGCACGCGTGGGACTCGCGTCCTACCTGTCAGAATTTGCTTAGGTAACTGCTGAGCTGCTTAGTGCCTCAGTTTCCCTCTTTTCCCTGTGGGCTAGACCGGTGGTTCCTCCTCCTGCAGGTGCTCGCTTGCAAGGGATGGAGCAGGTCTTGGAAGGGGCAAAGTGACTGTGACTGGCGACTCCCTGGCAGCGGTTTTGTATCAAGCCCTCCCTCTCTTGCCTTGTGTTAAGGGGATTAACATCCCCCCCCCCAAGTAGCTTCCGACTCTGAAAGCCGACAGAGTGAAATTCGGGTGTTGTGACCCTGAACCCACAAATGAACACAAAATCCATGAGGCTTACTGGAGTCTGTTTCTACTTGTAAGATAATAAAATTGGGAAGCGAGGGTATAAAAGGTTGAAGTTCTTCCAGACCTGCTCCATGAACTTTGCAGAAATGCACTTTGTATTTATACTGACCCATTGACAATTTGCATTTTAATTGCCATTGGGGAGTTTTTCATTAATTAAATTACAAAAACCAATCAAACAACAATATTTCAACTGAATGCAGAAGAACCCACAGTTGGTTTCTCAACCTTCCCTCAATGCTTTTGAAGATGGCCAGCACAGGAGAAAGCGAAGCATCCTGCTCTCAAGGCATAGTTCCAGGATCCTGGGAGCTAATGTTGATTTCCTTTTTTTAATGGGGTATTATCAAGTCACCTTAGAGACACGCTCACGTGGCCTCACTTCTTAGAGGGAATCATCCTCGTGCTACAGGCCTTGCTAAGACATAACATAGGGTTTTCAGAGGGGTTTTTACAAAGTACAAGTTACGGGAATTTCAGCCTGAGTGAGTTAAAAATCCCTAAAAATCTTTTTATTGAGTAACATGACAGTAAGAGTAAATAATCTGGTGGTCTGATGGGTGGTGGGATAGAAAGTTTTGTCAACGTGCTGAAGCAGAGATGATTCATTGCCTCCGGCTTATGGATGGCACAACTTCACAGTGGCGTTGCGCTTGCTGAAGTCTCCGTCACGCTCAGTAAATCTGACTTGTTCTTGCCCCGTTTCAGTCTGAGGGTTAGATTGCTGCAAGCGGCTGCCACCTTTGGCTCTGTATCCTCCCTCCCAAAAACCCCTTCAGCCTTAAATTGCTCCCACAGCGATGCAAATCCTCTGATGTTCATGATGCTCATGGTAAGCCTCAGATAAGACCAAAACTAATTTATTATATATAAATTTATTTAAAAGCTGTGTTCAGGAATTGCTCTTCATTGTCTGGGAAGTGGCCTCATTCACTTTTGCAATTTAGCTGTTCTCTCCTGGTGTTTTTGGGGCTGTCAGCCCCCACCTTCAATGGTGCTAGCTCCCGAAACACCCACCGGTTTACCTCAAACAGCAGAAATCCATCTTTTGGCTAAACTAGCTGGCATGGCACTCTGCAAATGTCCAGTGGTGAAGTTTCTCCCTTTTTAAAATTATTTGTGCTTGGCTCTGTTTCCTGTTTTGTTTTGTGTGGGTTTTTTTTTTTTTAGGGGAAAGAAGAGTAAGTCATTGAGTCTCAAGTGGTTGCCTGGGCCAGTCCCGTCTGAGACGCCGCACTGGTTTTTGGGGGGTGATTGGGATATGAAAAAGGGTTTTGTTACCATTTGGGCAATGTCTGCTCTTGAAAAAACTGCTGTCACTGAAAATTAGTGAGATGGTTTTAATACGAGGTTTTATTAAACCGAGCAAGCATTACATGTGCAAGGGCAGACTGGGGAAATGAGTCTCTGCCAACTTTCACAGACTTCTAGATCCATCACGTTTATGACCAAGAAGGGACATTAGATCATCCTCTCTCATCTCCTGAATATAGACCTTAAATTTCATACTACCTGTGCATCGTTCCCTACCATGTGAATCGAGCAAAAGCACATCCTCCAGGAAAGCAGCCCATCTTGAAGAAATCAGACGGCCGAGAATCCGCTGTTTCCCTCAGTGGTTCGCCTGGTTAATCACCTTCACTGTTTATTTCCACTTGTAATTTGTCTGACTCTCAGCTATTAATTTTTGTTCTGCCTTTCACCACCAGTCTAAAGAGCCCCTTTAAAGACCCAGATTTTGCTCCTTGTGGAGAGGCTTATGCGATGCAATCAAATCAGCTCTCAGTCCTCTTTTTTTGATAAGCTAAGAGAAAATTATTAGGCTCATGAAGCCTCTTGCTGCTTCAGCTTCTGAATCGTTTCTTTGTGTTTTCATCACAATCATTCGTTAATGCACCATCCTTTTAAACATATGGTTCACAAAAACTCTGCCCAGATTTCCCTTATCCGTCTTGTTGGTGGAGAAATCACCAAGGAGAGCTCATCTTCCTCAGGAACGTCTGCATTCATAGATCACACTCCATTTTCCCCTTTCTTTCACAGCTTCATGGTAGGACCCATTATCAGGCATTTTGGCCCTTTTGGACTTTAAATCTTTGGTGGAGCATTTTTTTTTTTTTAGATGCGTCCAACACCACTGCTTTGTGGGGAGAGGTGTGGGAGCTGAGCAAAAGGACCCGTTACTCGTATGAGCTCAGCTTACCAAGAGCACCAGCTTGCACCTTGTGCTGCCTTGTTCTTACTGCAATTTTTACTTCTTCCAGGCTTTTGAGTTATCTGAGCCGTTTTTTAATGTTATGGAGAAAGGTGGATTTGCCAAATCTGTTTGTTTTTATCTCTGAGTTACCAGAAGAGTGGAAAGTTGGCGAGAGACTGGGCTTCATTCCCATGGGGTTGCTGGAAATCCAGGAGAGGATGGGTGAGAAGATGACGATGCTGCTGAGCCAGAGCTCCTGTGGCAGCCAGTGTCTGAGCAGATAAAAGGTGTTGAATGGCATTAGAGATGCTCACCTCCACGTCGTGTCCCCCGAGGCAGCTGGATCAGGTAAGTGCTCCAGAACTTCTCCACTGGCAGATGCAAAGCCACTCAGCTGTTGGATGCTGCCCGCAGGTGAGGCATGTGCTGATGCCGCGGCTGCTGTCCGCTGGCCTGATGGTCCATTTGTGTCCCCCAGCACCACACAGTCTAATCACCAGCACTTGCACAAACCCATCAGAAATGGCTTTCCAGCAGGCTGTAAATTTTTCCCTCAGGAAAGCTCTGCAGCTTTACCCATGCTGAGGACCTGCTGCTCTGCTTGGGAAGGATTACAACAGGGTAGGCTAAATCCATTAATGGGCTTGGACCAAACAATGGTTTTACGGCTAAATTTTTATTTTGTGCTTGCACCTGAGGGTGATTTCACCAAATGCAACAGGTGCACCAGGGTCTGGTTTTCGCATGAGCCCATGATGTGGCCGGGGAAGGTGCTGGGCCCCGGGCACACGTTCCCAGCTCTTCTCATCCAGCTTGGAGATGGGGAAAGGAGCAGGCAGCGGGAGACAGCGGTGGCCAGACAGAGGAGCTCTGCGGTGGTTGTGATAACCCGGGCAGGTTCACGCGGCCAGGTGGTTTCTCTGTCTATTAAAAGAGAGGGGAAACCAGACATTAGACGTGGTCAGCCCTGTGGTGCAGACGCCTATGCAGAGCAAACATGCAGTGGTGTTTCCATGACCCCAAAATACCAGTCAAGCTCTCCCAGCTGCCTGGTTCGGAAGTGCCAGTCGTCCCTCCAGCGAGACTCCAAGGCTTGCTCTCACTTTGCAGTTTGTGGTTTATTTACTGTCTGGGTGCTACCATTGAGCTGAGAAAATATTCCAGGGCTGGCTGAACTGCGTACTCGGAAAGAAAAGGCGCCACTGCCTCTGTCTGTATTTTTATGGGTCTCTTGCTATGGGACAGGCTCAGCCTCAGGACTTAATGCGAGTGGTGTAGCCAAATGTCTGCACTGACAGGCACTGGTGCAGCAGCAGTTCCTATCAGGACATTGAAAATGGAAGGGGAGAACCTAAAACCAGTCTCTTTCATTGCTTGACAGGGAGGTGATAATGCAGTGGAGACTTGTCCTGTGCCTGACAGCACGCACATGCAGAGGGTCTCCTTCGGTGCCTTCGACGGAACAGCAACCTTAATTGCATTTTATGCCACTGTAAGTAAAACTGAAACTCAGCTAATCAGCCTGGCTTTGACGTTCCTCAGTTTAAGTGCTAAACGAAATGCTCTGCTTAGGGGCTTGGCTCTAGGTTGAAATATCATGGGCTAATGGTAAGAATGAAGATACAAAGACAGTATGAACAGATGCAACCTCTGGAATAAAAGTACTTCTGATTTCCCTGGTTATGCTCTTTCCAGCAAGGTTTTCTGTGGGTCAGCTCTGCTGTTCTTATCTTTGCCCAGATACCTTTGGCCCTTCTCATCAGTGCCCAGGGACATTGCAGGCAGCCCTTCACCTCCAAAGCCCTCTGCTTTGTCCTCCCTTGCAGCTGCCAGAGCATCCCATGGCCATGAACCCATCTGGCAATGCATCTCCTGCCCTTACAGTGTGGGTCTTCTAATTGTCCCCTGCCTATCGCAGCTCAGCACAAGTCCATGAGACAAGCAATGGCCCCAAGTCCTTCCCATGAACTTGGGGAATATTACGGTGCCCCAACATTCTCCAAGTTGTTTGTTTTTTAGGAAAACAAACCTCTCAAAGGCATGTTAAAATAAGGTGTTAGTGTGGCCTCAAAGTCCAGGCTGCAAAAGCTGGGAAACCCCAAGCTGGACTGTGGTTATGTGGCTTTGATTTTGCTCCTTTCGGTGTGTAAATGATGCTCCTGTCTTAAATGACATAGTCACAGGTGTGGTAGTATTGCTATACTTGGCTGGATCAAAGGGATGGTGTTCACTTCGGGAGCAGCTCTTTAATAACCGGTTTTCCTCTTGTTGACCAAAAGCAGCTGTGTGTCGCTGGCTTTAGGCCACTGTTTTGTCCCAGCTCTGTCAACCTGGGGCTCCACAAGAGACCCTGACCCATAGAGATCGCCCACATTTGTACCAAGTCTTCACCATAGCAGCAGGAGCCAGCAGCATTTTGCAGAGGGGAAACAGAGGCACAGCTGGCACGTCAGCCTGTGTCTGAAGTGGGGATCATGGATGTGACCCCAAGTCCGGCGCATTTGCAGGACCTGCTGCCATGTTTCCTCTGTGGGCAGCCCAGTCCCACCTCACTCTGGCCGTGCAAGGGTGAGCTTGAGGCATTAGAGAATGTGTCAGGCCACTGCAGTCCCTGTGTGTATCCTCTTTTTGCATGGCTGAAGTTTTGCATGAGGACTTTCAGGGATGCTCCAGCACCCAGGAGGGAGCTGCGCTGGGACAGTCAGCACCAGGCAGGCAGCAGCGTGGCTCCCAAAGGTGCCCTTGGGGATGTTCCTGCTCCATCCACATAGATGCAGAAAGAGGACAGATGTCCCAGCATGTCTCTTACTGGCAGAAGCAAGATGCCTGCAGGTCTTCCTAGAGCAGTGCTTGCACGTTACTTAGCCAATAAGATGTGCACGGAAATTTTGCACAGCAGGCTGTGGACCCACTCATCCCTGTGTGACGCCGGGAGCCAGCGCTGATAAAACCTTGCCACGCTTCAGAGCTACGGAGATGCTTGGGCACTGCTGGCATCCTTGGGAAGCTGTTTGTTAGCTTAATGCCTGTGGTCTTGTGAAGCACACCAGCCCTGTTCAGGCTCTTTCCTCCTCTCCTACCACCCGCTTCCCTGGCTGGGGCTGTGGTCAGGCGCGTGGGGCCGTGTTTACCCACCCACAGCTGAGCACACGAGCCCCGACAAGTTGATGCCCAGTATAGCTCTCAGCTCCTTCCTCGGTACTCGCCCTGCGTGGCTGTCTCGGATGCAGGAGATGCTGATGATTCCTGATGGGTTTTCTGGGCAGCCCGAAAGGGAGAGGATGCAGCCAGTGGGCTGGGCTCCCTGGGGACCCCCCTGCACCGAGGAGGGGATCTCCCCAAAAACCAGGGCTGCTTTGCCTTCAGTCCTTTTGCCCACCCCACGCCCTGCTCTCTCCTCTGTCCCCACGGTGAAGGGACTTTGCTCTCTGCAGCTTCTCCTCTCCTTGTGCACCTGCTTCTGTCCGGCTGCAGGGCTCCGGGCTCGGAGAAGGCTGTGCCAAAACCACCACCCTCTGCCTCACAGCCTTGCTTCAAAGGCTTATAATCAGCTGAACTCCCAGCCGGAGGGGCTGGGCTTGACAGGGAGCACAGCTCTCCTTGTACCTCCTTAAACTTTGGGTTCTTTGCCAGGGTTAACTTTCTTCCCTTCACCCTCCTTTTTTTTTTTTTCCCCCCCCTCTTGAGGCAGAGGTTGCAAGTGCTGTGCTCAGTGTGGCTGCGACGAATAAACCCCCCTACCCTCTCCTGGAGCTTGGGGTCCCAATTGAGCCAAGTGCTTGCTCATGTGCTCGGGTTTAAGTGCATGAAAAGGCTGTGCTGGATCTGACCTCTCTTGTGTGCCAGCACCTTCCTTGGATCCAGCTTTCCAGGTGGATCTGGAGTGGATCAGACTGCAGCTGGAAGCGGGGAGGGTGTGGAGGTCTCTGTCCGGATTGCGTTTGGGGCTTGTTTGGGGCTGGAGCTCTCTGCTGGGGTCCTGCTGGGGTCGATGCAGAGCAGGGAGGAGATAACTCTGCCCTCTGCAGAAATTTGGGGTGAGCTGTGGCAGAGATGGTCGCATCGGCGTATTTGCAGCAGGAGGATGCACGGTGGGAGCTGCGCGGGCAGCGTTCCGCATGCGCCTTTGGTCGCGTAGGCTGTGATCGCTCTGGGTGTCGTGGTGAACAGCCAGATCGGCCTCCCTTGAATGGGTAGCCCCTGCCGCCTTCTCCCCAAAAAGCTGTTTGGCAGGGGCCAAGCAGCAGCCCAGTGCAACGGCACTGAGCAGCTCCTGGGGTCCGGAGGGGATAACTGCACTCAGCGGCCGGCGTCATGCTGATGTACCCTGCGGCAGTGACTGGAAGGGAATATCATTCTGTCAAATGTCTGCTTTGGGAGTGCTTGTGCCAGGCTGGTATGTCATGGTGGCTGGTGCTTTGGGGTGACGGGGCAGGTGGGGGTCTGCAGGGAGAGGAGTCTGGTCCTGGCTCAAGATGTAGCCCTGTCCCCTCCTTGTTGCCCGGGTAGGTGGGAGAGGACAGACAACGTTGCTGCTGCTGAGAACCATGAGCTCGTTGCATGCTTGACCAGTGCAGCCTGTGGTTGCAGGAACTCTCCTTTGCTGGTTGTGCACCTGCACCGGGAGTCTGCAGCAGTGTAGCCATGCCGGGGGCTGTGGGAGCTGTGTCCTGGCACACCTTGCACGCACACAGGCCAGGTCTGCTGGGGCGTACAGCCACCCCTGTACCTGCCACACTCAGTGTTTTGGGGTGAGGCCTTCCCTAGGTACCATTGTGCTGGGGGGGTGGTATTTTAATGGTGCTTTTCCGGGTGATGCCTGTTGGCGCTGGTGCAAATCCAAGTGCGAGGGACCAGGGGCTGCCCAGCACGACTGCACGTGTGGCCGAGGGCGCGCGTTAGCAGCTGAGGGTGCTATTCGGAACACGCGTGTGCACGTGCTGGCGCGTGCCGGGCGGCACGTGAGGCCGAACATGCTTGCGCGCGCCCCGCGGGGTGCGTGCGCCCGTCTGTTGAGCGTGCGTGGCTCTTTGCGGGGTCGCTGAACGGGACAAGGGGTATGCGCACCCTAATCCCGACCGCACGCCTGCCAGCGCTGCTGGGGTCGGCCTCGGGGGCTGGACGTTGGACTCCACCGCAGCACTTGGCTGTGCTCCCTTGCTGCCCTCTGCAGGCAACCGCCCCTCGCCCGCGACCGCGCCGAGCAGACGCGGCCCGTCCGAAAACTGCCTTGGCCTGGCTCGCCACGCTTCCCCGCCCCCGGTACCCCAGAATCACCGGGCTCCGTTGCAAACGCAGCTGCAGTCCGCGGGCCGCTGGGCAGCGGCGGAGCCGCCGCGCTCGCCCGGCCGAAGGGCAGCCGCAGCCTGCCCCGGCGCGGCGCGCCGGCCGCCCGGCCGGGCAGCTCCGCCGCGGCTGTGGCTGCGGCCGCTGCCGGAGCTGCGCGTAGGGTGGAGAAATGCGAGTCGGCCCGCGGGGACCGGCGCGCGAGCGGCCGCGCAGAGGTGCTTGGCAGGCGCTCCCGGAGGGGAGCTGCGTGCGCGGTTGGGTGAGCGTGGAGGGGTGCAGGCGCTCGGGTGTACCGACCCGGCCTGCAAAGATGCCCTCCAACAGGGAGGGCTCATGGAGGAACGCAGTTGTCGCTATAATTGTCACTGATTTCTTGCTAAAGCCGCGGGCAGTTCGGAGGGTTGCTTTGGGAAGCTGCTCCTGCACGCACAGGCTGGACTTCCGTACTATGGCTGGCCCTGAAGCTTTCTCTTTCCTTCCCTCTGCCCTTTCTCCACTGTGTAAATCAAGGTTGCAGCCTGTTTGCAGAAGCTGCTTCCTACTCCCACACCACAGGTCTCCATGGACCACCTTCACTCTCCCTCCATGGTCTCTTCTGGCCCAGGATCCAGAGCTGGCTTGATGTCCGAGTGGAGACCAGTGATGAGTGGCATTCCTCAGGGCTTCATATTGGGACCGATGCTCTTTAACATCTTTGTCGGTGACATGGACAGTGGGATCGAGTGCACCCTTGGCAAGTTTGCTGACGACACCAAACTGTGTGCTGAGGTCCACACGCTGGAGGGAAGGGATGCCATCCAGAGGGACCTGGACAGGCTTGAGAGGTGGGCCTGTGCGAACCTCATGAAGTTCAACAAGGCCAAGCGCAAGGTCCTCCACCTGGGTCAGGGCAATCCCAAGCACAAATACAGGCTAGGTGGTGGGTGAGGGGATGGAGAGCAGCCTTGAGGAGAAGGACTTGGGGGTGTTGGTTGATGAGAAGCTCAACATGACCCAGCAATATGTGTTCGTAGCCCAGAAGCCACCTGTGTCCTGGGCTGCCCCCAAAGCCGCGTGGCCAGCAGGGCGAGGGAGGGGGTTCTGTCCCTCTGCCCCGCTCTGGGGAGACCCCCCTGCAGGGCTGCGTCCAGCTCTGGAGCCCTCGGCACAGGAGAGACACGGACCTGCTGGAGCGGGGCCAGAGGAGGCCCCAGCAATGCTCCGAGGGCTGGAACAGCTCTGCTGGGAGGACAGGCTGGGAGAGCTGGGGGGGTTCAGCCTGGAGCAGAGAAGGCTCCGGGGAGACCTTCCTGCAGCTGCCAGGGCTGAGAGGGGCTGAGGAGAGAGATGAGGATGGACTTTGTAGCAGGGCCTGTTGTGACAGGACAAGGGATAATGGTTTTAAACTAAAAGAGGGCAGATTTCGACTAGATACAAGGAGGAAATTCTTCACTATGAGGGTGGTGAGGCACTGGAACAGGTTGTCCAGAGAAATTGTGGATGCCCCATACCTGAAAGTATTCAAGGCCAGGTTGGACGGGGCTTTGAGCAACCTGGTCTAGTGGAAGGTGTACCTGCCCACAGCAGGAGAGTTGGAACTAAATGATCTTTAAGGTCCCTTCCAACTCAAACCATACTGTGATTCTATGAAAAGGGGCTGACCGGGAATATCTGGCCCTCAATCTCATCCCGACCCAGGCTGGGATGAGGATGTCTGTGACTCTGTCTCTGACCTGAAGCAGCAGTCCGTCAGGAACCTGGACCTATAGCACTGAGATATTTATTAGCACTGGCTCCAGAAGCTGTGATCTGATGGGATCCAGAGGAGCCCAAACAAAACTCCTCTGGCAGATTGGGTTCTGCATGCACTGAGGAAATCGAAACATAAAAAAAGGAGGAAGAACTTGAAACCACCCTGGTTCTGCAACACTTCATTTTTCACTTTCTGGGCAGGATTTGTATTTGGCATCTAATTAATCTCAAAACACAAAAAAAATCACGCAGTTTTGCAATTCCGCAGTGCTTTTTACCTGGGAATTTTGAAACACCTTGTTAGGAAAATGGGCCTTGCAATTATCCTGAGTGTCCAGATGGAAAAATTGAGCTAGGCTGTGTGATTTTGCCAAGGCTACCCAGACAGTCAGTTGCAGAGGTGCGAATGAGGTGGTAAAGGCACTTTACTCTTCACAGAAAATCCAAGTTAAAGGAAAAGAGCAAGACAGGATCACTGCTGAGCTTTCCGGGAGCAAGCCCAGCTCCAGCCCTGTTTTCCAGAGCTCCAGCCCTGTTTTCCAGAGCCTGTATTCAGCCTGACACTCCATAATTGTTGCAGAACTATACAGCTGCTGAGTAATATGATACTGGGTTAATTTGTGGTTGCAAATGGAGCTCGGGAGCTCTGACTGATGGTACCTTACTCTGACCACCAGACTCCACAGCCCTTTATAATGAGAACGTAATCTTCCATAATCTTCCACCAAAACTGAAAGCAGTTTTGGTCTCCGGCAGGATGAGAAGGTCCCACCTTGTAGGCTTTGGGGGGTTCCGCCTTGCAGGACCTGGAGTTCAGCTTTTGTTACCGGGGTTGCATGTGCCAGATTTTCATACGTATATTGTCTTTTTTTGCGGCTGAATATATCAACGCTCTGCTCAGTGGGACGTGGGCCCTGCTCTGTAGTGGTTTGTACTGACAGTGCGGGAGGCGGCAGGACTGCAGCCCCAGCTCCATGGCGGAGATGTTAAACAGGAGGAGCAGATGGCTAAGAAGAAGGAGGACCAGGGTGATGAACTGGCTTGCCATTAATTCACAGACTGAGAAGAACAGACAATATCTGGGTTTTAGACCAGGGCTTGAAAAATGGAGTTAATGGGATGAGGGAAGCAGACAGACTCTGTTGCATATTGGGTCAAGGCAGCAAAAAAACAGCAGAAAGAACCCTTATAGTTAGGGGCCAAGGAGATGTGGTTTGGTTCCCTGCCTTGCATTCCTGCGTATGCTGCCCTGGCTTTGGGGTAAGGGGCAGACTGCACGACCGGGCAGGGATGGTTGTATTTGAGCCTGGAGGAACTCTGCACCTCCACACTGCTCAGGTCTACAAGTGCCTGTATTCAGCTGAGGGCTACATTTTAAGTCACCCATTCCTGAATCATCTTGCAGTTACCTCTGAGGCTTTGCAAGGTTCAGGCTGATGCCCAAGGCTGTTGCTGTGAAGGCTGCCTCTGCACAAGGGGCATGGGAGCCCTGCTCCTACCCAAGAAGGTCCCATGAGGCTGAGCACCTAGACATCACGGTGAGATGCCATAGATGGGGAAGCACATAAAGACCCCCCCAATTAATAAAGCCTCCACCTATAAAAGAGAAGATAAAGGCTGCAGAAAGGAGGGGCGGCACAAGAAAGGATCGCATGGTGGCTGAAAAGGTGGGTCTGAAACGATGGATCTGGGATGAGGTATGGGCTTGGCATGAGAGGCAGAGGAGGGAGCAGATGTGGTGAGAATCCTGCGGGCAATGCCTGTCCCGTGGCTTACTGGTACCTTAGCACAGGTAAGAGGTCATTTGATCTCTGGCAGCAGCTAAAGGGAGTGCCGATTGGAACCAGATGTCAGGAAGTGCGAGGCACCACAAACATGTGGAAGGGCCTCCCAGCCATGGCGGCGGAGCCCCTAACACTGGGGTCATTCACGAAGCAATTAGTTGGCATCCTGCGGTTTTGGCCTGTTAAAAATGGGAATCAACCTTCAGGAGCTAAGTGGGGCTGCGAGGACCTTTCCCAGCGCGATAGGAAGTGCTGGCACGGAGAATTAGAGTGAGCTCTGGACGGTAGGTGACGGGAGGTGGGATGAATGGACCTACCATTGACTGTGGAAAGACTCCTGTTGAGTTCAGAGGGCTTTGCCTCAGGCTGAGTGCCACAGCTTTGGGGAAAAAAAAAAAAAGAAAAAAAAAAAAAAAAGAGAGGCCAGGACCTCTACCTCTCATTCAGCTTTCCTGCCGGTACATCCATTAGAGCTTCTATGAGTCGTGTCTTCTGTGTTTTCTCTTGGGGAGTTGTTGTCTGTTGAATTGTCGAGGCAATAAGCCTAAGGTCATGGTGGGTCCATAGGTACTTCAGGTCTTTAACACAGGTTTGGGAGACTTTGTTAAGCATATGCCGTAAATCATCTGAAAGTTATGGTTGAAGCAGGAATATCTGGGTGAGATTTTCTTGCCTGGCTTTTTTAGGAGGTCAGACTGTTTGAATATATGCAGTTCTTCATGCTCCTGTGATCATGGTAATGCACCCTCTTTTTCCCCTTTGTTGCCACATGTTCCTCCAATTTACATCAGCTTCTTTGCACAGTATGGAGAGCCTGTGAGGATGTGTTGTAAAAAGACTCTCCTATTTACTCTCAGGCACAAACCTTAAAGAAAATGGGAAAAAATAGTTCTGAGGCTGGAAATTCTAGCATGTGCTTTTTCTTCCGTTTCCCCTTTCCTTTTTTTCCCCCCAATTTCTTCTCCACTATTTCTGCTCTATAGAAAGCTCCCCAAAATCTCAGTAGACATCTTACGCTAGGCCAGTTTTGCAAGCTCAAGAGGGTCAAATGTTTGTCTGCTTTTCTGGCTGCGTACGTACTGCATCCCTCTGACGTAACTTGAGTTTTTCATACCCTCCATTTACTGCAGGAGGAGAAAGTCGGAGGTACAAAGTTATAACATGTTGGCCATGGAGAAACATTTATGGAGGCGAGTATTTGGAGAGTCACCGGCTCCAGCTGCTGAATGCTCACCAGTAGACAGATACTGCCGTGGATCAGGAGAAAGATGTCCCAGCCTCTGCGTGTTGAGGTCTGAGAGCTGCTGCTACATTAAGTCTCTATCAGGCTGTTTCAGGGTCCACCAGGTCAATGGATGCTGCTCTACCGAGCTCAATAAGCTACAGGATACACCCTGGGGCAAGACGGTCTTCAACTGAGTCACGATTTATCAGTGTGGTTATGGAAGCCTGCTCTCTCAGGAACCATAATGCTGAGTAACATTACATGAAGAGATTACAGTACCTTGTACGTCACAGGATGGCCGCTAACGGAGCACCCAGGGCCTGGATCAGTCCGTTATAAGTATCCTCGTGCGAGGAGACCCTTTCTCAAGGCAAGTGTCCCTGAGGCTTGACATGGGGACGCTGTGTGAGATGACACTGTGGCTGGTGTCTGCAAGGTGAATGTTTAAAGCCAGCTCAGACTGCTCCGGACTGCAATGGGGGAATCCCATCTCTGGTACTTCTCTCGGGTGCGAGAGGCAACGTGAAGGGTGTGGGATGCTGTAGCACCTTGCCAAGTGTCAAGAAAGGTTCACACGGGCTAAAAAAAAAAAAAGCAGATTCTCTCAGATTTTCCAAAATGCAGCAGGCTGCGTGAGGGTATATGTGGGCAGAAGTTGGGACGGTGGGCTTGGGGGGGGATATCTGGAACAGGGGTCACCCTTTACTGCCCTCCACCTCTTCCAAACCTCACCAAGTGAAAAAGTCCAAGGGGCTATGGCTTTATAATTGCTCACTTAACTGGATCGGAATGACTTACTAACTGTTCCTATCTGAACAAAAATAACACCAAAACATTCTCTTTTCTCCCCACTCTGCCTCCCCCCCTGGCCTCATGACTTTAAAAGGATTTGTGACAAGCCATGAGCCTTGAGAAAATAAACCATGATGAATTCCCATCCACAGAGACAATTCTGAAGGTATGTGTCCCCTCCTCCCTGCTCATTGGAAAACCACAGTCTTGGCCAGAGCTGGAGGAGGAGCCGTTCATTCAAGCCCAACTTCCCAAATCGTATCACAAGAAATGGTCTCAGTCGCTCTTAAATGAGCTCCGTGGGGACTCTGCTTCCCCTCGTGTGCCAGGTTAGCTCTGCAGAGCGTGCGGGGCTGGCCAGCGTCCTCAGCACATGCGATGGGAGGGCAGCACGTTGGGGCAAGCACGTAGCCAAGGGATGGCTGGGAAGAGGATAGCCTAATCAGTGAGCTGGACACCCTCTGGAAATACCCAGCTCCTCCTAACCATTCCGCTGTGATTAGCTCGGGAGAGGGACTTTAAAGACACTGCCTTACCTTTTTTTCTAAACATCTAGTGGGTGTTGAATGCCATGCTTCACGTTTGCAAAAGGGATGGGTTTTTGGGGGGATTGGCAGGGCTTTTGGATTTCAGTGAGGGCATGCAGGGTGCAGAGCTTGCCCCATTTGCTGCTTGCTCCTTCGGAGGCCATCCGGACAAATCTCACTGACTCGGTGGTCACAGTGTGCTAACCAGCACCGGCGAGAAGGTTTGTTTCTGCCCCAAGCAGCTTCAAGCTATCAGGGAGAAAAGCAAACAGCCATCGGTGGCCTTAAATCAGAGACTTGACCCTGGTCTAGGCGCAGGAGCGAAGTCATCTGTGCTCGATTCCTTGATGTACGTGATTTCCTTGCCTGTGCTGGCTCAGCCGGTGCTTCGTGGGGAGCAGAGCCACGGCTCCAGCCGCTTCCTGCCCACCAGAGTGGGAGGAGGAGCACTGGCTGCTTAGAAGCTACTGGTTTCCCTTGCACTGGTCCCCACAAGACATGACTTTACTCCTCTGAATGCACACATGAGAGGATTTACACTGGAGTATGCCGCTGGGAAGGATGAGGTTAGCACAGGGCAGTCTATGTGCTACGTAAAGCTATGTGGGATGCCTGTAAAATACTGTGGTTTGAGCTGGTCAGAAGGACAGGGTTTTGCATGCAGGAATTAGGTCGTTTTCCCTCTGGGCACCAGAAATCATCTGTTTGTTTGGTTTTGTTGAAAACATTGGCAGAGATGTTAAAAAAAAAAAATTCGTGTCGACGGTGTGGTGTTTTGTATTTTGTCGTTATGGTTTGTAACTGCCGAACTTGTGCTGATTTTCTTTCATTCTCCTTTTGCACTTTGGAGTTTTATTCGGACCTTGGTGAAAAACTGAAAGCAGATATAGATTTTTTTTTTTTTTTTGAGCTGCCACATTCTTGGGGAAAGGTAGAGGGGAAAGACTGTTTTCAACTATTTCTTCAGTTAAAAATCATCCCTAATTCCAAGTTATACTAATAAAATTCTGGTGTTACCTTGTACAGATGAGCAAAATGGTTATTGATTCCCAACACCTCTTTCTGCAACAAGCTTGCCAAATTTTCCTGCCTTTTCAGTTGCAGTTGCCTCACCTTCATTTGCCAAAGTGGTCCCATAGTCTGCACGTGTTTTATGAGCAGGACCAGACACAGGTCTTTTCCTGCAGTTTTGTGTGTGCACATAGCCAGCTTTGCATAAGGAGGCCCTGTGATACTCCAGCAAGGCTAACCAGGGCAGGCAGGGAGGGGGAAGGACCTCATGCAGGCGTGAAGTTCACTGGGAAATTCTTTTGCGTTGGGTGGGGAGTGATGACACATCAAAAGAGATTGGGAGAAGCAAACCCTGTGATATCAAACACATGGCAAGATGAACCACCTACCGTTTAATGAGAGAATTAGGACACATGAATGTTTTTTCTCAGGCTACTTCAATCTGTTTCTAATCCTGGCCTAGGGAAGAGTGGATGAGAAGCAGGAGGCCAATATATATATATTTTAATGTTTCTCATCTTTAGTAAGTGTGTGTGTATTTATATTTACCGTAATTGCTCACAAAGACATGTTTGACACTGTTATTTCTGGTGTTCCTTGGCAGCAAGAGGCTTTTTACCACCAACCTATTGATACCACATGG
The DNA here is from genome assembly GCF_964289735.1 of Phaethon aethereus. Classification (NCBI taxonomy): domain Eukaryota; kingdom Metazoa; phylum Chordata; class Aves; order Phaethontiformes; family Phaethontidae; genus Phaethon; species Phaethon aethereus. The sequence continues at coordinate 84,184,580 of NC_138578.1, forward strand.
TGGGTAAAAGCACCTCCTACTCTTCTTCCCCTCTTTGCTCAGACTGAAAAGCACTGGGTTGTCTCAGCTTGGCAGAAAAAAAGATTAAAAAAAAAAAAAAAGAGAGAAGCCAAGTGATCAGTTTGACTCCAGAGCCCTTCCTGTTTCTCCTGAAATGTGGGTCCCTTGTTCCAGCAAGGGTACGTGTGCATACGTGCTTGTTATAAAGCGTTCCCATGGCAGAGCTTTCACAGCGCTCTATTTATTTTGCTGGGTTCTTGCTCAGGTCAACCACGATACTCTGAAGCGTGGTGGTTTGGACTTGGAGATGGATCATGTGGTCTCCATTATTGGAGACCACTGCTTAAAAGCCAGACTTGCCAAGACAGACCAGAGCATCTCATTATCTGACAGTTTTCCCTAAAGTCAGATGAACTTGGAGCCTTCCGGAAGAAAGGTCTTCCTGGTCAATGTAGGTAATGCAGAAGCACCTGTGGATAGAGGATGAAAAAGAAAATAGTTCCTCACTCTTCCAGTGGTGAAAAAGGTCTATACTTTGATGGGGAGTTCTGCTTGCACAGTTTGCCCACTCGCGAGCCCTTGTTTCTCTTGGGAAGTCACTAAAAATAAAGAGAATTTGTATTTGTGGGAGGTGGTAGCCCCTTGGAGGGGCTTGTAGAGGGAAGACCATTTCATCATGTATTAAGTAGATTTACACAATCTGGTTTTTTTCCCTGAGGACTCTGTTCTGAGAAGCACTGCTGATCCACAGCTCTACTTTGGGACGTGAAATCTCCTCTGTGAGATACAGCTAGGAGATCTTCCGGAAGACTGTTGCAGAACACTTTCTTGGAGAAATGTGCTGAATTTGTCAATGAAACCAAAATGCTGAGCTGTGTTGGGCTGAGATCCCTTCAGAGAAGATTCAGCAGACATCTGCCTGGGGACTGGAAACCAGCCTGCAAAGTGACGCTTGGGCTGCCGCTGCTCATTGACCTCATGGTGAGCAGGATTTTGGGTGAATGGGTGACGTGATGCAACAAGAGCATCTTGGGGTGAGGGAGGAGTATTTCTCACTGATGGCTGGGAGGGCAATCAGATGGGTTAGGGCCAAAGATACTGTAAGGATGGCACAAGATAAACAGCTTCCTACTTTAACATATATACATGAATATCTATCTATCTATCTATCTATCTATCTATCTATCTATCTATCTATCTATCTATCTATCTATCTATCTATCCATCCTTTTCCCCAAGCAGACACATCCTTTTCTGCAACTTGTATTACAAAGTGCTGGTGACTGAACCTTTCAGAGGCTCTTGTGGGATGTCTGGTGTTCCTCTGGCTGGAGAAGGGAGACAGGGTAGGTTGAACTGAGGTAATTGCTTGTTACAAAGGATTTGGATATGCTAAGATAGTCCTAAAGCTGGTGTTTTCTGTTATAAATTTTGTGAAGTTAAGGTCAGAAATGGCTAACTGATCCCATCAGAGAATCTTCCACAAAGTGATTCATCTCCTCCAAAGATGACCTGCTTTTTGGAAATGGCATTCACTCTCCATTGATTCTTAAGGAAGACAAATGTCCAACCTGGGCTGCCTCCAGCCTTTAAAACTCCTAAAGGCAGGTGGGATGAATCTGACTCTTAATATCTTAATCCTCTTTAATTAGATTGAGCTTTCAAGGTCTTCCACCACAGCATTTTCTCTCGCTCTCAGGTAATTTCTGTGGCTTTTTCCTTAGCTCTATCCAGCTATTAAACATGTTTTCTAAAATATGTATTGAAAACTGAATACAGTATTTCAGTATCTGTCTTGTCTGTGGTTTCTGCAGACACAGAAACTCTTCTTTTCTCCTATTCACTATCCCCTTTTAGGGTAATCAAGTTGACTTTCTTGCCCATTCTAACATTCAAGTCCTTCTCCGAAAATCACTTTGGGTCACAGTTCTCTGCTCTATGGGTATGGTGGATGCTCCTTGTCATCTGCATGTATTGCATTTTGCTACCTAAAATACATATTTGAGCTGAAGCATGCCAGGAACTTGATAGTCCTGATGGAGCTCAGTGCCCTGCCTTCCTCATTACTTACCGCTTTGCCAGCTTCTGTGACCTAAACAGCTTACATCAGCTGCAAGTAATATATTTACTTTCATGAAAGCTGATGACAATGTTGACTACCTCTGGGCAAGGCACTAGATCCTGACAACCATCGGTGATACTTTCTCACTGAATAATACCTCCCAGCTTCTGCAAGCTAGCCAGACCCAATCTATTGAATGTATGTTTTATTTCTATAGTGTAGCAGAAACGTTTCAAACAGAAGGTTGTGCAATGTTAAGTCATGCACCACATGAAAGTTTGTTTTATGCCTGTAAGAGACTCTTTGATGAACAGAATTCATAATTTTGTCAGAAAATGAGATCAGGCCTATTTCCCATGTAAAACATTGACTGACATTTGTTGCAAATGTAATTATTTTGTAAGGTGGAGTGGTGTCACCTGGCCTAATTTTAACCAAATAACAGTTTGCTCTCTGATCCAAACTAGCTTCCAAGGTTCGTTCTGCAGTCAACGGAGCGAGATCAGCCCTCCAGCAGCTGAATCATCTAATCTATGTTAGACATCTGTCTTACAGTAGGATGATTGTTGTTTGGAAGTGCCTCCCTGTCTCCACTGACTGAAGTAAAGGAGCAAGGATTAATTTTGAGCTGGTCTCTGTATAGCTACCTGAGTGAAATCACTTATCCTGTTAAAATATTGGCACAGCCTTACCATGCCTTTCTCCAAATGTTGGGAAATGCATTGTTCCCCTTCAGGACTCTCATGACTCATAGTCTAGGGAGTTTCAGGTAAGTCATAGGATGAATCCTCAACACACAAGTACAAGATCGTCTCTCTGCCCATTCTCTTTATCCAGAAAGATGATTAGGCTTTGGTTAAGATGTTAATGGAGCAGCATTGGCTAGACTACTCCCCATTTGCCAACTAGCCACAGGCTTTGATCCTTGAGCTCGGTGCATCATCCTGGCTGGAAAGGAAAGTCTTGTGTTTCTTCCAGCAAATGCCTTGGAAGCAAGTGGTAAAGTCAAGAGAAAGTAGCATGGAGTGAGGATGGAAATGCACATGTGATGCCTTGACCCTGCCTTGGGGGAAGAGGGCATGGTCAGGCTAGGCTGGATGGTCAAAGCTGGTGTAAGCGCTCCTGTGAGTTGTACCGACATAGGACAGCCAGTAAGCTGAGGAGAGGAGGGCTTTTTTGTCAGCAGAGCTGGGCCAGGAAACACTGACCTGCTGCAGCCTCCTAAAGATGGGCTAGATGTGGTCTCTGGGCACCAAGGTCTCATTCCAGGTGTGTGGGAATCAGAGATTAATCTATGCTTGAGTAAATGAGATGGCTCATTAACAGCCCATGCCAGGCAGCTATGCACTGTCTGACAGTGTCATAGCACTCTCTGAAGTCCCCAGCTGGGACAAGGAGGGGACCCATTGCTTCATGCACTCAATGAATCCCCAGAAATGGAAGCAGAAGAGATGAGCAGAAGGGGGCTGACGGGGAGGGGAAGGAGGTGGGGAGGATTATTTCCCCCAGTCAGAAGGGAAGCCATGCTTGTCCGTGCAGCATCACGTACCAACGCCTCAAGCCAGCTCTTAGTGAGGTCAGTGTCACCCTGGGTCGCACAGCTTCTGCCCCGGTGAGGAGTGCTGGGACCACAGCCCATGCTTCCAGGACCTGCTGGAGCGGGGTGACAGTTGTATCACACAGTGTATCAGTTACTGCAGCATTTACCAGCTCACAAAAAACATGCACAAGGAATGACAAGTGGGGTGAGGGGTTTTGTCAATGAAAATATATGCATCAAAAATTACTTTTTAATCCTGTTTATGCCTGGGTTCCTCCATTTTCAGTGTGCATCACTCTAAGGATACCAGAATAGTGCTGGAAGTGCACAGATGTACAGCTGCAACAATGAGGTGTTGAAACCAGCCGAGGATTTAGAAGCTATTAATTACAAATAAAACAAATGAGTGCATTTCATGACCTGCTAATTTGTAAGTGGAGAGAGAAAAGCAAAACAAATCAAACTGTTATTTGCAGCAAATTGTTTACTTTGCTTTAATAATAAATATGACTAAAAAGAAATGCCAATGCTCTGCCAAGGCAGAAAATGTGTGTGTCTGCATGTGAGTGTAATTCTTCTCCTGTTAAGCACTTTAAATGGGTGAAGCTGAAAGGATTACAGAAATATCATGTTTCATCCTTTAAGCTCTTTGTTCATTTCTGCATTTCATTGATTCCATGGAGGACAGACTAGGTTGCTTTAATGTGGTTAATCATCAATTACTGTCAATTGGGGCAATTTTGTTGCCTTTTAATAGATGGGCTCCTTTTTGGGAGTCAGTTTCTCTTCTAAGAAGAACAATTCTTGTTATTGATTAAGGGAAGTGGAAACATCTTTTTAGTTCCACTGATTTTATTTTAACTTCTTTTCCCATCTAACACGCGGATCGGCTTCTGCAGCTGCAATGACAGGAAACAAAAAAGGCACCTGTTAAGACATTTGTGAACGAGAGAGATATATTTTGATGCAGCAGTATTCTCTTCTTTCCTCCCCAATAAGTCCTGCATCACAACATGGAGCTGGAAAGTCACAAGAGGTGCTGTGCCTTGAGGACCTGTAGTCAGGAGGAGTGTCTACTCTGTCTTTCTTCAGTGTCTAGGACTAGCTCTCAGATATTTTAGTGTTTCAGATATATGCATTCCGGACATCATCCCTTGTGGGAACAGCAGACCCATCCTAAGCACGGAGGAAATGTGGATTCGGAACCATATCCAGACTTAGCAACTGAAGTCTTCCTCTCTGATGGGCTGAACTGAGATCTCTGATCTGAGAAGTCCCAGAAGACTTCAGCTGGAGCCCATGTGTCCGGTACAAGACATTTAGAGATAGATGAAGGCCAACTGGATAAAGTCCAGGGGAGAGCAGCAGGAATGATCAGAGGTCCAGAAAACATGACCTCCAAGGGAGGACTGAAAGAGTTGGGATTGTTTAGTCTAGAGGAGAGATGACTGCAGAGAGATTTGCTGGGAGACTGCAAGTATGTAAAAGGGTACTGTGGAAAGGAAGAGAAGAACCTGCTCCTTGAGTCCACTGCAGGAGAACAAACAACATGTTTTCATCTAAATCAGGAGCAAGGCATTTGGGTTTGACAGGAGGAGAGGGTTTGCAGCGGTGAGGTTAGTTGTATTAAGCAAATCTCTTTTATTAGAGATGATCCTATGAAGGAGAAGGAGAATGAACTAGATGACCTGGAAAAATCTCTTATAGTTCTGTGGTTTTTTTTTTTTGTGGATATTTGAAGTTTTTTGGATTCTGATCCGGATTTTGCCGCTCTGGTGCGTGCCCTCATAGATGCGAACATGGGATGTACTTCTGGTTTGAAAACCCCAAAGAGATGATCAGAAATGCTCAAGTGAAGGAATCCTATGCAGGGCAGATGCTGTCCAGTGCAGAGCAAGGAGAATAACAAACATCTATAGGTCACCTGGGAGTCTACATGGCTGGAAAGTACACCCACAGGTATGTCTGTGTACATAAAGGAGAAGAAAGTATGAGATGAGAAAATTCACTCCCTGGTGAATGCGAAGTCTTTCCCTCCATGCTTGTCATCATCATTCTTCTCAGTTTTGGGTGGATACATTGCAGGGAGCTGGTGTTTGGAGATGTTTCTGAATTTAATTCCTAAAATACTCCTTTACTCAACATTTGTTAGACTTCACCTAGAGAATGTGTCCAGTTTTGGGGCTCTTCTATTACAGCAAGGGCATTCATAAGAGGGAGTGAGTTCAGCAGACACCACCGTGATGATGTGGGGCTGGAGCACTTGCTGCATAGAGAGAGGGTGACATAATGGGGTTTTTTTTCACCCTTTGAAGTTTTCAAGATCAGACTGAATAAAACCCTGAACAACCTGGTCTGATCTCAGCTGATGCTGCTCTTAGCAAGAGGATGGACTAGAGACCTCTGGACATCCCTTCCAACCTAGATTATTCCATGATTCTGTGATACTAAGATTCACTGTATCTGTCAAAATCCAGTGCTACTACTGAGGCCAAAGGTACTCTCTAAGTGTCTGTTGCCAAGAGGCAACAAAAGCATTGCACTGCATTGTTGGTGCCAGTACCTCTGCCTTAATTATCACCACATTTTCATATTAATTTTTATGCAGATGCCAAACATGTCTAAATGTTCTCAGATGTCTCTGTGAAACCACCGCTCTTCATCTCATGTGCTCTCAACCTTTTCTCCCTTTCTCTGTTAGCAGGAAGAAGACAGCCGTGAGCTCCAGTCTGGATCGCTCTTACCAGGAGGGATCATACAGAGATCCTCGAGCAAAAATGGACCAAACTGTGCTCGACTTATGTCAGCGTGGTGCAAAAGGAAGAGTTCATGAACTCGGGCACAATGCTGCCTTAACACGGCTATCCACTTCTTGTATCCTACCTGCTACCTTCTCAGGGCACTCCATACTCCATGCTGAGTGCACCAGTCTGCATTAGCGCCGTGTTCCCCTGGGCCGTCCTCCCTGTTTAAGCCTTTGGAGCAGCTGAGGTTTTTCCAGGATTAATAGGAAAATATTAAGATTGTTGCTGTTGTTTAACATCATGTTCCTGTGTTTCACTTTTAGTCCTTCTCAGTGGAGTCCTCTTTTTTAGTTTTTGTTTTGTTTTGGGTTTTGTGGGGGTTGTTGTTGTTGGGGTTTTGTGTGTGTTTGTTTGTTTGTTTGTTTTTATGAGATCAGAGATGTAACAGGCCCTCTGCATGGATTTTTAAGTCATAAATAACTTTTATGGCAAGTTTGAAGCTCAGGCCAGTCCAACATGCATAATAATCAGCTCTGAATCACACATGTTAGAGCTTCCCTGATAATGAAGATCTATGATGCTATTTCCACAATTTGTTGGAAGTCTGGAAGAAGTGTGTGTCCAAACTCTGGGCACAATGTATAAATGTCCCATTAGTCTGAACTCCTAACAGTGTTCCCCAGACAAGATGCCCACCCTTATATCTTGACTTTCTCTCATTTTCAAGTGCCTGGGAGAGAAAGAAGGAGGTGATCACCTCTTCTGGCAGACCCCCACAGTAGGGCTATGCCCAGTTATGAAGGGCAAATCTAAATGCCTTGTCCATGCCTAGATTTGCTCAGATTTGGGCAAAGGGCCTGCCTATGCTCTCTGAGCACCTTCCCATAATGCACATGTGCTCAGCATCGCATGATGTGCTTCTTGCAGGGAACACCCTGCCCGGATATAGTCCATCTTTAGTCAAAGGACTATTCCCAGCTGACTGTGCTTTAGTCCATTTTTAAATGTCTTAAAGAGCAGGGTTTCCACCACAGTCCCTGGAGAGGATGTTCCACAATCCAGCAAGTTAGATCTCACTGCTAAGAATGTTTCCCCTGATATTCAAAGTTCATTTTCCATTTCTTAATTCTATCTTGTGATTCCTGGTTATTCCCCTGTTGGGCTAACCTAAACAATTCCTCCCCCTCGCCGACATTTATGCCTGTCAACCAGTCAGCAGACAGTTGTCCTCCTTTGCTGTCCTCCAGCCAAACTATACATATTTAGCTCCTTCAGTTGTTTTCCTCATAAGTCAATCCTTCCAGCCACTTAATCATCTGTGTTGTCCCACTTTGACTTCTCTCCAGCTTAAAGCATTCCAGTGCTTCTGAGGTGCCCAGAAGCAAATCAAGTCCCCAGTGACCTCAGCCCAAGAAGGAGGTTGACGGAGAAAACCTTGTTTATGAGAAAATCCCTACAGCCATCTTCTCTGTCATGGGGCGGAAACAGGGTTTTGGTGCTACCCCTGAGACCTGGCTGGAGAGAAGCTGCCAATTTCATTCAAATATTCCATTGAATCCAGGCACTGGGAACAGACGAGAAATGATGTCCTGCTGCATTATTTTCATTCATTTCATTGTAATCTATTGTGGTGGCGTTGGAAGGACACAAGGAGGAAGGGTTGGCCCAAGGAAATGCAGCAATAGATGCAGTGAAGTAGTTTGCTATCGAGTGCCGCAGCCTACCCATGCCAAGGTCATGTCATGACAGAGAAAAAGCCCAGAGTACCTCTTCCATTTCCCTTAGGACCCTTTTTCTGTCTAAACACAAATGAAGGGAAGTTGCTTTTGGTTTGCCATCTGTCCTGAGCCAAGGATGATGCTCACCTTGTTTTCTTTGGGTATTAATATGTGTTTGCTAATGCAGGCCAGAAAAAAAATATTCCCCAATTTTTTTTAAAGAGTAGGAAGATCTAGCTTAGGAAGAACAGGCTGGCAGCATATGCAAACAGTCCTGGGCCACTGCAAATCTTTTGTCTCCATGTAGGGTAAATTAAGTACCAAGAAGTTATGGGTGATTATCACCCTGTGGAGCCTGGCTTGCTCCTTTCCAGAGCCCCTCAAACTCTTCATGTTCTTTCTAATGAAAAGAGAAGCAACTGGAAGCGGTGATTTAACCAGTGCTCACTGGAGCAGGGGTCAGGGCTCGTTTGAAGCTCTGGATTCCTCCCAGGATAGCAGTAATGTCTCAGTCTTAATTAGAGCCCAAGGTGCCATCGGGTTATGAGGAGATGCTGTGGTGATGAAGCTATTGCCTTTGCCTGTGGCATAAAACTAAGCCCCAGACTGCTTATTCACATCCAAGATCCTCTGCCATGATTGAAATTCATTATAGTGTCAGCGTCTGTTATTTGTAGTAGAGCATTGTCTGCCGCCTTAGACAAGAGAGTGCCCCAGATTACAGAAGATTTAATGACATTGGGAGGAAAAAATGACTGTGCCATCAAAATAGACAAGTCAGGAGGAGGAAGGAATTTTTTTTTCTCATTTTAATGATAAGGAACTGACATGTTAGGCTAGGGAGGAAAGTGTGCTCAGATTCCTCTGCTGGGTCAGGTTTTCTCAGGAGCTCAGTCCCAGCTGAAGCACTTTCGTATCGCCACAGGTTGTAGGGTGCTACAGCTCTTGCCCACAGACAAGGGTATTCTTGAAGCCAAATTACTTGAAATAGCAAGTGATGATTTTAATGCAAGATTGTCCTTCCCACACACCTCAGTGAGTGGACAAAGGCTTGAAGCTTTGACCATCCCTGATGTAGCTTAATGGCTAAACTCTGTTATTCTGCAGCAATACTGCACTTATTTCATAGAAATACCAAGTAGTAAATGGCTTTAAATCATGGCGAGGTTACTGTAGCTGAAACTGCTTTGTACCGAAACTACAGATCACTGTAGGTCAACCCATCAGAAAATTCCTCTTCAGATTTAGAACACAACCTCTAATTTTGCTCCTCCAGCCTATTTTAAAAATAGGAAAACAACAGCCTTTTTAAAAATAGGAAAACAAACACTTTACTAAAAACATCAGCTTTTTTTTGTTCCTATTTTATTTTGCAGGCTGCATTGGCCCTGACTCAGCAAGGCATTTCTCCTTTGTGCGTATCTTATGCCTAGTGTAGCACATCTCACCTCTGTTTTGATCTCATGCCTCCAAGAAGTTGGCTCCTGGGCAAAGACCAGTTAGTGGAAACTTGTGAAATGCTGAGTGAGCAGGATTAAAAAAGAGGAATGCTTGGATGAAAATTAGCTACGTGGCAGTGGAAAACACCTGAAATCCCCTTTCTGATGAGGACATAACTGTGAGGTAGAAGGCAGTGTGATAAAATCAGGTCCCTATGGTAGATGATCCTGCCAAAAGAAAAAAGCCTTGGTGCTCACCCGGAGGGGGACCCAATTTCATGTGCTGCATCCAAGCCTATGCTGTTCATCTCCCATCCACTGAAGTTGATCAGAAGTATTTGAGCTCCTGTGGACTCCTTGCTAATCTTGAAAGAGAAAGGAGTGCTAATGAGTAAAAATGTGTTTTTCTTTAGCTCACACTAGCAAACTTTGCCTCTTTCTTGCACAGACACATCTGACCATACTGACCTACCTGTTTAGTACTTGCAGGCAAGGTTATTGCATCCCCCGGTGTTTGAAGCTGAATGCGATGATGAGGTACTTGTCTGAGTTCAACCCTGCTTTGGGGTGGAGAAGGGTCATGTCCATGCCATAGAGATGAGGCTAGAGAAAGGATGAAACACTGATCTTGTTATCCAGCTACTCCAGCCAGTGGCTGATGGCCAGAAAATGCAAGTTATCTTTCTTCTTTCCTGAGAGCAAAGGGAAAACTGTGTCCCAGATGACACCTCTCTTTCTTCCACCTTTCCTTACCATTTATCAGGTCTTTGCAGTGTCTTTTTGCAGTGCCCAGAGTCAGTTTGGAGGCTTTGGTCAGGCATAAAGTGGCCATAAAGGCATTTTGGAGGTAGATGAGTTGCGAGGTTCAGGAAGTTCCTTCCAGTAAGAGAGGTGTGGGTAAGGAACTGTGAAAATGGACCTTCATCAGTTCAAGGATGTGATTTGCTCTGGTAGTTATATGAGCAGAGGTCTGGGTGACTGTTCTGGGGAAACGTAGCTTCGTGACTTTGCTGGTCTTATGTCTTTCTTAAGGATCCGCTGCTGGCCACTCCTGCAGATGAGGTACAGGGTTAGTTGGACATTTGGTCTAATCCTGAACATGGATTTGTAGAGGGACTCTGGCCCCGATTGTGCAGGAAAGCCCTGCCCATCCTGCTTTCCTGGAGTAAGATTCAAGCAATGTGTTTCTCTTTGGGCTCTGCATAAGAACGTGCTACACTTCACGGGTGCCTGTTAAGTGTCTTCTAAAGCCAAAATCCTGTATGCTTCATAGTATTGGTATTAACATCCCTATCCCTCTAAGTCCCAGGTACATTCTAAACACTTCAGGAAATTTCCAGGACTCCAGATGCCTCTTAATGCCCAGCTCAGGTCACCAGGGTCCGGCACACATGCTGCAGTGAACGACAGGGCGATCTCAACCGTTCTTCGTTCCTCCACTACGCTTTACACCTTGTTGAGGCAAAATGCACAAGAAAACATGCGCGATGTCACAGAATGCCTTCTAAGGGTCAGGGGTTGCTTTGTGTCCTGGGTTTGTATCACGGCATTCAGGCTACTGTGGATACCCTGAGGAATACACAGGATTCAAATAGTAAAATAATAATAACAGCCACGCTCCTGAAACATGTGAGCCACTGACATTTAAAGTTTATTTACTGCTTTTACACTGCTTTAATCACTCACCCCCCTTTCCCCTATGTTAAATGGCACTGTAAAAATAGTGTTTCGAGCTAAAAGCATGGGAAAGTCCAAAACCGTCTCTGCATTCCCACTAAAACACCAGCAGTTCCCACAAATTGGAGATTTCCCTCCCTCCTCCCCAACTTTTCTCTTTTTTATTTTTGCACTGGATAGGAATTGTTAGATTCAGGGCGACCATACAGGAATTGGGGTTGGAAAGGAAGGGAGTGGGGAAGGGGGGGAAGCAGGGTAAAGCAAATGGAAAAAAATACACCACAGTAGTAGCCACAGAATTCTTCTCTGCTCTAGCTTCTCCTTTGAACTGGATACGCCACCCCCCCCTCTTTAATAAGGAACAAATTTTCAGTGCTCTATGGGAAAGTTTGAATGCAACATATTTCTGACAGGTCACTGTCAGTTCACACTAAAGAGTTTTTTGCCTTTTTTTTTTTCCTGCCCCCACCCCCTTTTCTTTCTTTTCTTTCTCCCTTTCTATTTATCTTTCTCTCCTTTTTTAGGACGCAAGCGGTGCCTGCAATACGCTGGCTTAGATGCTGACAGGGCCGTCGCTGTGGGTAGTGGCATGCAGGGCACTTGGGGTTAATGACGTCCTGCTGATGCCACCTGTTGCTCACGGGTGACAAGCAATTGTCCCTTGCTTGGCCGTGGCAGAGCTTTGCTCCCGCACAGCGGGAGCTGAGGAGTTTGGAGCTGGGCTTGGCGCCTGCCTGGCCTCTGAGCTCCGGTGCCAGCTCTGGTGCGACTGGGAATTGCTCAGGCCACGTGTCGGGGGACGGGGTGAATTGCCCAGGAGCAAACCCTAGAAAGATCCTGGATGTCCCCGGACAGCTCGGTGCTAAATTTATTCTCCTGGCAAATTTGCAAATAACAGCAAAGATTTTGGGAGGGGGAGAAGCAGGAATGTAACGTACAGACCTCAGCATAACCGAGACGAAGAGAGCTGGAGGCTCCCTCATACTGATGGACCTTCCTCCCTGCTAATGGACCTGCACCTTCAGGGGTCTGAGATGCTTCTGCCCAACCCTCTCCGACAGAGGCACGGCCACTGCTAGGCTGCACGTGAAGCTTCGGACACCCTGCTCATCTGCAGGCCCAGCGCGACGTGCTGAAGTAAAGCATTGCGTTGACCTCATTGGACAAAACGCTTGACTTTCAGCCAGTTTCCTCTACAGCCTGGCCGAGGGTGCTCAAGCCCTGGTTCCTTGCCCAAGCGTAATGATAGTTTTCAGCCCTGGCCTGAGGTAGCACTTGCAATGCCCAGCACTGGTTTTCTGGAGGACAAAATCTGGTGCAGACTGGTACAGCCGGAGCTGTTCTGGGCGCAGGCAGAGGAAACACTTTTTATAGGAAGCCAACAAAATAGGGCAGTCCTTTTTCCTCAGCCTGCTGTGAAGCTATGGTGGCTGCTGCTGCTGGGGGCTGGCTTGGGGCTGCTGGGGTGAAATATGAGGTACTCTCCTCCATTTCCCTTCCTCCTCCTCTCTGCAGCAGTGGCATTTAGTGGTTCTCCCAAGTTCTGTCTCCTCACTCCCCTTTCTTTCTGCCCTTCCTCCTCTTGTAGGTGCAATCCATGTGGTCTGTTTTACCCCAGTGCAGAAAAGCTGTGTGCCATCTCCGCCCACCATGTCCTGTTCCGGCTGAGACGACGCTCAGCCAAAGTCCCCTTGCATGCGGTGTCCTCTCCCCGAGCAGGACCCGTGTCCCTGCATTGCTGGCTTCCCCCAGAGCAGCTGAGGGGTTAATAACCAACAACAGCTCTCACTAAGCTGCACTGCTGCTGCTGGGTGATGTCGAAGGCGGTCGTCTCACACAGCCTTTGGTAGCACCCCGGTTTTTTGAGTGACGCTCGGAAGCTCAGCAGAGGGTGGGGGGCCTACGGTGGAATGAGGCGCTTGAAGGGCAATCTTAGGCAAAGGTAATTGGCTTCGTATGTCTCACAGGCCACTTCTGAGATCTCAAAGCAAGGTCAAGGGTGCTTGAGGCAGAGACGAGAGGCTGTTCTTGCTAACATTCATTTCCCAGTGGTATGTCAACAGCTTGTTACACGGCCAGGGCTGACGGCTGTTAAAGATTGGGATGGGTGACTCATCGCATTTGCTTTAATATCCATTTTTATTTAGTATCGTGGTGCAGTGGCTTGACTAATCGGCATAAATCTCCCCTGCTTCCCAGGAGTGGAACACATCAGCTCTGGGCCCAGGAGGAAAAATAGAAAAGCCTTTTAAAATGAAGTTTGGCCAGCGGCGTCCCATGAGAGGGACAACCTTCACTTTTGGCTGTTCTTTGGGGTTTCTGCTCATCTTGCTGGGTGGATTTTGGCTTGTCAAAATGTCCCTTCTTTCACCGGCCGGGGTCTCCGGCTTTTCTTAACAAGTTCTCCTTTGCAGTCCTCCGATGCTCATTGCAATGTCAGTGGTATGCCCTGCCATGCTGTTGACAACGGAGCTAGCCTAGGCCAAGTAATGCCAGGGATGACATCCAAGCGTTCAGCAAAAACTTCTTCACAACAGGTGAAGGTACCTGTGTTTCTATTGATTTCTGCTGCTAAGGAGCTGAGCAGCTCTGCAGAATACTGGCCACTTGTCCTAACAGCCAAGTATGTGCTGAGATCTTTAGGAAATCTTGGGATCAGCTGTGATGGTGGATTATGGGGAAAGGGAGGGAAGATGGAAGAAGGTAGTGGATAAAAGAAAAATAATTAAAATTACTTTCCAGACAGCTTTCCATTCCAGGGGTCTCAAAGTGGACCCAGGACCTGTGTGTGATGGTAAGGTTTTTGTCTGGCCCTGCATATATTCTGCTGGGGGGGACATGTTTTAGGTCCTATCCTTAGCTGGGATGATTTTTGTTCTTTTCTTGGCCTAAGTGTTGCTGATTTCTCCTCGTCCCCTTGTGGAAGCTTGCCCATGCCTCAAATAGGTACCTTTGCTGATGCTCCATGCACTGTTTCCCTTTGCATGCCCAAAATGCCTGCCAAAGGGAAGGAGGTGAAAATAAACCTGCTTTGCTGGGAAGGCCGTAGAGGGCACGATTTGTCAGCTGGAGGTTGTTGTGTTGGGTACTCTCATCCTCCCACTAAAGGGTGAGATCTGTGGGAACTTCCAATGTTTAAAGATTAGCCTCCTGGTCCCTGTCAGGTTTTTGAGGGTGTCAGAGATAGGTGTCTCAGGATGTCCTGGTTTAGTGGGCATGGTGGTGTTGGGTTGATGGTTGGACTTGATGATCTTAGAGGTCTTTTCCAACCTTAACGATTCTGTGATCGTATGTCATAATTTCTGGTTCAGCCAAAAGGGGATGCCTCGATCCCCTATGACAAGTGGAAAAGCCCAATAGAAAGTCCTGACCCGGGGACTTCTCTTGCTGGAAGATGGAGCTACCACTTAGGTAGGGGGCACCCACCTGGCTTGTGGTGGTGTCCTCACATCTGCCTTTGTTTTTTGTTTTTTCTTTCTAAAGAGAGTTAGTGAATGTAGTACAGCCAACATGGGTGGCTTTCTGGGTTGTGTTTGTGGACCTGGGTGTTTGGATTCTGCTCAAGTCCCACTGCAGCTGTAAATGCAGCTACTTGAGACTGAAAACTTAGGTCTGAATTAAGTTCCAAAGAGAGAGACACCTCCAGAAGGTGGTTCATGCCTACTAGTCTAGTCTTTTGCTATTCCTCTGGGCATAATGGAAACCGTGTAGTCAACCTGTTTTTTTTTCTGCTTCAGATTTGCTCTCACCTGCTTCAGTTCTCTCCATGAAAGAACTTTACTTCTTTGTCCAAGTTGTATTCACTTCCCAGGCTGCCTCTTAGCACCATTTCAATGGAATTGCACCAATGGAAAGTCATACAAAATTTAGTCAAGTACCTCAGCTCTGCTTACAACCCTCATAAAATGACTAGTATAATCTGTAGTGGTGTAAATTGTGGTGTAAGTTGTCAGTTTTAGTATCTCATAACTAATATGTTAATTAGTTCATAGAATCATAGGATATCTCAAGTTGGAAGGGACCCATAAGGATCATCAAGCCCAACTCCCTGCTCCCCACAGGACTACCTAAAACTAAACCATATGGTTAAGAGTGTTGTCCAGATGCTCCTTGAACTCTGACAGGCTTGGTACCATGACTGTGCCAGGTTTAAAACTGCTTCTGTTCAAATCACAGGAGAAGACATCAATATGTTATCAACACAAGCAGTTTTCCTGCTTTGGCAGTGAGCAGGTTGGTCATGGTCTCCAGTTAAAGTGGAATATCTAATTAGATCATTTTATACTTTCCCATCAAAGAGCAGAAGTGTGGGGAAGGGCATGAAGAGGACATCTGTGTCACCTCCTCTAAGCCACGTTAGATGGCAACTTGGGGCTGAGGTAATTTTTTCAGTGTCTTTTTTCTCCAATCCATGAGTTAGATAGATGACTAACTCAATCCAGTGTTTCAACTTTTTACTTGGGGCAGACATTACTGGCAAAAGAGTGGAAAGGGGGAACAAAAGCTCTGTGAGACAGTGGCGTTGCCTGGATAAAAAAGCAGGTTGCGACATTAATGCTAGAAGCCAGATTCCCTTATGCATCGTTCGGTGTCCTATGCACTAGGTTACTCTGCTCCCCTTGTTGACTCCTTGGTGTAACTCAGTGAAGTCAATGGAGTTGTGCTCTCCTGCTCCTTTCTTTCCCTCTAGGCATGAATCAGAGTCCAAGCCCTTGGCTCCAGGACGCATCCATGACGATGAGGTAAGTTTCCAGTCTTAGGCACTGACAGAGACGAGCTGGGAAGAATTTGTCTCTATGTGGACAGAGAATGACTGTGTCCTCCCATAAGGGAGCAAAACTGGAAGCCAGAAAAAGGATCGCCTCTTGGCAATGCCACAGAAATTCAGCATTACAGTAGCAAAAGGTCAGGACGCAGTGCAAATGTGGCTAATCCTGCCGCGGCAGGGGAAAGGCTTTATATGGTATGTCCCTCTCCTCCTTTTCTCAGGAGAAAGGACTTTAAGAACACCCCGGTGGAAGAAGCCAGAAGTGGGGGATTCTTGACATTTTTCTCGAAACCCCTCAAGGGAATCCTATCAAAGTAGAGAGCTGGTTACAGCCTCCTGCTGTTACAAATACCATCTAAGCAACCTCGGGCTGACCTTCGTTGGTCAGTGACACTGGTCTTTCTCAGAAACCCACAGTCCTAAAAAAGAAGGAGCCGCTTATTCTCTTTCCTCCCCTCCATCACCCTCTCCCCGTTGAGCGCCAAGCCAGAAATGACAAACAATCTCTCGACCTTCCAAGAAAACAAGGCAGAGCCACCTAGCGCGGAACAATAGAGAATGATGAAGACACAGCCACAATAGCTGGCTGTGGTTAACCTCAGAGGCTGCAGTCAAACCCAAGGAAATTACAGAAAACCCTTAAACAAATACAATGGCCACGACTGTTTTCTCCCCAGGGGACCCATAAATAGAAGCTAGTGCTCCCGGGGAGGGAGGAGGGGAGAGGCGGGTGGCCACTGTTTGTTCTTCTGTGGTTCGGTGTAGGCTAAACTGGAGATTAGGCTACGAAATCGAAGGCAGTGAGAAAGCAGGCAGTAATGGATTTTGGCACTGATTCTCACATGAGCTGCATAAATCCAGAGCAGGAAAAATGCTGCGTTCCTGCATGGTTGTGTGAGGCTTGCATGGGCTTGCTTGATCATCTGTGAGTGCAGATTAAATTCACCTTGAGCCAAGGGTCAGTGACTCTTTAAGATTTTTCCATCCCTGTTCCTTTTCATTTTAGAGATGAAACTTAGGTGGTGCCCAAGCAGGGCCATGGTTTGAAGCGAGCCCTCCGTATGGGAGCATCAGGCTGTTGTGGTTGTATGTGCTTCAGGCCAGTGATGATCTCTGTCTCTCTTTATTATATATGTTATAATATATGTCATATATATTATAGAATATATATGACATATATTCTATATGTCCCTGGTTCCTCACAGGGACGTCTGGATGATACCTACAGTGCTGATAGCAGAGAGCAGTATGACAAAAAGAAGGGTCTAGGCTGGAGCTGACGGCAAAGGGTGACAGGTTTCAAGTCTTCTGGATGCTGCTACCCGGGGAACTCTGGGCATTTTTTGCGGAGAAGGTTGCAATTGCACTCAGTGGCACCTTTCCTCCCGGCTAAGCTATTCTGCAGCACCAGTTTGTATCATCAGTTATTGTTGGTGTGACCTGTTCTATTTATAAGAAAATGAGGATGCAACAGAAGTTACCTATGCTTCTTTGCCTTGCAGTGCAGAGATGTAGTAAATCATCTCACTGGGGTCATAAAAGCAACCTGGTTAGAGCAACTTGGAGCTCAAGGCATTTCTGAGTCCTCAGATTAGCTTGAGTGTAGCCAGCTCAGGTATTCTGCACAGGGAAATGTCATTTTAAGGAGTGTGGACGCACAGAAAAAAAGGAGAGCGGCCCAACGAATGGTTCCTTGAGCAGAAGGGGATGGTTGTTACAGGCGAGAAAGACAGCTTACGCACCCTAGGCACTGCCATCAAGTCATCTCAGGTTGCAATTACCTGCTGGCAGTTGTCCAGCCCCATTACCCCTGGCCCACTCTCCTCCAGTGCAAGCAATTACCAAGGCAATAACAACCTTTACTTCTGCTCCTTGCAAGTCTGAATTGTACAAGGCAAATTCCTCTGTATTTGGTGGTGTGGAACTGGATGGGCAGGTCCTGGCTGGATTTTGCTGAGCTTTCTGCTTTCAGGTCTCCCTTCCTAGAAGGTATAGGTCAAAACCAGAACAGGTGAGAATTTCTCATTAGCTTTAGCTGGGAGTTGGGAAGACCTCAGGTACAATGAATTAATGTGGCAAATGATCAGCATTTTTTTAAAAAGAAATTTAAGAAGATAGCAGCTGTGTAGAACTTTTTTAGTCTGGGAGATCTGAGTCAGAGGTGGTGTGATGGCAGCAGCTGAAGGTAGGGGCTGAGGTTTTGTGATTTTTTTTTTTTTTTTAAACTGTGTGAAGGATTGGCAAGATGAGTAACTTGTTCTTACCTTTTCTCTTGAGAAAGTTGGAGTACCTGCCATATGGTGCACCATGTCCTTTAACATGCTATAAACTACAAAGTTGAATACTGGGAAACTTGGATTCCCAGTGTCTTTAGGATCTGGACTTGGTCCCTTTTATTTCCTGTAAAAGCAAAAGAAGCTTGAAATAGTCCTGACAACCTTTTTTAGTGTTTCTCTGGAAAAATATTGATTCGTTGAAACAAGGACTTCTTTATGGGCATCCTGCTGATGAATTAGTTGATGCAGCTAGCTGGAGGTACTTGGTCCAGGATGAAGCTGGTTCTTATGGTCAGATTAGCCAGCGTTTGGCATACTGGTCATTAGGGTTCAGCTTCCGTGTGTGATTCATGCAGTACAGAGGGTTACAACTCCTCTCATATCTCATGTGAGCTCTCTAATAACTGCCCTATTTGTCTTTCTTCCTTCCTGCCTCTCAGCTCTACCATATTTATGAAAATCTTCCAAAGGACATATAATAGTGGGATAATGTGATCTTCGAGTCATGGGCAAGGCAAACATTTCCTGCTTAACTAAGCTTTGCAAATAGTTCTGCTTGGCTTGGTGCTTTCTCTCTTGTTAATCTTAGTTCTGAATCATCTAGGGGAGGAACTAACTGAAGTTTGGCCTGGGATCTCGAAGGAGGTGTCCAAGGCCACATTAATCTGGGTGAGCGATGTAAAGTTTAGCTTTCTGATTCACCCATTGTTCACAAGGTCATGATTAAGCCTTGCAAATGTCACTTACCTTGAGGTCCCTCTGGAGGTGAATCATGACTTCTCGTCTATAACCCCACTTCAAAGATAGCTTTGGCAATGTCCTACGAAGACAGGAGCAAGTAGCAAGCAACTCTGGTTTCCTGTAACAAAACATGCAGCTTGAGCAAAAGCATCGGTAGTGAGATGACTCCATGGCACTTGGTGGATATCTCACTGCAGACCCATCTCTGAGCCTCAAGGTGGGTTATGATCTCAGGACAAGGTGTAGCTTTGCAGCAAAATAAAACAGCCTTCAGAATCCATTTAGGAAAAGTTTAGGCCTGTTGCTGTGTCTCTTGCTGACCTCTGTCAGTATTGAAGAGGTGCTCCCTCGCTTAAACATCAGGGACCTCTTCACCTCTTGCCATGACTGGGGTATTCAGCATACTCTACAGCCATACACTACACACCACCACGAATAATTGTTATTGTAGCAGCCTGGGGGTGTGAAGAAGGGAATGAAACTAGTTGGAGGTCTCCTGTGAGGCTTGGAGCAAAGCTGGAAGCATGATGGTGTGAGATGGGGAAGGTTGTGGAACATCTGAGGAGGATTCTGAAAAAGTTGATGAATGCTTGTAGATGCTCTGAGGTTTGAGAGGAGGATGACTTTTTTTAGGGAAGAATATGTGTTTTTGGGTAATGGAAAAAGCCTACACCTGAGGCTGGTGGGCATGAATACTATAGTTTGGAGACCCCTTGACCACCTAGACTCTTGTCAACCCACCTGTCAGCTGCTAAAATACTTCAGTTTTTGTCCTCTTCCTCTTGGAAGTGGTGGAATGTGCAGGCAATGATGTTGTTCATACCTGGAAACCCAAGGCCTAGGAAGTAGTATGGGTGCCTGGAGGTTTGTGTCAAAAAGCTGGCTGGCCACAAGGATTTATGGCCTGTACAGCTGGTGCTTTGAAGGCAGAATAAGGAATTTCCTTGGCATAGCCAAAGACTTTCCACTTTTCCAGGTTAACGTGGTAGATGATGCTGTGGGTTGGTGTTCCTGAGAACTCACTTGTCCTTCTTGAGTGACCTAGAAGTGTTCTCCACTTTCCAGAGGCTTTTGGCATTGTTGGAATATCCAAGAGAAGACCTGCAGGGAAGGTGGTTTTCATAATACCACCTTTGGGTATTTTT
Source organism: Phaethon aethereus (assembly GCF_964289735.1). Taxonomy (NCBI): domain Eukaryota; kingdom Metazoa; phylum Chordata; class Aves; order Phaethontiformes; family Phaethontidae; genus Phaethon; species Phaethon aethereus. The sequence continues at coordinate 84,204,690 of NC_138578.1, forward strand.
TAACATGGTGTTCAGGAAAGTTGCTTTTCTCCTCTTTATCCCATTTGCTTAGAGAAAGACTCTTCTGAGACACTTCAAAGTCTATGTGCACCTTAATATAATGGGCCCTGAGCTCAGCCAGAACTTTTAAACACCTCTTGGCTGAAGCAGGAACTGTAATACACAAAAAGGAGAATTCAGGAAAGATACCCAAGCTGGTATCGTAAAACAAGGACGATGTGTGAGTCTGCGCATGGCACCACGTCTGCCTACCTCTGTCTCCTTGGATGGTAAATGCTGGAATAAGTGTGAACACAGCGCTGAATGCCTGAAGCACTTATAAATGCCCAGGCTGCAGCAGGTAGAAGTGTTTATGGCTGTGGGAGATATTTATGGCTCTATTACATCCTCTGTTATTTTGGCCTCATTGACTTCTTACAAAATCTTTAATGAAGGTTTATGTTTTATACCTTCCCTCCTGGCTTGTGCTTGCTTGTGAGTAAGTGTGATGGCAGCAGGTGAGGGTACAAAAGGTCCTGCAAAGTAAGCCTGGGACATGCTAGTGGTGGGTGTACGGCAGGACAGTATAGCAGCAGAGGAGAGGGCTCCTGATTCTCAGCCTTGTTTCTTGAGAAGCCCTAATTTCCCGCTGCAGCTCACAAAAATGCAGACAGATGCAGATGCACGTTCCTACCCTAAGCCGGCTGTGTGCCAGCCCATAACCAGTAGTTCAAGCTTAGCACCGTGTGGATATACATCCTGCCTTTGGGCTAGTGTGACTATGTGCCTTTAGACCTGACTGACTCATGAAAAGGATGACATTAGTGTTCGCACCAGAATGTGAATGCTCGCTCACTTGCTGTTGTTGTCTCAGTTGATTCCATGTGTAACTGTCTATTTATCTATTTATTTATTGATTTGCAGTCCATGCCAACTGGCAAGTGCTGGCAGTCCTGTTGTCCTGAGAAGGCTGGCTGACTTTTCTCCATGTATGAAAACATGGACATTGTCTTTCCGGAGCACTTTATGCTTTGTAATGAACTTGTCAGAAATGCATGGGGATGCTGTGTAGGTACGGTGTGTTTGGCAGAAGCTTTCTCTGAGAGAGGGGGGGATGCAGTTTGTACCAGTCATGAGCTCCAGGTGTTGTCCTTCTTGTTGACCTTACACATATCAGACCAACATCCAAAAAGCGTGTGATGCAAAAACTGCCTTAAAAACACCTGAAACAACCCTGAAGGAGCAAGGAACTGAAACGGGCTGCAGAGTGTAGTCTTGACTGCATGTGAAAGTGCCCCTGCATTAGGATCCTCTCAGTTTCTTTGTACAGGCATGTGTTGCCCTGTGGTTTTGGTTCTCCTTAACAGACAGACATCGCCTTGTAGCAAAGGTGTTGGGCTAGGACTGGGGTAGTGCTCAATTCTTTGTCCTGCCATAGGCTTCCTGGGAGAACTTGAACAAATCTGTCTCTCCCATGCTAGGTTTTCCCCACCTGCAAAAGCAAGAGGTCAGGTGTCCTTTCCTAATTCCAGGCAGTGGTTGCTCTGAGCATGAATTCACTCAGGACACCCCAGTACCAGGTATGAAGAATGTCTGAGGTCACTTGGAGACAAGCAGACATAGGACATACATCTCTCTAGGTTTATTAAAGATGCTGTCATCTCATGTGGATCAAGACTAGCATGTATCACAGATGTGGCTTGGCCTTTGGATCTGAGGGCTTTAATTTATTTGCTGACACTGCAGACAGGCACATCTGTAGGCAAAACTTCCCAGGAGCCATCTGCCTCATTCTCCTGCTCTGTGGTGGGAACAGGACAAAGACTTGCAGGAGGTGACAAAGTGCAGAGGCACGTGCAGCATGGGCCAAAGGGCTCTGTGAGATGCCTCTTGACTCATTCATGATGACATGAACTCTTCACAATTTGTAAACTCCAGAAGGGTCAAAAGTTGAAGGGCTTTTCTCTTTTGTTTGCCACCTACGTTACCCTGTTTGGAGGAACACTTGCAGGAATCCTCCCTGGAGGTACACACCAGGAAAGACAGCCTGCATTGTTCTGGCTCCCGACTCAAAACCAACACAGCTGACATGCATCGCTGCATGGTTCACCAGCTCTGAAAGGAAGGGAAGAAGCTGGTGACTTAATCCTTTGAGCGCCTGCCTTTCATCCCTTAGAAGAGCCGGATATTTTTGCCTCTTGTCATGGTTGTAGGCAAGCTGAGTGCATAGGTTCCTTTAGAAGGTGCAGCCCCACACCTACAAAACTGATAGCCGAAGGGCATGTCTATCCTGCTGGTGTAGGCAGACCTGAACTGCCTCTTCTCATGTGTGAGCTCCGAGTTTGGAGCGCAGGGTGTGCAGTGCCAGGTCCGGATGTGGCCTGGCCGTGCTATCCTGGCCCTGTGCTTAACAGTCCCTGCTGAATCCCTGCGGTGCTTTACCTGAGGCTAGCAAAATCTGCCTAAAATCTTAACCCATCCTGGGCAAGTCCATCCAGCACCATATGGACTTAGAGGTGTGGGACCTTATTAGGCTGTTATTCCTGTATTAGGAAGGAGTGAAAGGCTTGCAGGTCTGGTGCAGAAGGCAAGTAGCTCTGCAGAAGGGAAGCTGGCTCCAAAACTTTGGCATAAAGTTGCAAAGCATTGGGTTGCTCCTCAGTGCTCTCCTAGACATCAGAAGCACCGCGTGTCCTTAAGTGGGACCTGCGGCAGGGTTTGCTGGTGTCCTGCCTTATTCTTTCACCAGCTGCACTCTCCTGTGGAAGGGGAAACCCACAAGCACAGGCTGGTCTCAACCTGTGCTCCTGTAAGTGCACGCTCCGAGCCAGAGCCTCCACCCTCCTGTCCGGCTGCTGTCACCCGGTGAGACACGTACAGGGCTACGGACTCTTCCTCGGGGCAGGGATTACCCAGACTAATGAGTGTTTCTCTTCATTTTGAATCTGTTTTATCACGTCCCACTCCTGGCTGTAACTTCAAGCAGCTCAGCCTTTCTCTGCTAGAAGGAGGTGTGATTTTTAGTGGCCAGTGTTTTCTTTGGAGACACTTTTATGTTTTAATGAAGATACTGTGAATCCCCTGAAAAGACACTTCACAGCCTGTCCAAAGCTTTTCTTTCCCCTTTCCAGACTTCCAAAAACGTGGAGAGTCAGTACCGCTTACGTTTCCATCGTTTCCTGATGCTGTATGTGCAGTGCAAACTGCTGGGACGTAGCTCCCAGGTGAAGGTCTCCATTTCTTCTATAGAAAATGGAAGGCAGGTGTGTTTGAGTTCCGTTTTTGACCTTAAGCATTTTAACTGATTAAAGAAAACTTCATAGCTCTACTAGGTGTACTAGATGAGGGGGGTCATTTCAGTGGGCCTCTTTAAACTCAGATGCAGACAACCCCAACGTAGGCATAGACAGCGTTCTTCAACAGAACTTACCAATTCAGTGCCTTTTGTGTTTCTTCTTACCCTACTGAGCCTGTATCTTGGGCAAAATGTTGCCTTCCCCGCTGCCTTGGTTTTTTTTCTTTCATCTTCTGTTACCTTACAACATGTCTCAAGTACTCAGCGGTTTGGTAATTGTGCTAACGGCCTTGGTGGCTTCATAGCATTTATCTTTTCTAGCACAACTGAGGAACTGTATTTTGCAAGCGTCTCCTTGGTTGTTTTATCTCTAGCCAGCTTCCTAATTTCACTTCTAAATTAGACACTCTTGCTTGGTAGAAGGGGATACTTTTTAAAAGAAGCTTATGTAAACTCTTTGGAGGCTGTGTTAATTGTATTTACTCCTTTAATTAATGGACTCACTCTATTTTTGAATAATTCCTGCCCTGCTAGTAAATGCTTCACATTCCTTTTACCCGCTTCTCTGCTGATGAACAAGAAAGTTAAATGACTTCATGTTTGTGAAAACATCTTCCTGTCTACTTCTTCCCCCCCCCCCTTTTTTTTTTTTAAAGTTGGAGATCTTTGAGAGGGTTTCTGCGAAACCATACCCATCACTTCACATTCCTGGCATATTTCCTTTTCAAGAGTAGGGTATTATGTCTACGTAAAGTCACCTACTTCATGGGTGGATTTTAAGTGCCGTATAAAGGGCTAATTTTTCGTTCTGCAAATACTTCTGTAATAACCTCACTTGTTACTCACCCTCTGTCAGTCTAGTCTTTACTGTGGGGACAGCATAGCACTCAAGGGATGCTGCAGAGCACGCTGCTTAATCCTGATCCGGTGCTGACCTTCATTCCAACCTTGGGCAAAACATTTTGTCTACTTCCCCTCTTTGCTCTGTGTTTCCTGACTGGGTGCTAAGTCCATTGATGCTTCTGGGACAGTCTTTTACTGAGCAATGAATGGCATCAACATGACCTGAGGATTTTATCAGCATCCATCATCCTGAATTCATATAATTTGAAAATGGGTAGCTGAATACTTTCCTGACTTTCACACTTGGAATCTGCTCTTTTCCACTATTTAGGGGTTTCTGCTTGGAGTTCATGGATCACAGCTTTGCTTTGTACCCTCAAAGAAAGGTATCATTTATGTGACTGGACCCAAAATGTGTGGGGACATACCTACCCAGCAACTGGTGGACAGGACCCTGAAATCCTTTAGTTTGACTGGGCCAGAAAATAGCAGGGAAAACTTGTTTAAATCAACCCAAAGTGTGATCTACATGGTTCAAATTATTTTGGTTCAATCTGAAACAAAACTTTTGGGTTCCATTTCAGATTCCCTTAGCAAAGGCAATGTGGACTCTCCACGCCAGCTGCCTCATAACCAGGTACCCAGTAAAGGGTAGCTGCCTCCACTTCTGTGCCAGGGCTTAATAACCAGGAACCCTTCTGTGTTATTATTCAGGAATTATTCAAAAATAGGGTGAGTCCATTAATTACAGGAGTAAACACAATTAACACAAAACTACTTTTTCCCCACACCCCAAGAAATTAGGCTATAGGCAATAGGGAGCTTCCAATTTTGTTATTTTTATGTCCCAGAAAATGTAGCTGGCTCAATGGTTTTGAATGGACTTTCTAAATAATGGACTGCTTGTGGAAAAATTCACCACGTTGGAAGGCAGACACCGCTTTTCTGTCACTAGCACAGTTACAGAAAGAGGAGTTAGTACACCAGTGGTCAGGTCACACAGATCCATTTCTAGGAATATGGGGAACTAAACCAGGAAACGCCTATTCTCTGACCGTTTGACTTATGCGCAACTATTTCTTGCATTTCCTTGCCAATACTGGTCTCACTAGATTTGGATGGGAGCTTGGCCTTGGTCACCTATCAGTGGGTCTTGCAGGGGAAAGGCCATCTGAACTTTGTACTCACCTACTCATCACCAAAGCATATCTCAGTGGTTCAGATGGGGAAACTTATCTGGTGAGATCTGCTGGGAGGAACGCGGCAGCGTAGGCAGCGGTGAGAATGTCCCCCACATGCGTGCTGCTGGAGCCAAGTCAGAGTATGAATTTGGCGTGGCAAAATTTGAATGGCACACATTTTTGTTGGGACTTGTTGAGAGGCAGTTCGAGCTGAACTGGAATCCCATCCCAGGCTCCTTCTGCTGGCTGCCAAAATTTGCCATCGTAAACAAGTTGCACAACCCTAAGACACTTTCGGTAGATAAAGTAGGACTCTTGTTCTTTATGTCCCCATTACCTTGAGGTGCTGAGGATGAAATCAGAACTGGATCTGTGCACTAGAGACATACTCAGGATGCTTCCTGGGTTAATATCAAATATTCAAGAAGAAAAGCTCTGTAAAATCATGAAAAGGTCAAAGTTCACGTATTGCCTCATCTGAGACACTTCCTTCCAAATCAAGGGCTGTGCAAGAGTAACCAGATTTAGGTATTTAGATATGGTTACTCATAAAAGGCGGGGAGTAGGGGGAGGAGGACGAGGAAGAAGGGATCACAGAATGAAACCTGCTTTTGCAAATGTCACTGGAACGAGCTGCCAGGTGTCTGACTCATCCTCCTCGTGGGATTTAGGCTATGGTGATGGAGGCCTCTGCAGCTCCTGCAGATGCACTGGGGGTAGTGTGGGAACTGGGTGCCCACAGGGAGTATGCATGGCACCAGGGCAATCTGTCCCTTTGTCACCAACTTAAAACCTCGCCACCACCAATAAACTCTGCCTCTTGCTCCAGGATTTTTTTCCCTTGGTCCATGTGCTCTTCAGGACTGACTCCGGCAGCAATGGGTAGCCGCAGGTGCAGCGCTCACCCAGGGGCCTGCTCAGGGCAGGCAGACATTTGCCACAGCCTTCTCACAGCCACATATGTTTAAGGTAAACACCAAATTAGAGATGAATTAAGTTCATATACCAGGCTGCAAAGTTCATATACCAGACACTGGTTTGTGGTCAGCTCAGCTGCCCTTGCTATGAGGAGGTAATACCTAGCACATGGGTGTAGCAACGCGTTGGCGGTGGTCATCTCTGGTGTCACCCCAGCATGAGCCAGTCAAATATGTGAATCGGCAATATTTGTCATTCAAAATTGCTTTGCCTGCATGGCATGTGCATATGTGGAGAGGTCTCACCTCTGACCTGGCTGGACGTGAGCAGACTCTCCTCCAAAGCCCCCTCAGCAAGACGTCCCAGCCGAGGCAGCGGGCTGTGCCAGCACATCCAGGTGGCTCCAGTATGCCCAGCCGTAACAACCTGTGCAGACATGCCTTGTGCTGCACGCACAAGAGCAACCCCAAGCATGTGTTTCCCCAGGGTTTAACTAAACTCTTCAAAACCAACCTTTCTAATTCATGGCATAGCAATATGGTGCTGTGGCATCTCTCTCAGCTTGGGTAAAGCAACCTTTTCCACCTCAAATGCTTGCAAAGCACACAAGAACTGCTGTGGTTACTCAACTGTCTGTCAGCAGAGTTCTCTGCCATGCTGGAGGTGATGAGACTTGCAGTTCCCCATCACAGTTGGACTTTGGTGACAATGCAAACAGACTGATCTAAATCTTCACCTTATTATGATCTTCTCCTCCCTCACTGGTGTTTATCTTGGAGAAGAGACCCCAGGAAAAAGTGTATTCAGGACACTGACTGATGAGCAGCCAGGGCAGCCGTTGATAGCAGCAAAGGCAAGCAACTGATGCTGCCTCCATAGGAGAATCAATTGCGAAGGAGTTGGATTCCAGCAGGCTGCTGGAGATGGGCTTGGATGGAGCTGCAGAGCCATCCTCTGCCTCCCAAAAGGCTCTGTGAACCACAGATCTCTGCCTGATGATGCCTCCAAAGCTAGATGAGAGACAGCCCTGCATAAATAAGCTGTCTCACACAAAGCCATCTTTCCCTCTTTCCCACCTCTTGCTGAGAGTGAAATATTTGTGATGAATTCCAACAGCATAAGTCTCGGCTCAGTAACTCCAAAATCTCTTGCTGCAGTTGCTTGCCAGTTGCCCAGGCTCCAGCCCTGGAACGGGAATCAGCGTGAATTTCCTGCCTTCAGCCGCAGGATTCTCAGAGAATTCTTCATGGCACAGGGACAAACACACCATGACCTGATTTATGGGTCGAGGGCCTGCTTCTGCCCTCCAGGATTGGGCAGAAAATGAATAGGAGTTGGTGTGAAGTGGTGGGTGTTTGCATGTGTCCAGAATGTCTCTGTGGTGATGGCCAAAATTCTTTAACATCCAAAATGACATCAAGTTGCCTTCAACAAGCCCCTATCGATGCAAAGAGAAGCTGCATGCAGGAACATCATCATCTGAGGACACAATTCTTGGATTCCACAATACCTAGCTGGATTTTCTTCTCCCCTTCCCTCCAGCATGGAGCTATATAGGCAAAAGCAATAAAACTCCATCAAGTGCTGCTAAGTATAAGGACAGCACTTCTGGCTTAGGAAGTCCCTGAAGCAGCAACAAACCGGAATCTAGAGAAATGTTGTGGGATAGGATTTTAGTATGTTTGTGTGTATCTTACTCTTTTATGCTTTCCTTGTTGCTGGAGACTAACAAAAAGTGAATGTGGGATTATCACACAGTTTCCACTGAAGCCTTTAATTTAGCTACAGAAACTGGGAGACTAAACTCCATATAGCTCATGGAGAAGGGAAGGTCAAAGGACAAATTTGCTGTATAGTACATCTCGGGAGACTTGGCACATATTTAGGAGCTTGGGGTTGTGTGGGAATACCTGCTCACTGCCCTCCACCCACCACCAGCATGCCTACATATGTGAAAGGAGAGGTCTCTCTTCTCTGTGCATCAGCAGCTGGAACATCTTCTTGGGAGTTCATCATCCTCTTGCTAGATATTGCCATTAAGCATAAGCTAATGGTCTTCAAGGAGTCTGGAGGACTATCATGAGCTGATTCCTATTGCCTCAGTTCCTTGAGAATCAGCTCAGCCAACCTCTTTGCTGTCAGTGGCTTTTTATTTCTTGGGTTATCTACTTCCCAGAGATCTGCGGGGGTGCCAAGTTGGGCTCCTTCGTGCTCCTTCCCAACTCTGCAGATACCAGGCTTTTCTTCTTAGCCCTGGACTTCCCAGCACGGTTCCTGAGTAGCCCATATCAAGTATTTCCTTAGCCCAGAAGTTCTTTCTCTTACTTGCTCCAGGTCACACTGTAAACTGGGTCTACTGGTAGTACTGGATGCAGTCTTTCCTTGTGAGCACTGAGCCAGGAGGCTCGTTCCAGCTGTTCCTACTAGAACTGTGCAAATCGCTGTTTTCTTTGGGTTGGCCCACAAAGCAGAGTGCTGACAATGTTCAGTGTGAAATGGAAGCATCTCCGTTCAAGCTTAGTCTGCTTAGAGTCAAGTAATCTGGCCTCAAAGGACGGTTTCAAGCAGAGGCATTTCTGGAGGGGGGAAAAAAAAAAGTAAAAAGAAAAGGCTAAACAAAACACTTCTTCCTTGAAATGTTTTCAGGCTTTTGGTGGAAAGTATTCACTGAGTTTGCAAATAGTTTTGGTAGGCCCAAAACCTAGATTTTTTTCAGTGAATAATTCATCCAAAAATCTCCCGTGCCGCGTCAGTCCTTGCAGAATCCACCGCCTGGTGTTGTCCGTGGGTCAAACCCAGCCGAGGGGTGTCTGCTCGCCTCCTCCGCCTGTGCAGACACAGTCTATCCCAGGAAAACTGCATAAACACTTGGTTTAATTACTCACCTCGGTCACATTTGAACCCGAACCCTTGCCAGCCTGAATACTTCAGCTACTAATATTTGCTCGATGAATAGCTGAAATGTCCAGAGCAGACAACCTTTAAATGCAGAGCCTTCTATTGTGGTTTTCTTCTGTAGCAGTATGAATTTCCTTGACTTTTGCCTGAGCTGTCTCTAGAAACCCCATAATAATCATGTTATTATCTCTTACTAACTGCTAAGGAATGTTGATGTAGGAAAGACCTGTGCTTTCTAGGCAGGTTAGACAGATCATAAAGCTTTATTGCCTTTTTCTGATCATTTGGCCTTGTCTTAATTCATCCGCTCTTTGTTTGGCCTCCAGATGACTTCTGGGCTTGTTACATATGTCTGGGCCACACTTTTTTTTTGGATGAAGTCACATATCTAAGCCCTGCTGGGCTTTTCTAGGAATCATTCTTAAAACTCAGGGCATGTCCCCAGCCATGGTGTGTGTGTGTGGGTCTGATCTTTAAATCTCATTTTTCTGGGTTGTGTTTTTTCGTCATTGAAATGTCTTTAGTTTTTGATAATTTTAACTTCCATGTGGTGACATTTGTCTATTTACCTTGGAAAGTACCTTTGGGAAGAGGTGGTATTTTAAGAGACTGGAGCAGAAAGTCCTCTGGACAGCTCACAGACCCTCCGTGCTTGGTATTGGACCCGCCTTTGGCAAACTGCCTTCCTCAAACATGCTGAGCCACATTTCTTTTAAGGACCACCAGCCCCATCGCAGAATAAATTCCCTTCACCCTGTGATCATCCCATCTCTTTGAGCAGCACCTTCCTTGGGTCACCTCCAAAACACAATGCAGTTGGGGCTTGTGACCCTGAGTGGGGTTGTGGGTCTGATTGATAGAAATTGCTGCTGCTGGGTCTGGTATTGTAAACTCCGACTCAACTGGGCTTGCAGCTGAAAGTGGCCGGGAGGGGTAGCTGGTCCTTAGATTATGCCCACTGACTACCCATCTAACTCATGTACCCATCTTGCATCTGGCTGTTAAAACCCCATGCTGAAGTGGAGGCCTTTTGCTGGTGTCAAATCCAGCCTCAGGAAGGTTTTGGGAACTGACTCACCACACATGCTCTCCCGTCTGCAAGATCCAGAGTCATCCTGGCAGGGCTTCAGGGCTGAAGGAGAGAAAATGTTTCAAGTGGGACAAGGGAGGGAGGGGACTGGGGCTGTCTTCCCTTCTCCTCCACATGCAAGTGCCTTCTGATTCCAGGCCAGGCAAGCCTGGAGCTTTTTTCCTTTTATGTGGAGTCATGTAGAAAGGGAACTCCAAGGAAGGTGAGAAGCAATTTTGTTTGTTTGTTCTGAGGTCAAATGAGCAGTCTGAAACCTGTTAGAGATGCGTTTACACCACCTTCACCTGTTGCTGTAAGCACCTTGCCAGTACAGTAATATGGCTTTGTAAAAAGTAGTCAGGAGGCTTTGCTAGCAAGCATGCGATGAACCCAGACAGAGTCACGATCCGCTGTGAGTGTAGATACAGGAGGTATGTGACTTCAAGACCAGAGCTGCCTTGTGTCTGGCCAGCTTGGAAGGGGGCCAGGGGATCTCGATTTACATCCATTTATTCAAACTTGGCCATGGCTCATCACTCTCTAACTTGCTTGAGGTGAAACTAATTCTGTGAAGCTTCAGAGTAATTATTCTGTGGGCTTCAGAAGGGATTGACCCTTCACTAAAAGGACATTCGTGGAGAGCGTTGAACAATCATCTTTTCAGTTATGAAAAATGTTGGTTTCTTTTACAGTCTTTTTCACATTTTGGTTTTTATTCCTCTCCTTTCCTCTCTCTCTCTAATTTCTTTCATTTCCAAAGGTAAAATGGGATGAGGAAAAAGTGTCCAAATTGTCCTGTTTTCCCTTTTTGGTCTTACAGAAAAAAATGTGGGAAAACAAAAAATGTACATTTGGGTGGGAGAGTGTGTATTGGGGGAACAATGGCTTTCAAAAAGCATTAGCTGTCACTGTTCTGCATCTCGCACCGTTTGGGAAGTTCAGTTTGTGGGAGATGGTGCGTAGCTCCAGCCCCTGCAGGGACGTTCCCAGGCAAAGCCTGCCTTGCAGTTGCCCCGAATGACTGGCCCATCCGCGGCTGCAGCATCTCTTGTTAGTATATTTTAGTCCAGGATTGATAATGTCGGAGCCAAACGGTGGTAAGGGACTCTCGTCCTTTCCTTCAGTGTGCTTGCAAGCAGGACTTTTTTTACAGTACCTGTTGTTGCAGTGTCTGGGGAAGGAACTGCTCCCCAAAGACTATGCTGAAGGGCAAGTAAACCCTTGACGAAGTGTGTAACTGGCCTTAGGCTTTGTAAGGAGAAGGCTGCATTCCCTCTTCCCCTCATGTCTGAACAATTGGCATTTATTTCCAGTGGGGACATATTGAGGAAAGGTAGCAAACTGAGTCATACTAATCATCTGCAATTTGGGTGTTCTGAGTGTGTATGAACAGCTGGACTCCAAATCCCTTTAGACTATATTAGGAGTTGAAGGTCACTGGCGTGTCTTTAGGAAGGTAATTTCCCCTAACTTCTAATGAGGGCTTGAATTTTTAGCTGTGACCTCCACGTTACCGAAACCTACCACGTGTGTGTAAGTGTGCTGCTGCTTTACCTCTTCCTGTGATGGTCTCATGAAGAATCACCAGCCTCATGACAGAAATGATCTGGTTTATTTTCTACGGAAGCAGTCCTGCCTAATAAAGGGAAAATCCTTTGATTTGAAATCCTCTGTCTTGATGTGCCTTTGTCTTCTCATTAACTTGGTCGCCTACTTGTTGCCCTTTATTAGGTCCCTGCCTCTCAATATAAAACTGTCCTGTGGGGAAATATTGTTTGTACCCCTTCCAGTCCTTTGACACTTGACTTTCATTCTGAAATCTGGCAGTGACACCTTGATGAACATAAGCATTTCCAAAATATTTATTTTTTTAAACAAACACAAACCATTCTTAAAAACTCCCAAAACAGGATGAAAATAAAAATTGTGACCTTCCCTTTGAAATTTCCATTTGGAGACAGTTGCTTCTGCCTCCAATATTAGGAGCAAAAAAAATCCCAACCATCATCCCAATCCATAAATCAGAGAGGATTTAGTTGGAGAGTAAACTCTATTTTGGGTGGGAATTTAATTTTCTATGGAAAACTTTAATGTTAGCCAAAGAAAATCCTCTATAAAATATGGCACTGGTTTTCTTCAGGCTCCTATTTTCTTCTTGGGTCGAGGCGTTCAGCCAGGTCATCTTCCATAACGCATTGCTTAGCGAGGGGTAGAGGCATCGTATGAATTCCTGGTTGTTGAGCACTGACAGATGTAACCTGGTATGAACTTCCCCTTTGCTATATGAGGTAGACAGAAGTCTGGTTTCTGGTGTGTTTTTTTTTTTTTTTTTAAAAAAAAAAAAAAGCTTTTTTTTCTTTTAAAGCTTTCATAGAGACATAAGGTACATGATTTCACATATAGAAAGGGAAGGAAACCTGATCATTTCTATCCAGGGTAAACAATTTTCCCCTTACTATCTAAAAAAGAGAAAAACCTTTCAGCTCTTTTCTTCTGAAACCTGGGCCACTTCTTTGGGTGCCTACATAGCAAATAAAACATCTGTTCTTTGTGTGACTGGATCTGGAAACGGTGGGTGAGTTTGCTAGGTGGAAGTGAAATGAAAGAAAGTAGGTTGTGTCCCGGCTCTCAACCCCTCCTGGCAACCTCCATGCATTCAAAACCCACAGGCCGAAAACCACGTTTGTAACTTATCCTTTTCTGAGCTATTTTAGTAGCTAACATTATTAGTGTTAGTATAATTAGAGGCATTCCAGCTCGGTAATGGATTCCATTCTGGGAGACATGAGTTTGCTTAGCCCTGGGCTTCAGTCAGCTAGAGTTTCCCAGATTGAATGGAAGCTGAAGATCCAAACTTCCTTGGGGTGAGGAATTTTATTTGTGTTCCAAAGCCTTGTCTATCCCAATTTCCCTTCAGAACTTCCACTGTTTCTGACACTGGTACAGCCTCTGAGTTTGCAGCACCATTGTCGACCTTCCAGCTTGTGGCCCTGCTTGGTAAGACAGTGGCCTTTGCAGGCGACCAGATGCCATGATGGTGGTTGACAGGGTGATGTCAGCTAGAGAGCCTGTAGCTTCTTCTTGCAGGAGCAGGAGGAACAGTGATGTCCTGGAGCAAAAAGGAGTCTAAAGTGGGCAAAGCAGAGCCGTGGTCTGCTCCCTCCCGCCTTGGTGGCGGACTGACTCGGTCTGATCCCAGCAAAGCTTCATCTTCCAGGAGGGTTATAAGCAGGGATGGTTTTATTTAGCATTGTTTTACCCAGGCAAAGCTTCCCCCCAGTTCATGCTGGCGGGGGCTCTGGGGTGCTGAGTTACCCCTCTACTTGTGAGGCCGGCGCTGAAGGAGTTGAATTAGGATCAGGCTGCTGGTGCTGGGGCTTTGTGTGCAGCCCCGGGAGCTGAGGGCTGCTAGCAGTGCAGCCTCCCAGATGGAGACAGCTTCACCAGCTCGGAGGGAGATTTTTTTCTTCTTCTTCCTAGCTCACAGCGCTGCCAAGCAGAAGGTAAAGTCATGAGAAGAATTGGAGGGGGTAAGCAGGGTGGGAGGGAGCTCTGCCTCTAACGAATTCCACCTGTTCCTGTGCACACAGACTTGCTCTAATTTCTGGCCATCTGTATTTTTACTTTACGCTCTGCCTCAGAGTCTCCTCCAAAAGGTTTTTTAAATTACTTTCCCAGCCTCCTCCTTGCAGAGAGAGCAGCTGATTAGTGGCTCCCCCTATTTAATTTTCCTATCTAGACTAATTATTTCTCTTGATGGTCTATTTATCAGGCTAGTTTTCCTTCTGGGCTGTTGTGCTCTGTGATGCTTTTCCAAAGAGGGGAGGAAGGGTAAATAAAAACCAGACAAGAAAAGTAGATGCAACTCCATCTACATTGTTTCTTATTAAAAGGAATACTAACTTCTTGGGCCACCCCTCTCCACAAAGGAGCCCATCTTCCCCTTAATTTCAATGATTTCTTATCCCTTCATTGGCCATTGACTGTTTCTTCTACATAGCTAGGACTTCAGTGCTGCGTTACCTACCCTGCATTCCAGTACTCTAAGATCTTGGTTCTGCTGAAATGTCTCGTCTCACAAACTTACGTCATGCTCCTGTGGTGGTCACCAAGTCTCAAGCCCACCAGACAGATGAGTTCTTATAATGCAGCAGGGTCCCTACTGTAGGCTTCCTACCTAGAGAGCAGGGTGTTGTTCAGAGATTGACAGGATGCTTCAGTCTCTCCCTTCCCAAGGTGTATCTAGAGACTGAACTACTCGAACAGCCTCTTCTTTCCTCAAAAAGTTATGTTACTTTGCAGATACATGTACCCAAGCGGAAGATTTTGCACCCACTAACTGGACAACAGTCCTGAGACATGGCAGGTGAGTTTCACACACTGGTCCTGTTTGGGAAGAATGGATCTAAAATGGGTCTCTTGCTTCCTAGGTGAGTCTGATGTTGCACAAAGCCCATATGTCAAGGTATTTTTCCATGTTGTGAAGAGCCAAACTCATGGAGAAAGCTATTGAATGAGAGTCCTATAGGCCATAGATTCCTTTGTCTGGCTTCTAATGTGGATCCCAATGCCTTGCTCAGTAAAGTCAAAGCCTTTTTCCCCTGTTCATAACGCTTCCTAACTTCATGGCTCCTTGTGGTCCAGTTTGCAAATGCCAGCATTTTTTCACACATCGTTTGTACTGTCAAGATGATGGCTCTAAGGCCAATTCTGAAAGGTGCCCTGACTTGTATTTGGGGAGAACCAGAGGATGTCCAGATTGGGTGGGTGTCTACACAGCACAAGGAGCTGCCTATGCTAGCCTTGGGTGAGAATGGGTGTCACAAATAGCATAGGCAGGGTGGACAGGAATCTCCAGGAGCAATGTGAGATGCCTTCAGAGACCATTTTCGTTTTGATGATTTCCCTAGCACTCCATAGATGGTTTAGGGCACGGGTTGGGATAGAAAGACTAATTTCTCAGACAACATTCAGCTGTATGAGAAGAACTCCTTATCCAAAGTCCTCTGTCATCCGTTAGACTCACTCCACTTTCTCAGGACCTTGCCAGTAGGCAACTGTCTTCCAGCTCCTTCAGCAAGGAATAAGACAGGGCTAGCAATGAAAGCTAGCCCTTCTTTTCCCTGGAGCAGGTCCATGCTGGGTGCTGGATGAAGCTGAAGGTTTCTAGGAGTAATGATAGAATGCATGATTTTGTGAAGTACCTTTTCCTGAACTGTTCCAAACTTCAGGATGTGCTCACGTGGAACAGGTTATTTTAATTCTAGTGGCCCCAAACTATGGGCTGTCCAACCTCAGTGTTTATTATTGACTGCCTTTTTCAAGGGGGAGCCGAACTAGGATCTCCTAAAGGTACAGTCTTAGAGCAGCCATCGGGTCAGTCCTGAGTCCTTGGAACAGAGAGCCCCAGGGATCAGAGCTGAACTCATCTGTTGTAATTATGGGTCGTTTCACTTGATGGGCAGATTGTGCAGTAAAAGTCGTCTTAAATCTGTTCAGGGGCAAATGCCTCAAGACTGCAGAATTTCAACATCCCTTGTTGGACTTTCTTTGTAACACATCGTATGCACCATGCATGTAAATATCTAGTTCTGTCTTGGATAACCTGGGCAAATGAATGCCATAGATTGTATGTTGCTGTTGCTCTTGTACTTAAATCCTGTTAACAACATCGTTTTTCAGTGTTTTAATTTCTCCTTTCCTGACACACTGGAGAGGAAATGTATTTTGTGCTTCTGGTTGACAGTATAGGGAAAGCTGATGACTTTGTAAAGGTGTGTTATACCTGGTAGTTAGCAGGCCCACTCAGTTTCTTTTTGTATGAAGGTCCCAGCAGGCCAATACCTCCTGTCACTTTTCTCTCATGCTCTTTCAAGCAGAGTGACCGCAGCAAAGGCACCATTAAGGAACACAATGGCAATATTATCTCCTTCATCTCTCTTTCTACCTGCTGTACGATTTGGCTTGGGTTTGGGTTTAATTTACTGTAGCTAACAGGAACAAGTGCTGCCAGTAGTTAGGCTGGAGAATGCCTTTCGGTAGGACAGTCTAGATCCTTGAAGCTTACCTGGGATCATAAAGAAACTGGACAAATTAATGGCAGAGATGTTCACAAGGGATGTCTCCATCCTTGGAGGTATTCAAGGCTCAAACATGCAAGTCCTGAGCAACCTGGTCTAATTAGACCTGCTTTGAGCAGGGCTTGAACTAAGTGACCTAAAGACACTTGCAGGAGCTGCCCTGTTATTGTAGGATTCTGGGAAAGTATTCTGGAGAGCATTGCTCCAAGATTGAACCTTTTTTTATAGTTTCTCCTCCCCAGTTCCTTGGTTCTTGACCAGTGTCGGAGACAGGGTACAGAGTGAAAGAGTCCTTTGGCAGACTCAGTTTGTTTTTTCTCTTTTTATTATTCTGGAATTGCATGTCACAAGTGTTGCTGCTTGTCAAAAAGTTTGTTCCATTAAATTAATGACCAGGATAATTTATTTAAACGGAACCTCTTTTGTATGATTAAATATGTATATTTAAACATACACACTGCAGCACAGTTCCTGTGAGACTTATGTTTTTATCTTTTTGTTCCTGTCGTTGGGGCAATATGTGAGACCCTTGCGTTTTTCCAGTGCTAAGGCAGCCAAACCCAGTTCCCTATTGAACTAAAGGAATGGCTACTCTACATTTTTTTAAAGTTTGTCTTCATTTTTGTTTTCCCAACAGTACTTCACTTCTCAGTTCCTTCTTTGGAAAGGTGGGCAAAGATTTCAGTGAGTGGCTTTTTGCTCTATCTGGGATGCAAAAAATCACCCTCAGACAATTAGGCTTAGCTCTAAATGTGCTAAATTTATGTCCACGGCATTCCCTTTGTGGAATGAATTCCAGATTCCAGAACCATCCTGTTGAACATGGTGGGCCTATAACCCTCTTTCCAGAGGTGGATGTTTATACTGCTGGGTAATGAAGGGGCTGTGTTAGAGATGAGTCAAGTGACAATGTGTGGAGAAGCTCAGGTCTGAAGACCATGACAACTGCTTTGTTTCCTTTTTCTGTTCCTTAGTCAGACTGGAAAATGGTAGGGCTTGAAGGGAGGTTGCTCGATGTGCACAGCCAGCTCTTCAGCCACAAGCTAACTTCTCTTTTCAGCCTGCAAAGGAATGCCGAACTGGCATTTGGCCTGGTCATTAAAGACATTAGAAATTAGGATTCATAAACTCATAGAACAATTCAGGTTGGAAAGCACATCTGGAGGTTATCTAGCCCAACATGCTGCCCAAACCAGGCCTAATAGATCAGGTTGCTCAGGGGCTTTGCCAGTCGAGTCTTGAACACCTTCAAAGATGGAGTTGGCTCTACCCCTGTGAAAGTGTTCCAGCATTTGACCACTGTCATGGTAAGAGCAAAGAAGTCCTTAAATCTAATCAGAGTTTCCCATGTTGGAACATGTGTCTGTTGCCTCTTGTCCTATCGCTGTGAACCTCCAAGAAGAGTCTGGCTCTTTGTTCAGTGTATCCTCTGATAAGGTAGCTGTAGGTAGCAGTAAGGTCTGGCCTGTCCCTTCCTGCATTAAAGCTGACCATAGAGTCACAGAATGGTTTGGGCTTGAAGGGACATTCGAAGATCATCTAGTTCCAACTCCCCTGCCATGGGCAGCGACATACTCCACTAGATTAGGTTGCTCAAAGCCTCATCCAACCTGACTTTGAACACTTCCAGGGAGGGGGCATCCACAGCTTCTGTGGGCAACCTGTTTCAGTGTCTCACCACTCTCATAATAACGAATTTCTTTCTTATACACAATCTCTAAGTCTAGCTTCTTTCAGTTTAAAAGTGTTGTCCCTTGTCCTATCACTACAAGTGCTGGTAAAATGTCTGTCCCCATCTTTCCCTTAGGTCCCCTTTAAGCACTGGAAGGCTGCAATAAGGTTTCCCAGGACCAGACCTAATTCTCTCAGCCTCTCCTCGTAGGGCAAGTGCTCCAGACCTCCAAGCATCTTGGGGCCTCCACTCTCTCCATGACGTCCGTGTTTTTCTCGCACTGGGGAGTCCCACACTGGACATGTGAGACCACAGGTGGAGGACCAAGTGCCAAATGGAGGGGAAGGGTTATGTCCTTGGACCTGTTGCTGCACTGTTGCGAATCCAGCCCAGGATGCAGATCCTATGGGAACAGGTTTGGAATTCACACCCAATGGATTTGGCTTCAATAAATAAGTGCTTTGTTTGTAGGAATTTAAGGAACAAACTGTTTGGGTAGGCAGTTTTATCATTGATTATCCCTGCTGTAGCATGCAAACAAAACGAGATTCAGAAAATCTTGAGACAGCTTTGGATTCTTTGGAAAGTAAAGAAACCTCTGTCTTTTTCTTCATTGTGTGAACGACAATACTCCCTTTCCATTTTTGATTGGTCTATGGACATTTTGAGTCTTTAGAGAAGGATCGTAAGACCAGGAGTCCTGCTTCAACTTGGGGAATCCACAACGAGAATGTGACCAAAGGCACGGGTAGAACGGTTTCCACCGGGATGTCTCTGGCCGTTGCATGCAATACACGCAGCTGGAGCTGTTCATTCGTGCGACGCATGAAGCCGTGGCTGCTGTAGCAGCCTGTATGTGGAGAAAAGTCTGGAAGCATGGACTCACACTCACGTAACGTGAATCAGCCTGAACCTTCCTGCAAAAATAGTCGACTTTTTGTTTAGCCATAAAAAAAAAAAAAAATCCAACAACCTCTTTTGTTCCGGAAACCTCTGGGCATATTAAGCGAAACCAGATACTCGAGGGTGGGGGTGTTGGGGGATAGAGGCATACAGGAAAGCAATCAAAATCTACTGGAGGAATTTCTCCTTTCTGGAAGAACATAAACCAGTAACAGAATGTAAACAACCCGCCATATGTAACTTGTAAATCAGAAGTAAAAGGAACGAGTTCCCAGCAGGCCATTGTGAACGGTTGGCTGTTGAGTCTTTTTATTTTTGTTCTTCTTGTTTGATTTAATTTTAAATTTGTCATTCTTTCCCTCCTCTTCCTGCTCCCCCAAGATGAACCACAAGCCAAACTCTTAAAGCCTGGCCTCCTAAGTGGTGCCTGAAATAGTCGGAGAGTATTAATTTTGCAGCGGCTGAAGCACAGGGCTTAACAAGGTCTGACAATGGCTCCTCCTGAAATCACACCATTCCTTGGTTGGGACAAGGCTGACTTCTCTTCCCCAATTAATGTCACCTGCGCCAGCCGGTGTGTGAGCTGAGTGTATATGTTGTTTATTGCGAGGAGTGGTACTGTTGGAAAGGAGAGAGATACGTCTTTTTAAAGACTCTTGGGAGTGTATGTTTTGCAGCTTGAAAACAGCTTCAGTCTTTAACAAATACAAATTCACTCTATTTAGACTTTAGAAGACCTCCTTTACCCCCAGTCCGCTTTTAGCTGTGGAGAAAAAAAATAAGCACAGGATTTTTAAAAGCAAGTAGAAGTCTGAGAGAATAATCCATGGAACTATTGCTCTTGTGGTGCAAAGTGGACTCCAGGGGATGGAAGAGGCCACGTTTGATGCACTTCACTAAAACATCCACCTGCTCCTTCTCGATTTACGGCCACATCGACTGTATGCAGCCTGGACGAGAGCCTGGGGCTGAGCCCTGCAAGGCAGGATGGGCTCAGCTGTGAAAGGTGGATCTAGCCAAGATACATGTTTTGTCCTGTAGTGCATTTCCATGTTTTTTTCTAGGGATGGAAAACAGGAAATTTCCAGAAAAACTTAAAAAAAAATTAAAAAAAAAAAAAAGAAAAAGGAAAAAGGAAAAAAAAGTTGTTGTGTTGCATAATATCAGGTAGACTTGTTTTTTCTAGCACCCCTATCTTGATCTCAGAGTAGAGCAGTGTTCACGAGACAGGCATAATGCCAGTTAATAGGAATGGAACAAGAACAATGTTTTGTCTTTTTAATGTCTACAAAGAGCAAACTGAATTTATAAACACAGTGTCCTGAAGACAAAGGCTAAAAGAGATGATTTCTTTTTACTTCTCTCCTGTGTTAAAATGAACAAAGCCCTCTTGTTGTTTGTTTTTGTTGTGAAACTGGGGGAACAAAGAGGCAAATCCAGCCTCTGGAACGCTTAGGGACTTCACCTTATATCCATTTCAAAGACACCTCCCTGTAGCTGAGCTTGCAAGTAAAGTTTAGCCAGGGAACATGGCTCATTTGCATGATTTCATCTCGCCCCCTAAAATACGGGCATTTGTAGCAATTTGTTAAAATAGCGATTAGCACCGATCCTTTCCGGTACCAGCCGCCGCGCTGTCAATGAGATGGTTACAGCTTTGGAAATCCCCCCGCCCACCGCTGCATGTTTAGGATCACTCCCTGCTCAAGGCAGTTCTTAAACTTCAGGCAGGTCTGTAAAGACTTTTTCAGAGCCTTGTCTGCCCTTATCATGACAACTCCAATATATCGCGTTCCTGACAAGATTGCGCATGAGATTAAAGGTGGGGTGGGAAGCAGGATGGCGAGGGGCTCGTCAGACTCATCTCGTTTAAAACTAGAAAGGTCATTTACCTTTTGGGCCGCTGGAGTCAGCGGACTGTGACAGGCTGCAGATGAAATCCAAGAGCGTGCTTATGCTGCTCTCCCCCTCCAAACGAGCTGTTTGAACGGCAGAGTCAAGAGAAACAGGGCATCTTCCTGGCTCATCACAAAGATGGAGCCACTGGGAAGTGCTTTGGACTCTATGAAAGCAGCACTGCCCTCGTCCAGTGCTGTGGGACAGAGCAGGCTTGAAAAGAAGAAGTTTTTTGAGGTGTGCAGGAACAGGAGCTGGGGGGGCTGCAGCCCAGCTGGGACCAGTGTCCTGCGACGGAGGCATGCAGCAGCTCTTCCTCTCCATCTTGGCCTTATGGACAGTTCTGGTCCTGTAGGAGGTCCCTCAGGCGATGGTAGCAGTAACAAGGGACTTGTGTGAGTGTCAAATACCTGTACAAGGGCTGGCAACAAACCTTAGAGAGGAGTTAAGTGCTTAGACAATGTTGAGACTGTGCTGAGCATGGAGCTGGAGCTCCAGCCATGGAGTCTGGACCCCTGCCCTTATCACTCAGGCCTGTGGTGTTTGTCTGTGCTGAGCAGCGCGTGGAACCACAGGGAGCAGGGATAAAACAGTGCTGCTGCCCGCGAAGATCAGTACGTGCGTCTCCAGGATGAGACACGACATTGCCCGGGTTCCAGTAACTCCACCGAGGAGCGCCCAGTTAACGTGACAGTCGTTGTGACACTGTACCTACGCTAAGGTTAAGGGACATGAATCCTACCCCCGGGAAAAGCACAAAAAAAGGCTATTATTGGTCTGGGCCCTGTTGCTGAGATGTGTTTTGCGAGTCTTGTGGGAAGCATCTGCTCTTGTTGACATTTCTGTTTTGCTGGTGCCCGTTCTGTCCCTGGTGTCAGTGTGGGGATGGTGTCCTGTTTGCACAGCACTGGGCAGAGGTGTGTGCACAGCTGGTGCTCAGGAGCTTTCCCAAAAACAAATATGACTTGGAAAAGTTCGTGTTGGAAGAGTTAGAAAACAGAAGAGGAAAGTAGTGGTTCAACCAAAGATCGCAAATGTGAAAAATACGGGGGTTTTTGGAAGTCATTTAGGGTCTGTTGTTTAAAAAAACCCTATTATCCAATACATTTTTAGCTTAAAAACATCATTGGAACAATCTCTGTTTGAACTGAACTGTTTCCCTTAAGAAATATAAAATCATTTTTCATTTTTTTAAAATATCATCACAGCAATTTTCTGAAATTATTTGAACTTGAAGAACTATTACAATAAACTTGAATCAGCTGTTTTTAGCCGAATGTTGAGCTGAAATACATGACCTGACCCTAACAACAAGCCTTATAAAAGTTCAAACCTAATTCAAAAAGCTTGGCCAATATCGTACTGTAACCACTAAGGAGAGGACTCCGCATAAGAGGTAGTGTGGAAAGGCGTGTTTCCTTCTTGGGTGTTGCTCATACGGATGCTGCATAACCCATTACTCAGACAAGCGTTTTTCAGGCCGCTGGGGTCTGTGCATGATCCAGCATTATCTCTTACAATTATCTAGAGGAAAATATAAAGTTCCCGGTAAAGTCTTTCAGATGGTGCAATCCTGGAAGAGAGGTCAAGTATGGGCAGGACAGTTATACGAGGTGATTGTGATGACTTGATAGAAAATCTTCTCTTGATTGTGTTAAGGCAGCCAAGGGCAAGTTTACACTTCTAAAGAGCTTACGAAAGGAGACTGCGTCTTGGAAGGCAACAGCTCTTTGAAGGCTTGTGATTAACAGCAGATAACAAACTGCATGTATACAAATTATTATAAACAGCAGGAAATCCGTCAACTGTCCACTGTGCCTGTGGTGGCTACATAACTGGTGAGGACAGAGAATGTGGCCAAGGACACCTAAGGTGAACTAGGGGATGAGCTGGTGAACTGGAAGGACAGTTAAGTCCTGGGACAGACTGCGTGTGGGTGGAGCGCGGTGGGGAATCTCCATCCTGAAGGACTGTGATATCTTACAGGAACAAATTGTCCTGCAAGCAGTCTGCTGAGCTTTCCTGGATCCCTGGGGCTTGGAGTTGGCTGGCTTTGCTTTCTGAGAAGGATGAACTTCTTGGTTTGGAAGTCTTTTCTTGTCCTTGTAGGAATGAGGAGTGTATGTGGGTGTTCTTGTCTGAAAACCAGTGTAGCCAACTGACACGTTATGGTTAAATTTGTCAGAGAGGTTGGGAATACCATAGGATTCCTGTTCTCACTGGAAAACTGAGAGTTTTGTATAATATCTTTTTTTTTTTTTTTAAGGAACTTTTTTCTTGGAATGTTCAAAATATCCTGGTGTTCTTTTTTCCACTGCATTCTTTAAATTAAATGTGTCTTGTTTTCTCTTCCCTTGCTGAAGGTAAGAAACCTTTTTGGCTATGTCTGTACCAGTAAATTAGATGTGCCTGGGACTGTTCTCTGGCCCTGAAGCCAACAGGCACAGGGCAGCCTATGTCCTTCCTGTTGGGCTCTCTTGTCCTCCAAAACAGAGTGGCTGCATCCCAACTGGCTGTTGGGGATGGCCCCGGGCTCAGGCTAGCTCCTGTTCAGGCATTGTTTGAAAAAGCATCTTTTGGCCTGGGCCAAAACTGTGCCAAGGGCTGCTGTGGGAGCATAGCAGTACAGATGGTGGTGTTCCTGTGCCTGAAATGCTCCCTGACACTGTTTAATTTACTAGTCCAGATGTAGCCTTTGGACGTTAGCAGGACCTAATGCTCTCTGGTGGGACACATGACTGCTGTGATAAATAGTGATTGAGGTGAAGCAAAGTCAAAGGATGCAGAGAGCTGCCTCTTTGTGCCGTGGTGAGTGTTGGGACTTGTCTTCTGCTTCCTGATGGATTCATTCAGGCACTGGCGTTACAAGAGGTGGGGGGAAAGCAACCGCTGTCTATTCTCAGTATTGACACAGATGTGAACTGGCAGAGGCAATATTAGCATGCATCTCTTCTTGAGGAAAAATCACCACTTTTGTGGAGTTTTTTGTTTCTTGGGTCAGGCCCTTGGCTGGTCTGAATCAGAAGAGTGTTGCCAATGCCAGGAAATTATGCTAGTTTCTACCAATTGGAATTCTGGCCAAGGACGTGCAATTGCTCCCAGTTTGCTTGTGCTGTAGAGTGGTGGTAAGGAGCAGCTTTGAGGATGTATTTCAACTGCTATAGGTGTTACAAAATAAAAAATAAAAAATTGACTGACCGTGTCTTCTCTCTGGGGCCTCCAAACTGATTTCATATAGAGACAGTGGAAAAAAAGTGGTCCGGCAGTTTGGGTAAGACATATACAGAGAAAGGGCATGTTCAAAGGACATAGTACTGGTGACTAACCTGGGAGTTGCAGCTTCTCTCCACCATCTCCAGTGGGGTTCAAGCCTTACAGCCCTTACCTAGCAGGAGGTCTGAACACAGTCTTGCCCCATTTCCCCTACATGCACTGTACTGTGTCATGGGCTGCTGTCAACTGCAACGTCTACTTGTCCTCTCTGTCTCAGCAAAGCAGCAAAAACCTTGGGGCACAGCATCTCCTCTTCTCTAAGGCAGCCGTGTGTGCTCGGAGTGGGAGTCACTGAAGGGAAACGGGCTTTTGGCAGCCTCACCTCTTCAGTTCATCAGGGGTTTGTTCCTCCCCAAAAAGATGGTCCTGGAGCCCTCACTGTTACTGGGGAAGCACCTGGATCTACAGGACGAGTAGGAATTTGTGTTGAAAGCAACTGATTTATGCACATTTTCTTTAGGGTGCTGGTACATGATTCTGTACAACCGAAATCAGTGAGAAGGCACAGGCTCAGGCCCTTGAATGAAGCATAAGAATATTACAGGAATGAGTCCAAGAGAAAGCCCTAAAATAGATGACTAGATAATTTCTGACAGTTAATGACCTACTAGAAGATCTGAGAGCTTAAGGGCTCTTCATCTAAGAACTCATTAAATGCCAGACCCATTAGCTGTCATTACTGCTCTTACTATTTTTGGACATGTAGAAATGATCAGAAAAACAAAGACTTTTCTGAAGTGCTGTTGAAGTTGGGAGGTATAGCAGCACATTGCTGTCTATGCACTGAGGGTGATCAAGGTCTCACTTGCATCAGGACTAACAGGTTTGTCCTGAGAAGCTTCGGTGGGATCTATTCTGACTGGATACTCATCTGAGATGAACATCTGGTCCTAGGGCACAAACAAAAACATAGCAGGACTTTTATTTTCAACATTCCTCCAGTTTAGACCTCTAATTCTGAGGTATGGTTGTGGGCTGTGAAACCTCTGATCTATTTTCAACAAGATTTCACGTATTTTCATGAAAAAGGTATACAGCTCCTAATTTCTTCTGCAGATGAGACATGCAGACCAAATACATTTGTTGGATATTTTCCTTTGTCTCAGAGAGTTAAGGTTAAGGAAAGAACACTGGTATTTGGAATTGTAACAATTAAGCTCTAACTTTCCTATTCTGTATGTAATTTTCATACTATTACAAATACTCAGATTTCAGATATGCAGTACCATAACAGGAACAACACTCACAGTTACTATTTCCTGAATAAGGGACATAGATATTAAGCTGTTATAGTGTCTGCAGGATCTTTCTTGCCTATGTTAACACAAAGGTTTCAAAAGGACTTTGCTCTGAATCTCTTCTGCCATCACCCATGCATTGGTGTAACTGTGATTGACTTAAAGGTGTTACACTAATGTGAATCCAAATTGACCTGGGAGTTAGATGGAGTTGCTTTGGTTTCATACCAAGACAGGAGAACACAAGGCCATTGGCAGGCTTCCGTGGTCTAGAGCAATTTACTGCTGGTTAAATGGCTAATGGGAGTGAAAGTTTGGACCCTGTTTCAATTACATTTACGATGGAGGAAAAGCGCTGCTTGCCAGTGGCAGGAGATCCTTTCCAGACCTACATTCCCAAAGCAGGAGAATTTCCCTGTTCTCTGTGGACCTATGCCAGGATGGAAATGGTGAATTCAGGCTCTGGGACCCGTGCTTTGTAACCATGATACCCTTTCTTCAAGAGTGTCATTGTCTAGGGCATACAACAAGTTTTAGAGAGAGAACATCCAGTGATGGAGAAGGGCTGTAACTGTAGCTTTTTGTACCACTCACGTCGGCTGATGATCTGCTCTGCTCAGACATGAGCAATGGTGAATGTTGTACTTTGGTGGATCTCTGAATGTCCAAGGAGTGAAGTGAGGAATATGACATTTTGCCTTGTAGCTAGCATGGCCATGTTGGGCCTCCATGTAAATACACATCCTTTCACTTGGGGAAATTAAAGGACTGTTCAAGGTCATATAGGAGAGCTGAGAACAGACCTTGGGCTCTGGGCTCTCAGACCTGGCCTCTGACAATGGCTTATGGGATGATTCCCCATTTCTCCTTCATGAAGCTGGTCTGACTCATCTGCACTGAGCAGACACATCTTCCTCGGTCCTGTTCCCACAGCAACAACTGTTGCCTTTGGCTTTGGTTCAAAAAGGCTTCTAGATGCTCAAGTCCCATAGCAATCAGCAGGAATTTAAGGCCAAAATGCCTTTTTGGAACTGGGTCTCTGTCTCTGCTCTGAGAAGCTGCCTTGTTTCTGCTGGAGCTAATGTGGCTAGTAGGAAGCTCTGAAGATTCAGAGGCACTGGGGTTTTTGGTTAAAAGATAAGAGTATCTATCTGTTGTGTCTACCAGCTGGTTAACCAGGCAGCCAAACAGACTTAATCAAATAGCTGTGGCTTTTCCTACTCAGTGCAATGTTGGGTCATTGAAAGAAGCTTCATTTTGTTTTTCTTTCCCATGCAGCTTCTCAGATGTAAAACTAATTTTACTAGTTAATCAGGAGGGATCTGCCTATGAAAACTGTCTCAGCTTAATCAACGGATATTCCCTTCTTTTTTTCGGTCGCTGTCTTCATGAGAGTGAGCTCTTAGTCTGGCAGAGCGATGGATGAAGCAGGTGACGTCCACGCAGTTTCATATATTGTTCCTGGCACAGAGATACCTGATGCCAATGTGCAACATGACCCACCTTACCTTTCTCAAGGCTTCATTTCATGCCAGCAGGAAACGAGCAGTGGGTTTTGGCAGGTAGCTCAATGGCAGGTACATCCCCATGCACTGATAAAACAGCACCTTGACACCGAGGCAAGTTTGCTGCATGATGTGCCTTTTCAGAAAACAGATGACAGTCTGGTATAGAAAACTTGCCCCAAATTAAGTTATGAGAAAGCACTAATAATTTATTCTCCCCCCACTCTAAAAAAGAATGCTTTTTTTTTGTTGTTGTTTTGTTTTTTTTTTTTTTCTTCAGCCAGCAATGCAAATAACAAGAGCTTGAAGTTGCCTTTCCTGTGCTGGGGGAGTGATGGTTCAGGGAATGCGAGCAATGAAAAGGAAAAGGTGAAGTGACTGTAACAGTGGGAAGCAGCAGGAGCTGCTGTGCCTCAAACAGAGGATTGGAAACCTGCCCATCTCTGACTAATATATATGTAGTTATTTATTCCTCCCCAGAACCAGGACCTCCTCCAGGAGCTGCTACAGATCAGATTTGCAGGAATCCTTCTTGGTAACCTTGCCCTGCCACCAAGCAGCCCTAGCCAGTCCTGCAAAGTCCACCCCATGTAGCAGCTGGCTCAAGTTTCTTTCGAGCCTCTTGTGGCTCCCTGTTATAATTAATTTCTTCTTTTTTTTTTCCCCTGTTTTAATTTCAAAGTGCCTGAAATACATGAGGACCGTGTTGCAGCTCTCTAGAGAGCTGATTTTGCAGCATATTGTGTGTTGTGCGGGAGTAGGGAGGTGTTTGCAAGGTTTGGATGGCTGTGGAGGATGGAGAGCGCCAAACCTGAGAGAGATTCATCTATACAGTGCACAGGAAGCAAAACCTGGAGCAAAAAACCCTTACAATTGTGCCTGGGTTGCACCTCGGAGGACACTGGTTCATCCCGCAGCGAGGCAGGAACAAGCTAACATATGTGGTACGGATGACCAGAGGACCATCACCTAGGGGCAAACTGGTTTGCGAAGCCATTGATGGTTTAGATGTTCCCAGTGGGTATCTAATGCTGACAGGGACCTTCAGGGACTGTCTCCAGACCGTGGCCTGAGCAAGCGCTCAGCTGGTGGAGTTGGACATCCCTACCAGCCCAGCTGCAGCAACATGCGTGGGCTGCAAACGTGCCTGAGAAGCAGAATAAATCAGCCTCCGCCAAGCCCCTCCTTCCTCCTTCTCTGGGTGGCTCCTCTGAACCTGCCTTTGGTGTCACAGTATGGGGCAGATAATTCCCTCAGGGGGTCTGGGAAGAAGAGCTATTTCCGAAAGTACCCAAGGGATGTAGGAGCCTGATAACCTGTGGTTTCTGTTGTCTATCAGCATTGCCTGTGCTGGAGCAGGGTGAGGAGCAGGCAGGGCTGTTCCATGTTTTGGCAATTGTCTCTCTCCTCTCTGGGCATGGCCCTTGCCTCTTGCATCTCTTATCTCATGTGTGTTTTATTTCCCCACATGGAGTACAGCTGGGACAGGAGGTTTATAAGCAGGAAAGCATTTCCCCTCCCCGAGCATGGCTTGGGAAAGGGGGAGAGAAAGGGGAGGTGATTTTGTGGCTGACAGACCAAGGGGATCCAACGTGCCAAGCTACATCTGTGGTTCCTGAGAAATCAATTAGGGAGGGAGCGGAGGGGTGGTTGGCAAACCACACGATTGAAAGGAAAACATCACAAAAATGAAACGGAGGGATGTTTTGAAGAAGCGGCGCTGCTGGAAGATGTGAGCGAGTGGCTTTGTTTGGTAGCGGGTGCGTGTGAGAGAGAGATGCTCACCAAAAGGTTAATCAGGACCTGGTAGGGAAGGCTGGCCTAGGATCTGGGAAACAGGCTGCTAGTAAAAGAGACCGAGAGACTGCACTCATCCTGTGCTGAACAATATAACCCAGTACTTGTGGTATGCAGTGGCAGGGATTGGGGAAAATGCACATTTGGCATCATTGCAGCATTTTGCAAACTCTAATGGAGTTAGACGGAGTATTTGGGCTTTTTTTTTCAGACTTCAGTTCCCTCCCTACAGATCTGGAAGACTTAAATTGCTCTGTCCTAGTATTTTGGAAATGAACGTGTCCAGAGATACTTAAGTACATTTCTGATGCTCTTCAGCGTGAAAATAGAGCATATTGGAAAGGCCCTTGCATGGACAGCCAGCATGGACTGCGGTTGTAATGAGGGAACTTCCCTGCCACTAGTCCTTGGTCCTTGGACTGTGCAATTATTTTAAATTAAATAAATCTTTGGGTCCAGGTCTCTCAATTTCCAGTCAGAAACCTCATCCCTGTTATGGCAGGAGTTTATAACTCCTTTCTGTTTCACCAGAAGGAAGATGTGTGTTTTTGGGATGTGACTCACTGCTTCAGGAGAGGGGCTGATGCTGACAGTGATTGTCATCATTGAATTCCTCATCTCTCAGCCTTGCTCTGGCAGAGTTACATGTGTAGTTATGTGGAGAGCTGGACCAGGGAACTGATCTGTCTGAAAACCTGTCCTTGTCCTGCCAGTACAGCTCACTAATCTTTCTCGCCATGTGGTCTGTGAAGCCTTCTACTGGCACCAAGGTGAAGTAGAAATATGTGACTAGGGATCTGCTGGAGATGTAATACCAGTAGCCTAATACCAGTAGCCTACTCCAAGACCAGCTTGAAGGGACAGTAGAGCTGAGCCTAGTGACAGATGAGTAGATTGCACTGTTGGGGGGTGGCATATATGACCCTTAATCTTCCTTCTCAAGCAAGAAGGAACTGAATCAATCACAATGATATAGACAATGGGATCGAGGGCACCCTCAGCAAGTTTGCAGATGACACCAAGCTGAGTGGTGCAGTTGATATGCCTGAGGGACGGGATGCCATCCAGAGGGACCTGGACAAGCTCAAGGAATGGGCCCATGTGAACATCATGAGGTTCAACAAGGCCAAGTGCAGGGTCCTGCACCTGTGTTGGGGCAACCCCTGGTATCAGCACAGGCTGGGTGATGAAGGGATGGAGAGCAGCCCCATGGAGAAGGACTTGGGGGTACTGGTGGATAAAAAGCCGGCCATGAGCTGGCAATGTGTGCTTGTAGCCCAGAAGGCCGACCGTGTCCTGGGCTGTATCATAAGAAGGAATGTCAACCACACCACTCAGCTTGGTGTCATCTGCAGACTTACAACCCATCCCTCACACATGTCCCCAGACCTTTCTCTGTATTGTTATTCTCAAAGAAACCATCCCTCCAACCTCCTTCCTGGTACAACTACTCAAATTGTAGGGTTTGTCTGGTCTGCTTGTTTTCACTATGATTTCGTTCCTCTTATTAAATCGTTCCAGAATCTTTTCTATTGTCTTTCAAACCACTGCTTGTACCTGGTTCCTGGGAGATGAACCTGCTGAGAAGGGAGAACTGAGCCAACACGCAGCAGGGCAGAATAAGGGGGAAAGTTGTGCACATGTCTGAGAGAGGGAGAGGACTTGGGAGCAAGAGCTGCCGATGCTGTGATAGTGTCCCTGTGTGAGACAGAGTTTGTCTGTGGGTGTGAGAAAGGAATATTTGGAAGTGAGTGTGTGTGGGCGTGAGGTGTGTGTGAGAGTGTGCATGCATTTCCATCCCCACACTTTGAAAAAATTTTTGGAGCACTGCAGTGTTCGAACAGGCCCCAGTTCCCAAAATAATCAACCCATCTTGAAAAGTTTCGAAGTCTGTGGACACCTGGAGGAGACAGGTTTCCTAGCTGTGCCTTGTTAATGCATTTTAAGCAGCTCATGCTGGTTAACACAGCTGTGCTGCTGGAGGTCAGGGCAGGTGCAGAAGAAACATCTAGGGGAGCCCAACGCCTACTCCTCACTCCAATAGCATCCTCTTGCCAGGGCTTTGCAGCTTCTGAGAGATGGAGATATGCTACGTCTCCTCCATCTCCTCCATCACTGCCCCTTGCACTCCCTGAAGGCCTTGGAAGGGCTACAATTAGAGACCCATGGGGTCAGCACTGGACTGTAGGTGACTTCACAAACTCCTGTAGAAGAGTGAAGTTGTCCTAGTTTTTATGTTGCTGTCATAGGCTTTATTTTTTTCTCCTTCCAGAGTCAACACTCTGTTCCTGAAGCCAATACAAATACCGCATGCTCTCTGGAGCTGTGTCCTGGGACTAAAATGCATAGGCAGCACGTACAGCATGTAAGCCCTCTTCGTCCAAAACCGTATGTGTGCTGGCATCACTGCAAGGGGATTGGGCTTCTCCTCCTGTGTCAGCAGTTCTTTGCCTCGCTAGCCCCAACATGCGTTCATAACAGGGGAGATGTAGGCTCAGGTCCCTTTTCCGTCAGCAAGGGTCCAAGCCACATCTCCCACAGCACTCTCCTACCACCCTCCTGGGGCGATGTGGGGAGGTGGCAGGTGCCTCTTTGCTTCCCCTTCCCCCCCATTTGGGGAAAGCTGTTCCACCTTGCAGCAGGGAAACACCAGATTCAATGGGTCAGCAAGAAAGAACAAGCAAGGCTGTGTTAGTGCTTGGGGAAATTCACCTGGGAGTGGGGCGGCCGGAGATCCAGCTCCTGCTCCAAGGACTGTTTATGTGTTTTAAAATTAAACAACCCATGGTGCTGGTAACTGGAATTCAGGTCTCCCCACTCCCAGGGGAGTGCCCCAATCCCAGGGCTGCGGAGTCATGCTCACTCTTGCCCTCTGGAGCTTCAGGTTTTGATTTTATTTAAATTTTTTTTCCTGCTGAGTAGTTTCTCCAGAAAAAGGTGCATGAGCCCCTCTCCAGCTCTGCTGTTGGGTAGGGGCACTGCCCATGGCAGGTAGGATTCGGAAGATTTCTGCCTCTAACGTCAGAGGGAGCTGGGCTGAGGTTTCCCAGACCCGGGCAATGCTCGCTAACATTTCAGTTTCTAATTGGGAGTGGAGTGCATCAGTTTTGCCTCCTACTCCTGCATATTATGGGCAGCTGCTGGTGCTGCATCATGTGTGATGTGGTAGGGATGCAATGGAAACACCTACGGGCCAGGCTTTAGTGGTGACACAAGGGAGGGACAATGTGTTGGCCAGACATGGCCTGCATGGACTAAGACGCTTCTGAGCATGTCCTGATGCTGTGATTTTGGGCTGGGGATCTTCACTGTGAAAACAGAGGTTTCTCATGGGCGATGCTCCCAGGGTGACATAGCAGGTGAGCAAGGGTGTGAGAATGAAATCTTGGATGTCAGTGGCTAAAACGTGCTGGATTTGGCTGTATAGACCCTTGTGGGAGAGTGTTCTTACTGTTGATTTATCCTGAGCAAACCTGTTGCAGTCCAATGGCAGCAAGCCTTTGGTGAGGCCCTTTGGAAGGCAGCATGGTCTAAAGCCTGGCAGCAAACATCACAGCGGAGCCATCAACAGGAAAGCTTTGATATTGCTGGTGTAAGGGATGGAGAGCAAGCTGCCATTGAGCTTGGTGCTCCCATGTTCCCCCGTTTTCCCTCTGGCTTTTAATTGTCTTTACAGCAGACCCCTAAATCCCCCAGGGGCTGTCTCCTGACCCTCCAAGGCACTGAGCTCCCCTCTGGAGGTGCAGAGGGTCCCCAGCTCCAGTTACGATGTCGATCTCCCAAGTTCTAGTTCAGTCTCAAGCGTGGAGTCTGTGCCTGTGGGCAAATCACTTCCACCTCTCTAAGATCTGGCTGTAAAACAAGGCTAATAACACCAAATTACCTACCTGTGAGAATTAATGAGATCATACTTGCTCAGCCCTTTGAAGGCATGAAGCATTACAGAAGCACTGGGGCATTATTACAGAGTGTGTTTTTAATATATGTCTAGTTTCACTTACAAATTGGAGTTTTGCTCCCTTTTGACTAAACGGCACTAATTAGACATGTAGGGTAGGAAATAAATGTTTCCAGTGTTACTCAGGCTGGAAACCAGTTAATTTCAGGGTTCTTTGGTTTAATTGCGTCTGAAAAGACATTGAGAAAATGTGTAATGAGCTGAGAAAGCTTTAACTTTGTTTTTATTGTTCCCTAAACTCTTGCTTCTGCTAAGTCACAAAATGCCTGTAAAATAGTGGAGAACTGGACTTGGAGCACTTTTTTTTTTTTTTGGTATGTCAAGGTAAAATAATTCCTACTTACTCAGTTTAATGTAGCACTCCTCCTCCATAAATCTCTGAGCACTTCACAAAAGTGGGTACAGCATTACCCTCATTTTACAAAGTGGGAAACATAAAGCAGAAGGAGGTTGTGGGATTTGCCCAGGGTCAAGTAAATTAGGCCTTGTCTACGTGAGAAACATGTGCCAATTTAGTAAAACAGGTGGAAAACACACTGTGGACACTTACCTCATTTTCAGAGTGGCTTTTCTTTTTTCCACTTTAGCCAATTTGTATCAATTTAAGCTTGCTTTAGCTTAGTGAGTTTAAAGTGAAGGCTTCCCATAGCCTGGTGGACTGGGCTGACTAAGCTGGACTAAACTCGCCCCTTAACTTGGGCTGGTGTCTGTACACAAACTCTCAGTGGCAGAGAGGAGACACGGGATGCCTGAAGCCCAACACAACCTATATCTCCCACTTACGGGAAATCTTTTGCCTTTACATGGTTAGATTAGGTGTCCCTGGCAAAGAAAAAGCCACACTGGGATGTCTCCTGGGCACGTTTGGATCAGTCAGCATCGTCATTAAATGTGAAGAGTCAATGAAGGTACTGTAGGTTTTTTATTAATACAGCAGATAGCAGAAGTGCCGCTTATATTCTAGCCACATTTTAGGTGCCTGAGTTCCTGGTTTAGTCAGACGGTTTTGGATTTAGCCCTGTTTGGTGATGTTTCCACCTGGGGTCTCACACATTTGCTGTCACTCATTGCAGCTCACCTGGGAAAGTCCAGGATGGGCACGTCGCTGTGTGCCATCCCAAGGTTTGTGTGTCTGTATGGGCAGTCAAACAACACAGAGCTGATGTGGTTCAAGTGCTGATAAAAATAACAAAATTATTAATAGTTAAAAAAAGGAAACAATGCTGCAAACTTGAAATACAAAAGTTCCTCCATTGTTGTTTCTCTGCCAAGTCCACATGATTTTTTTAAGTTTCAAATAAAAAAATTAATCATTCACAAATCTGGAATTAAATTTAAAGACAGGAAAGGTGAGGATTTTCTCCCCCACCCTCACTTCTCTTTAGCTTCCTTCTTCTCTGAAGAGATTTCATGAGGAATAGTGATGTCTGATTTTGTCAGGTATGTTGTAATCAAGGACTTGAGCTTTCTCTACCCTGAGAGGACTCCTACAAAAAATATGTTAGCAAGTCATTTCCCCAAAATTTCTGTCTCATGCTCATAACTTGCAGATTTTGAGAGAATATTATCTGTCTTGCTGTGAATTTTCTGTTAAAAACTTAATTGCAGAAAAGTAGCTGTACAAATATCTGCTGCACTTGTACAGAACTTAACACAGCACTGTCCTGCTCAGTGGCTGTGGATTGTAGGTATTATGATGAGGCATTATCTGGATTTTGTACATTCATTTTGAAAAAAATAGAAAGAATGCACTGGGGTTGCACTGAGTTAATTATGATTTTGGGAGTCTTGTTCATGTTGGTGGCTATTTGGAAGGACATGGACAAGGAATTTCTGAGTATGTGGGAAGGGGCACACGTGGGACTGATCTGTCCATGCCTGGGAACTGGATGCATCTCTGTATTAGGTATCAGGATAAAGACATTTCCAGAGAACATGAGTCAGCTCTTCACCTTCCAATGACTGCACACAGGGCAATGGATTTCTAGGAAACACCTTCAAGTCTAAGTGCCTTAAGTTAGGTGAACTACGGTAGGGAGGTGTTTGGTTGGATGTGGGGTTTTTTTGTTTTATTTGCTTGAGTCTGGGTTTTGTTGTTTTGGGTTTTTTTTTTTGTTGTTGGTTTTTTTTGTGTGTTCTGAATGGGGCACTACATAAAAGCAAAGGAGCACGTTGCAAAATCACAAGAAAGTCAGACCAAGAAAAGCCGTCCATCCTAACCACTGAAAACCATTCCTGGGTCCGGATGTGGTGGTGTGGTATTCAGTGGCTTTCTGTTTTCCTGTAACCTTAGAAACAACCATGACTAAAGATATTGTGGAAAGAAACTTCTTTACTTTCCCACCCCTTCATCCTTGGGGAATATAATTAGGAAACCCCAAGCTCCACAGTCAGGTGGGCTCTTTGGGGAATGTGCTTGAACAACATCAGCATTAGGAGAGCTGTGGTTTGGTTCAAGGAGGCTTTGGAGGACAAATTGAGCCCTAGATGGGTGGTGGATATGGTGCTGGAAACTAGCTGTGGGCAGGGAGCATCAGAGAGCAATGGCCATTCTCTCTTCAGACTCCAGAAAGATTTATTGAATTTGAATTATTGGATCTGATTATTGGTCCAGTTTGCAGCTGACTCTGAGCTGCTCAGAGAAGATGATTGGTCTGGCTGTGACAAGCATAAAGAAGGGAAGATTTTAGGCCAATTTACTGAATTTGGAGACCCAGAAGATCTGGGGTATATGTCCAGCTCTCCATAGACTTGTTGTGTGACCAGGGCATGTTTCTTACCTGTAGAATGGGATCATAGAATCATAGCATGGTTTGGGTTGGAAGGGACCTTAAAGGCCGTCTAGTGCTAACCCCTCTGCCTTGGGCAGGGACACCTTCCACTAGATCAAGTTGCTCAAAGCCTCATCCAACCTGTCCTTGAACCCTTCCAGGGAGGGGGCATCCACAACTTCTCTGGGCAACATGTGCCAGTGTCTCACCACCCTCACAGTAAAGCATTTCTTCCTAATATCTAATCTAAATCTACCTTCTTTCTGTTTAAAACTGTTATCCCTCATCCTATCACTACATTCTCCTCCTTTCCTGTAGGCTCCCTTTAAGTACTGGAAGGCTGCAAGAAGGTCTCCCCGGAGCCTTCTCTAGGCTAAATAACCCCAACTCTCCCAGCCTTTCAGAAGGATCAGTCCTCTCAGAAGGATCCATCATCCTTCTCATGTTATCTGATACAGATCACAAGCAGAACTTCCGTAGATTCCTCCTGCTATGTATGCTTACTCAACACGTAGTTCTATGGAGCTTTGGTCATTACTGAGGAAGTTCTCAGTGAACTACTTCTGTTTGTTGAAAATGTAAATCTTCACATATCTTCCTGTGAAACATTTATGTAGCTATGTTTTCATTCAAACTTTTGGAAAGGAAGTAACTGATTCCTGAAGATGCATTTTGAATTTGCACTAAACCTTTCAGTAGTAGTCTGTCTGCAGGCAGAAATGCATGTCATCAGAGATTTCATGTAATTCTTTAAGCTGTCTTTTAACTATGCGTTCATTATCTTGGATGGGATGGGAGTTCATCTGTCTTAATCTGTCAGTCAGCATTAGAAAGAGTTTTTCCACAGCCAAGGAAACCAAGCAGTGAAGGAGACACTCTGAAATACTCACTGACCTCCTGCTTTTTGTTTCCTGCATTACACAGGTGTGAAGTTGGTGCTGGGAGGGGAAGAGCAAAGGTCTTGGTTCAGGTGACGTCAGAAAATATTATCTGAAGCTCACAGTGAAGCAGGGGTATGTGCAGCCCCGTTTTGCATAAGGAGGCAGAAGGTCATGGAAGCAAGCTGCTGAGACTGAGTCATGTGAGATGGGAGCGTGTCCCATGCTGACTACGGCTTCTGGGGACTAGAGGTTCCTCAGGACCCTTTATTTTCCTGCAAAGTCTCCTCCATCATGTCCTAAATAGGAAGTGCACACAAGTGGGGGGAAAATGCAGGTGTTTTCAGATCATCTGCTTTTCTACTCTTGCCTCTCCTTGTCCTTTGGGTATCTCCCTATGGTCTGTTCCTTTCTGATAGGGGAATCCCAGCCTTGCTCATCTGGGATAGGCAGAGCTGGTGAGTCCTGTCCCTGACGTCCCTCAAGGGACAGGAGACACTGTCTTTGGGGACTGTCACCATCAGGTCTCCCTTGCTGCATGGATGGCTGGTGTGAACCATGAACCTCTAGTATTTTATGGCATGATGTTCAATCTCAGTTCAAATCTATACTGGGTTCTAACTTTAAAAATTCTGCAGAGGTTCAGGAGCATTTTAAAAGCAGCTCAGCTGTCCGTGCTGGGGGAGTATGGTCATCAAGTGTGAATGGTAACTTTGTCAGGCTTTTCCAGTAACGCTGACTTGCCTTTGTTCATGAAGCAATGTTCTTCATGATGCATTTTATGCTTTGGATTGTTTCATAAATGTATTTGGCTTTTAAGGCCCCCAGAGCAGATTCTGATGAGAGATTATGGTCTCCTGAAAGCCGAGCACTTACCTTCAGGATATTCTGGGAGTCTGGGCTCTTCCAAAGGGTGACATCAATCCTCTCCTCCTTTCTAGCTTTTGAAGGCAAGGGGAGAAAGCGCTGCCTGACAGCCAGCCCCGAGGCGCTCCGTGGGGAGAGCCAGGCAGCCCCCGCGGCGCGGCGGTACCATGGACAGCGATGGGACGGCGCCATCCCCCACCCGGGGGCTGCCACTCGTGGGGACCAGCCCGGCTCCCAGCCCGCGACGGGCCATCCGTCACTTCTTCTCCCGAAGCTGATGGCGTGACACTGCCCCCCGCCCCCCCCCCCCGCCCCCCCCGCTTCATGCCCTCAGCCTTTGAGAACTTTTCTTGCACCAGCGGCTTTTCTTCAGCTGGGCCGGCTGTTGAAAAGTCTTTAAAACAGCATCTGGATTTGGAAGTGTAGGGTAGGGTACCTACGCACTTGTCATTTGCACGTGAGGCGTCCTCCATCTGCATTAGGCAAAAAGGAGTCTTTCCTCCAAAAGCAGAGAACTTGGCTTTTTGAAATCTTTCTTCTTGCACTCATACGGAACAGTGCCCCTGTATCACTGCAGATAGAAACTGGAAAATGAGGAGGAAAAAATCTATAATAACAGGTATTTCTGAGAAAAGGGATTCGACTGGTTTCTGGGGGTGGGAATCTACTAGCAATTCTAGATCTAAAGGGTCTACTACAGCTCTAAAGGGTCAAGGGCAGGCCATGGAGCTTATTCCGGTAGCAGAGGGAGGTTACCTATCATGGCATCCCCTCTGCTCACCAGGAGGAAGGAGTGCTGAGAGATGATTAGAAAAATCTTTCAGGTTGCATGTTAAACACCTATAATTTAATGTATAGAAAAAGAACCACCTTTGAGCCTGGGGAGGAGCAGTGTTCAGCAAAGTGGCTGTAGACATTAATCAGGCTTAGTAGAGAACACAAAAGAGCTTAAACTGCAAAAGAAAGTTAATTGCAAAACCTCAGGTAAGAAACCCACCTCCAAGCATTATTATGCTACACCTCTGATCAGGACATTGGTGCTGACTGCAGAAAATTGAGGACATCAAAGCAGCAGCTATGCATAACCAAGGAGCACTAATAATTGCTCAGAAACTAGTTCCGCAATCTCATAAGCACAAGAAGTAGAAAAGGGGTGACAGGTCCTCATGTAATATATGTAGCCAATGAGGCTGTGGAAATCACACAGATTTCTTCTGTACTTGGTGAATATTACGTTGTAGATTCATGGCTAGTTGTAGTTTTTTATACCAGATGGACACTTGGCCATCATCTGATTGCTTCTATATGCGTGTTTCCCAGTGTAGTTAAGATTAAAGAGTAATTTGTCTCACACTTTGAGAAAACAGAAACAAATGCCTGTAGGGTCTAATGCTTTGCCATGACCAAATTTTATTCCTGGCCATACCAGCCTTGTCTACAACAGTAGTCAGTGTGCAGCATTGGTTCTGGGACCAAGGAAGGATACCCATGGTGGATGGACAAAATGATCTGGGGGATGGTTGTTCTGGGATGCTATCAGTGCAGTTGTTTAAGTACTGAAAGGACATCGTTAAACATTTGACCTGTATTTCAGAAGTACCTGGAGATTCCATCAAAGATCATGGCCCCATTGTGCTTGGCACTGTACAAACACACACTCCTTGGCCTGAGGTGTTTGTAATACATTGAGGGACAAAAGAGACAAAGAGCACAATTATGGACTCCCTTTCTCAAGTGGCAAATGACTCAGGCTTTGCAATATCCAGTCATTTCAGAATGAGGGATGGAGGGATCTGTATGTGTTTATGAAGAATGGGTTGGATATCACAATATGCTGTAATCCAGAGGCAGGTCCCCTTAATTAGGGTAACCAGAGCTGCTCAGATTTCCTGAGCCCTGCATTGGTGCTGGGTGTTGGGGAAGGATGGTGCTGACAGAGGCTTTTTTCTCATGTTTCGTGTCTGGATGGCATGAGCATGTATGTATGAGGGAGAACGTTGTGATTCTGGGAAAATTAAGTTCAGTTCTTGGGCTTTTCTACCCCTCTGAAGTGGAGCAGACGGGCAGAGTTTTGCCATGAAAGACTTACTGTGCTTGACGGTCCCATCTGTAAGGAAAAAGTGGTGTGGAGGGCTCTGAAACTGGAAGATCTTTGGCCTCCCATGGCTGCAGTCTGTACCATATAAGAACCTCCTATCATCTCTGCTAATGAGCCTTCTAATTTATACCAATCCATTGGCTGGTCTTCTGTAGTATCAGAGTTTTCTTTGGGTACCACCAGTTGGTTCTCTCTGGGTGCTGTTCTGTATTAGGAAATGTTATATCTACCACCAAAGCTTTCATGGGACCTTGGGCACAGGCTTCCTACATGCCCAGACAAGCGTTACAAAAACTGTTTCTCAGTGCAAGTTTCCCACAGCCAAAGAAATTCCTTACAGAGGCCACACCTGCCTCTGAACTTGTTTAACACCAGCCTACTAAATGGGTGAAGCTGATAGGGACTGGAACCCACTGGAAAACATGCAGCCCAGCCCAATCTGAACATCTTTACCTGGGGCAAAACTTTCCTCTGCAGACTAGGTGACAGATGTCAACTCCACTACTCTGCTTCTCTGGACATGCTCATTTCCACCCTGGGGAAGAGGTCTGAGATCCACAATAGGTATCAAATGGAGAATCCCAGTACTGGCAGTGAGAAATGTGACTCTGTGAATGAAGGCGAATCAAAATCATTCCTCATTAGAGGCTCAAGATGGGCCTGCAGGGGAATCCGGGGTCTGAAGCCCCTCTGTGAAATTCTTGGGTGGGTTGCAATGCTTGCATTTTCCTGGCAACAAATACACCCTTTTTGTTTTTCACTTGGAACAAGTATTTCCAGGTCTGGAAGTGTACCAAGTGAGAAGAAAAAACCGATATCTCAGCCGCTTAAAGACTCATGGGAACACCTTTGAGTGATTTTAGTATCATTTATCCTGAGCCTGAAAACAAAACCTGGTCTGTCTCTTGCTTTTGAACAAAGACACTGAAATTTAGGGCAATGGGAATGAGAACAGAGTTAAATATTTTTGGCACAAAATATTTTTGACTAAAAATGGTTTTACCCCAAATGCCCCCTTGAATGGAAAATACTTGTCATTGAGGGTTCAAAATTTGAAACAGCTTAACCTGGAAAATAAAATAAAATAAATAAAACATTTCTGTTGCCTTTAGCAAATAAATTTTTTTCTGTTTAATTTTCACAGAACAGAATCTTGCAATGACAGATTTTGCAATGACATTTTTAGTTTAAACTTTGTTCTGATATTTTGTAAAGGTTAAATTATAAAAAATGGAACAAAAGATTTACTCCAATTTGAGTGCTGTGGCATCTATGAAACTATTCTGGTTTACTGATTTTTCTACCTGAAAAATCAGAGAGATTGGGATATTTTAAAATTCTTTTGGCTACAGAGTTGAAGAATCAGTTCCTCAAGCTCCCAGTTAGGACCCAGACCTGTACTGGTCTGCATGATAGAGTTTCACAGTATGTGATTAGATTTATGGGATCCTTTTGCAGTGAATCTGAGATCTCCATGATACTTTGAAGGGGTTGAAATACAGAAAAACAGATGATAAACTTCATGGCCTGCTTATTTTAGCATACTCTTCACTTAAATAGAAGATGGAATTTTTTTTTTTTCCTCTGCCATGCCTCTTGGGGCTTTTCCCTCCTTTTACCTGTTTCAACCCCCTCCTTGTACATCGTGATGTCAGCATTGTTGGCTGCTGCTTCTTTACTCATCTGGGACATAGAAATTCCCAGTCTAGCCCAGACTTGCAGTCTATTTTAGTCTACTGTCCAACACCAAACAGGTGTAAAATCCCTGCAGTCAGCAGAGGCAGGACAGTTGAATGGAGAAGTCCCTGGAGCTGCTACACACTGGTCCCTCTGCAAACTCTCCATCATGAGTCCTTAAATTCTTGATTGCCCAGAACTGGGCAAACACCAAAGGAATGCTCGTTCTGTGCTTGTCCTTGCTACGCTCTCCTTGTGTGTACTCCATCCTGGCTCATGCTCCATCACAGTGATGGGGCCAGGGAGTGAGGGTACATGGACTAGCCATGGTCCATCGTGGTCCATTGGTTTAAAAGTTCAGTGGTTCACTTAATACTTAAGTGTCAGAGTTTGCCTGCATGAAACCCACCAC
Organism: Phaethon aethereus; assembly: GCF_964289735.1. Lineage (NCBI taxonomy): Eukaryota > Metazoa > Chordata > Aves > Phaethontiformes > Phaethontidae > Phaethon > Phaethon aethereus. Next base: position 84,245,898 of record NC_138578.1, read on the forward strand.
AGCCAGCTGCTGAATTAGTTATCTTTGCATCCAGCTGGGGTCTAACCTATCATGGTTTGGGCGAGGCATCTGCACCACCTTTTCTTAGTTTCGAAGAAGCTTATATTCTAACATAACCATTGAAAAAAGGACCTGGAGTTTGCGTGGCCACTGGGGAATGTGCAAGGCATGACAGGGAATGAGACAGTGCTTCACTCCTAGGCTGCATTCAACCAAAACACAGCCATGTACATGGGATAGTTCCCAACAGACCCTTGAGATGATAGGGTCAATTATCTTGGTGGTTAAGTTGGAACTGCAGGTTTCTTGGCTCGCTTGATGCTTTCTCATGAGCTTCCCTGCATGGTTCCTGGGCTACTGGTAGGATTTCCATCTTGTTTTCCCTTCATGAGGTGGAGGATGACTTTGGCAGTGCTACATCTGAGAAACAGGCCCTTTGGCTTAGTTAGATTCTCTTTCCACCTACTTACTGATGTGCAACTGAAACTGCCCCTGAGTTTGGCTGAGGGCCATGTGAAATCATGTGGTTGCAACCAGTGGAAAACTTCTGAGTGGAATCCCATGGGAACAGAAGGGAGCACATACTGCAGGGTCCAGAGCTGCCACTGTGTAGAGCAAGGCATGTAGATATGGCGTGAGACTCCGTAATTTGTGATGGAGGCTTTTGCATAAAAGCACCTTGATTTTCGCAGGATGCTGAGTTTTAGGCTGAAGTGTAAACACAGGCAGAAGAAGCTTACGAGTCTCAGAGCTGTAGCCCATGAACCTGCATGTGTGTGCAGGTTTGCATGTTACGTTTGAGGCTTGGTTAGATCCATCTGCTGCACTGAATCACATAAGCAGGTGAGTTATCTGAGTAAGATGGGAATCTTTCCTTTCCCCTTGCAGCTGGATCATGATTGTGTCTGGCAAAACTCCTATGCAGGCTGATGACTTAGAAAGCCCTGTGCTTTACCTGGCTATGATAAGTGTCTAACTAATACTAAGCACTCCTTTGAGAAAGAGGGTGGAACTGGTGAGGGGTATTTTGCCTGCAGTTGTGTCTCAAATGAGATTTCTGGAAGTCTTGAGTTAGTACTAGGAGGATCTGATACTCGAGGGGCCTCATGTTTCTACTACATGTGGAATAAATACTATCTCACACATACTGGCTTTGTCCAAAACCTGAGTGAGGTTCACCAGGGTTTTCTCCACTGTGACTCTTTCATGGTCCTGTCCATGGGAGTGCAGGTAATCTGCCCATCAGGAATATTAATCCATGAAAACACCAGAGAGGGATTTAAAGGGTTTTACCTCCATACACACAGTACCATCTTCTCTTGTGGTGGAGACATTGATAGGTCTTGTAGGATAGGTAGGAAAGGACTTGTTGAACTTATTACAGTTCTTGTTCATAAACAGTCATAGGCCAGTTGGGAAGGCTCCCTGTACCACACAGTTCAAGTTCTGCTTTGTTTAAAAAAAAAAAAAAATCAGCTGATTCAGATTTAATGATTTTTTGACAAATTTTCATTGCTTTTCCATGAGCCTTTTGAATTTAAATTGGTTGTGGGTCTGACTCATTTGTGTCTCAGACATTTGTGTATGAATGAAACTGGGCTAGGCTGTAAGAGAGGTCATGTAGTTTGCCTTCTCTCCTCCAGACTTTCAGCTGGGAATCTAGATCAGGGTTCAAAAATCAACAACTTGGTCCTGGAACTGTGACTCAAGAACTAATCTGAGGTTAAAAAGCAAACAGGAATCCCTGCTGGTGCTGGTACAGAGGAGATGGAGCAGGGAAGAGACTGAAAAGCTGGAGAGAGAAATGGCTGGTGTTTCTAGGACCAGTGTTTGCAGTGGTGCTTCCATGTGACCAACATTTCACTTCCGTGCTCCTGTCCCCTGCTTCTGTCAGTCTCTCTGATAAGCCTGTGAGCAGCATGAAGGAGGGACAGACTTTTGCTGTCAGAGCAGGGCTTGAAGAGTGTGCTCAACATATGGCCGCGGGAGAAACAAAGTGCTGATTAGCCGCTGGTGTGGTGAGCACCGTTCATCAAGGGGAGGAAATGAGGCAGGGGGTGGGGGGGAATCCACGCTCCTCTACCTCTGGGTGTGCTGCCTGGTGCACTGCAAAGCGTAGCTCTCTGCGTGGGGTCTTTGCAGCTAAACTGGGGCTACGAGGGCTTTGGTGATGCCTAGGAAGACAGCGACAGCCACTCTGTAGCTGAGAACAGGCTCTGGAAAATGCCAGGCTAGTCCTCCACCGAGATCGGCACGGCCCCAGGCCTTGTTCACGTGTGTCCCGCACTGTGTGTCTGCTGGCTCATCATGCACAAGTCTACCGGAGTGAAGCTCTACTCACTCCAGGCATTGCACAAACTGGGCTGGAGTGATTGCATCCTGCCTGGAGGTCAGATACCTGCCTGCAGATGACATGGCCTTTCAAGGTCCTCTTGCCCATCAGACCCAACTCTGCTGCTGGAGGAGGCAACATTAGGGGCAGTGGGGCTTCTAGGTCATCCCCTACAGCTGCAGGAGAAGCCAGACCAGGCAGGAATGCTATTTGAGAGAGTCTTATAGAGTCTGGGAGGCTAGACAACCCCAGTAACTAAAGGCTTCAGTGCAGCTGAAGAGGTTCATAGGAACTGGATGGAGGTGACAGTGGTAGTTTAATTTGGATACTGCTAAACCTCCGAGAGCTGGGTCTTGCTACGCGTGTGATCTTTTAGCATAACCTGGGCATCGTGTATGAACGTGCCTTTGACCTTGGGCCTGCAGACCTCATTGCCTGGAGGAAATGCTGAGTCCGTGAACTCGTCAGATTTTAGGCCGGTGGAGTGAGGATGAGACCCACCCTCAGATGCATTAGATAGAAAGAATTAGGAGACGTGAGAGAAAAATCTGATGCAACAGCTGACCTCACAGGAAAGAAGGCAAGGGGAGAGGTTCAAGGTGATGACTTTCCTAGGCTTTTTTTTCTCATTAATTTTTTTATTTGACGGTTTCTTGCAAACCCTTCCTACAGCATACGTTATTATTGGCCACAGTCTAAATGGTGATGTTACTGAACCTCTAAAGTTTTGTCCTTGTGATGCATGAAAGAAATCTCCTGTGCTGAGTAATGCAACCGAAGTATGTGTTTGGCATTTGTCACACAATATACGTGCCTTCGGCTCATGTTTGCGTAGCTTAGAGGAGTCCGTCCAAAAGGAGACAGCTAGGGAAGCTATTTTCCAGTGCAGCTCCTTGCAGGAGAGAAGGTTGCTGTGGGACATCCTTTCTCAGCTGCAGTGACACCATGGACTAGCTGCAGGTGATCAGAGCATCACCACGTAGGCAAAGCAGCTGCACAGGGGAACTGGGACAAAAAACCATGAGCGGTCCAGGATGAAAGGTCAACCTGATCCTACTGTTATGATATTGCAACTGGGGCTTGTCCTCAAGTCTCCCAACTTCAGGCTTCTCTGAGCAAAAGGGAAGCAAAGACATTCCTTTGCTTTTATGCAGATTGAGGCCTCCACCCCCATCACCTTGCAAATACCAAGATCTTCAGAAGATCTGTCAAAGGAGCCCCAGAATAGGTGTTAGTGGAGTTGTTACTGTACTTTGGGGCCAGTGATCGTGACATTTCTCTTGCTTAAGCTTGTGTAACTATTCACCTGATTGACTTCAGAGGTGGCTTCTGCCTTCACTTTGGGGTAGTGAATGACAAAAAAAATTAATCCAGGCCTGATTCGATTTGTGGCTCAGAGTAAAGCAGTTCAGCATGCCAAGAAAATTCTCCTCATTGCTATGATTTTTTTTCTTTTTGCGTTTGTGTTGAAAAATACAGGAGATGGGTAGATTTTGTGGATGTCTTCGTCAAAGGAAAAGAATTAAGACATCCAGATGGCTACACCCTGTCATAAATCTTTTATGCATTTGTAGAGAAAGACCAAACAACATCAGATTTGCAAGTCACAGTAAATGGTATAGGTGTAACCATCCTCCTGTAAGCAAGTGCAAGCAAATTTTGAGGTTTGCTGAGGGTCAGATAGGAGACAGTGGGCCAAAGTTCCTTGCTTGTGCAGAATGCCACTCTGTCAGGACACTGCAGTTTTTATGCCTGGGAAAAATATGCCTCCCTGTCATAGAGCTCTTCCTTTCCCCGAAAATCATCTTTAAAACATTTGTTTTTCTTATTGATGATGCACAGCTGGAGACATCTAGACTACACATCTCTGCCCTGCCACCAGAGTGGTAACCATGCAGGGAGCAAATGAGTAAGACAGAGATGTGCTGGGTGTTCCAGCAGTGCAAAGAAACTAAAGAGGACAGGAAGGCCAGAGGCTTGGCCAGAGTAAACTAACAGCTGTGCTGATTTATAGCGGGAGAGAAAACGGACCAAAAAGATCCCAATTTCATTTGTTGTTAGAGAAGAAGTGTACAGGGCGTCACCTTGGGGTCTCTGCAGGCTGGTGCTTACGATATGGGGGCACGGCCTCCCGGAGCTGCGGGTGCCAGCACACCGTAGATAGCACGGGCAGGCGCCAGCGCGGGCTGCGCCGTTTCGCTCTGCCGCGCCAGCCGCAGCAGTTACTGATCTGAGGCCCGACCCCCTGCTCCGCGGCACGATCCCGAGCGCTCTTTGGGGCTGGAGGCAGCCCTGAGGGCGCAGGGGGTGAGGAGCGGGGGTGCAGGGCAGAGCACCCGTTGCTGCGGCAGGACGCGCCCCGGGTGCTGACGGACACGGCAGGGAAGAGGGGAGGGGAGCTACGGCCCTCTTAGCCCACCTCCCAGCGAAACTGGCCCCTGCCACTTGCACCGAGGCAGATAGGAAAGGTGAATCCCAGCTGTCGGTCCCCGAAACCACCTTTCTGTATGCTTTATTTAAGCTCTTCCGGTGTCGTTTGGCCAAGGCAGGCCCGTGAGCGAAGCTTCGCAGTTTCATTGTGAAGTGGCAGCAGGAGGGTGGGCAGGTAAGGGACCAGCTGCAGGTGGCATCTGAGATAAACAAAGCAATTAAACTTTTACTTTTTCCTTCCGTAAGCGGGGAACAGCAGTTGAGAACAGGCAGGAATGTGGCTCCCTGTTCCTGTTCCGTAATGAGCTCGGGGGTGGAGGTCTGACAGACGGGCTGGCAGTCCTGTCGTCCTAATGACAGTGCTTTGCACTTAACGCCTTTTACCTGGGGGATCTCAAAGCGCTGTATAAACATCCTCTCGGCTCCTGGCACTGCCGGGCTGCATTGTTCTTTTGATCTAGCAGAGGAGAGGGCGGGGGACTTGGGAGCAGGAAGATTAAAAAACAGAGATAAAGAAATAAAATAATGTGGTTGTGCTACAAATGCAGCAGGCCGGTGGGGAGCAAGCCTGCAGGCCTCAGTGCCGGACCTGTGCCAGTGCCTGGAGTCCGTGGCCTTCCAGCCATGATCTCTCCACGCCATCCTTGATCTTGACCACTGAAAGCACCTTGGGACAGTCACATGGCTCTGGGGATGCCTTTGGGCTGGGCTGTGATCTTGCTCAAGGCCCTTTACAGCTGTCCCTGAGGCGCGCTGCAGTATGCGGCACTGGTATGGCAGGAAGGCTCCCTGAAGCAATGCCGTTAAATATTGGCTCATGCATGCCACCTTGCTCCGTGCCCTCTTGCTTCAGCCGGGGCAGTAAGGAGACGTCCTTTCTTCTGAGCCCCTGTAGCTGAGCTTTGGTTGCGCTCCCAGGGGGCTGTTGCACCTCCCACAGTGCTCAAGAGATGTATATCAACAGAGGAGCATCCTGGTGCCAACCTTTTGGCCCCTCATTTGCACCAAGGGTGTGAAGGCAGGAGAGCAGGTTTGGCCAGGGCAGAGCCAGCAGCAGGAGAATGTGCAAATGGCGGTGGCAGAATAAAGTCCTGCTGGCGCCCGGTACGTGACGCTCTGTCACAAAAGCACTGGCTTGGCTGCCTGGCGTTGTGTGGCCGTGGCGAAGTCTGGGCACTGCCAGAGGTCTTGTGGGGACACTAACTTGGATGAGGTGAACCCAAGGTGTCATTATGGACTTCAGATTTGATTTTGGCTCCCCTAAGCCCACCAAGACAGCAGCCAGGAGTGCTGGATGCTACTTTGCAGACACATCAAGGTGGAGTTTGCAGACCACATGGAAGTTGAGAATTTTGACCTGAGAACTCGTTGACAGCCATTCTGACAGTATTTTCACAAGCTATCCAGGGGCTTTTTTGAGCAATGTCATGGATGTTGTACTAGTGGTATGTTCTACCTCTTGCTTTCAAGTTGCCAAGGGCTAAACCAGCCATTGTGGAAATGATACTGCTGTGTTTCATTTCTTTGCAGTGAGGACTTGAGCTACCAAGTGACTGGATGAAGCCCTTTAAAAACTCGCATTTATCCAGCTTTCTTACAGACCAAACCGGCTCTGCCTTGTTCTGCAGAAGTAGTAGTAAAAAACTCCTTTTTGTCAGGTTTCAACACATTTCTTATCATTCTTGGGAAGCTCATTAACCACTTTTTTAATGAAAGATTATATTGGTTGAATCTCTGACTAATTTTTTTGGTTGCTGTAGCTGGGTAATAAATAGTCTGTGTGCTTATCTCAGTGACAGATGGCTTCTGTGTTGTAATAGATTGTATCTCTATTTTATGCTAGAGCTCTCCTGTCCCTGGAGGCATTCTTTAGAAAAAGAAAAAAAGAAAAGGAAAAAAAAAAAGGAAAGGTGTTTATCTCAATGAGTTTGTAATCCCTGCCTTAAAATAACAAAAACCCAAAGCTAACCCAAATCTGAATAGTAATTTATGACTCCAGGTTCATCCCACTTTGTGACACAGCCAAGATCGTGAGACGAGGAATGATGGTATTGGGTGCTGCTCCGTTCACAAAAATGTGTACTGTGTTTCTCCTCTTGCTTTCCTGGCTGCTGAGAGTTAGTAAGAGCTGTGTCCTTTGCTGGGAGGGTCTGCCACTATGTTTGCTGCTTTAACACTAGAAGTTTGTTGCTGGTTTGTATTTCTGAGAGGAGATGCATTAGTCTAGTTGACAGGAGAGCGGCTCGTGCTCTGTGTGACCATGACCTGTGCTTCCATGCTGCTGCCTATAGGAAGCCCATGGCTAAAGTTGATGGTGTCCATGTTCTACCAGAGTAACCTGTCTGCTTTGAGCTCTGTCCTGTCTGCCCTTGGGGTAAGGAAACTGGGACTTTTCTAGGAAGGATCGTGGCTGACACCATGCAGGTATGACATCGCTGTCAGCAGACAGACTACTCCAAGGCTGTCTTGCTCTCCATAGGGATGAAGATATATATGGGCCCACACTGAGCAGTTGCAGGCTTGAGGCTTTGCCCAGTCTAATATGGTATGACATTCAGCTTCAGCATCCCTGGATGTGTTTCTGTGCAGGCTATACTTGACTATACTGCATTGACATGTGAACCGTGTATGTGCCTCACACAGGTGGTAGAGGGCATGGGACTGGCCACCATCTCTCTTCTGGGAGACTTAGCAGTGCTGAAGAAGTATATTTCAAAATTAAATGGTTGGGTCAAATGCTGCCTGGTTGCTTTTTTGCTTTGTTTGTTTTGGGTTTTGGGCTTTGTTTTGTTTTGTTTTCTGGTCAATTTTGAACATTATCTATTAATTTAATTTATTTGATGTTATTTACTTGGGTTTTGGTGCCATCAGGTCATATGCAGACTACATTTGAAAGAATCTCAAAACACTGTTGTCTTGAAATAGGCTAAGTAAAATGGTGCTATCTTGCACTTGCAGTAGACTAAGAGTGGAACTCAGCTCAGCTGCACAGACGTAGTGGAGGCTTATGAATCTGCCATCTATCCATCTGGTTCAGCCTTTAAGACCACCTTGTCCATGCAGTGCATCTGTAGAACTTGTTGCCACAGTGAGAGAAAAGAAGGCTTCAGCCCAACATTTGGGCTAGCATCAGTGTCAAACTCAAAATCCTCTTAGAAGTGCTCTAAAATACGCTGTTTGCATTTGAACTATGAGATCAGAGGGCTGGAACAGCTCTCCTGTGAGGACAGGCTGAGAGAGTTGTGGTTGTTCAGCCCGGAGAAGAGAAGGTTCCAGGGAGACCTTATTGCAGCCTGCCAGGACTGAAAAGGGGTCCACAGGGGTCCTGCAATAGGACAAGGGGTAAAAGTTTTAAACTAAAAGAGGGCAGATTTAGACTAGATCTAAGGAAGAAGTTTTTCCTGATGAGGGTGGTGAAACATTGGCACAGGTTGCTCAGAGAGGTGGTGGATGCCCCACCCCTGGAAATATCCCAGGTCAGGTGGGACGGGGCTCTGAGCAACCTGCTCTGGTTGAAGATGTCCCTGCAGGGGGCTTGGACTAGATGACCTTTAAAGATCCCTTCCAACTTAAACTATTCTATGATTTCTACAGTATGGCAGATGGGTTTGAATTTCACCCTTTTCAGGGGAAGGGAGGGAATTTGCAGTTGTTTTTTGTCTCCAACAAATTCAGAAGTGGGATTTGACAGCCAGAAAGGACTTATGTCTGAGATTCTTATTTTGGGTGATTTGCATGCAATAAAGAGGAGTTCTCTGAAAAGACCGGGCCCGTACAAGCTTGTGCTGTCCTTGGAAGAAACAAGCAGCATAAAGCCCAGGAGATCTGGTAGCTTTAGGGACATATCTTCTCATAGACAAGTACTCTGTAAAGAACATTAACGGTGATACAACTTTTGCCTTTGTTTTTCTTTCCCTCAACACCTAGGAAAGATTTTTAATGCATTGAAACAAATCAGAGCTTTGAGGACCCTCCTCTGAAAGTTTTTAAGCTTAATTTCGAGTTGGCTTTTTGAAGTGGTCATTTCAGGCCTTGCTGTGTCACAGAGTAACTTTGGGCTATCTTGCCTGTGGACTGAGAAAACCATGGGTAAAAGCAGTGCTGGAGCAACTCAGGTGCTCCTGAACACCTCACTCCTTCACCCACTTCCACTGCTGGTGGATCAGTCTGTATTGGGACCTGTTTTTTATTTCCCCACTCCATGCTTTTAGGAGTCAGGCTGTTTCCAGTGCAAGCAGTATGTAACGAGTACACACTGATCCTTTACATTTTGGCCCTTCTCCAGTATGTATTAATTTTCCCACAGGTATCACTCAGGAATGTGCTCAGACCCAGGTGGTTCATCCACATTGTCCTCCACTCTTGGGAACAGGAGTCTTTCCACCGCCTTCTGTTTCTGTCTTTTTCCAGATCCCTTTTCTGAGATTTGCCTTGTTAACGTGAGCTCTGCCTACAATCTGTGATGCCTGCTCAGCACAAGTTCAGGTGGTTTTGGCAAATGGGTCTTGTGTTTTTCAGGCCAACATGCTTGCTTTAATCACTTCCCCAATCTATTCAATCCAGGACTTAAAACACCACCAAATAAAACAGCCCACTCCCTTCTCACTCTGACATAGCAGAGCACAGTGGTTACAGGCTTTCCAAAGACTTGATTTTGATTTTGGAGCAGGAGCAGAGGCTGTGGCGTATGTGCCAGCAGGAAAGGGTTAAGTGAGGAAAACTTCTGGAGCTCCCAGCTTCTCATGGTAGCTTGAGCCCATCTGCAGAGTCTGCTGCCACTGTGCCTCCAGAGCGGCTGTTCATTTTGGTGATCTTGCTGGCAAAAGGGTGCCATGATGGAGAGGAGGAGGTGGGCAAAGGAGGAGACTGGGAGAGGAAGAAGGTAGAGAGATACGAGTCACTCCTAGATAAACTGGTTGTTTTCCCAGACCCATCTCACACCTGAAGAGAGGCTACGATGGCCAAATTGACAGCCTGTTGTCACCAAGGGCAGCCAGTGGCCTGCACTCCCCAGTATGGACATGGGGTCAGCTATGCAAGTGTCTACATCTAGGATGGATCCTCTGGGCCTTTCTTGACTGGGGCCAACAGCCATCCTGCTGCTGCCATAGGAGTGGAACCCTCATCTTAGCAAATATCTAAGGAACAGTTCCTTGCCTGAGGAAAATATCTCATAGTCTGTGTTTTGCTGTTTCACTCATGCTTGTGTCTTTCAGGTTCTCAGTCCTGACATCTCTGATTTTCTGTCTCCAGTGAGGGTCTGTGTCAGGTGACAACTTGCCTTGGTCTCAGAGACTTCGGCCATCGCATGCTCCTATGCTTGGTAATAAATTAGTCCTGGGTTGAAATGCTGGCCTGGGTTGGAGGAGACCTGCCTCTCCTGCAAGAAGCACTTGTAGAGGCAGGTCCTTCACCCTCCCTGTGGACCAGGCATTGGCATAATGCCACATCACCCACTCACAAGCGGTGCCAGTATCTGTCTTGTGCCTGTGACTGATATAGTCATGGAAAATGGGCTGAGGGGGACCATCTGAGATTACGCTGGTTCTCCTGCTGCCCCAAGGCAGGATCAGCTCTACCTAATCCACCTCCGACAGATGTATTTCTAATCTTTCTCAGAAAAAAGGAGGACAAGAACTCTCCAGTGTTGGTGATTCCAGAACCTAGAAAATTTACTTCTTCCTGCTGGAAAATTGCTCGCTGTGCTTAATTTAAATCCTTTTTGCCTGATGCAATTTGATATATGTCTTCTTGTTCTGTCCTGGGTGGATGTGAGGAGCAGCTTGCAGCTGCCTTAGCTGCAATCCCATGCTAGTGTGAGCTACACACAAGCGGTGGGGATATGCAGCTAAACCCAGTGTATACCTCAATGAACGCCCAGTTCAGTCTTCACTGGCAACCTGAACACTCAGCCTGAGATGACTGCTCCAGAATCAGTTTTCCCCATTCTCCCCGGTGTGAGAAGTGTACCAAATGCTGAATGGAGGGAGTCCATCAGCTGCCTATTGTGCTGGTGTTGTTTTCTCTCTCCTCTCTCCGGGGATGCTCACCACTTTTTGGGTAACAGGCCTGGTCATTTGAGATCCCATTTCTGCTTGGAGATGGCAGTGAAGTGTACTCAGGGTGCACAGCACTGCCTTGTACTGTAGCATGGGCAGCAGAAGAGAGGATAGAAACCCATTGCATTCACTAATGCTCAGCTTCAGAGATGTCATAGGACATATGCCTCTTCCTCCTGCCTCCCCTCTCTCCACTCAGCCCATCTTGTTCCCTCTCTACCTCCCACTTTCACACTGTCAGCAAGAGGCAGGAACTTCACCCTGTTCTGGCCCCACCCTGCTTCCAAGTTTTTGGAAACCCTCCCACTCACCCAGAGCCTTGGAAGCAGCAGGGCTTTGGCTTAATCAAGGCAACACAACTTGCCAGGATAGTTAGGACATTCCAAATTCCAGTCGCATCTGCTCCCCCTGCCCGCCCTCCACCAATCTCCCTTAGATTAACTCTGTTCCTCTCATAGTTCACCATGCCTGGGGGTTTCATTCATGCAAAGCCTCTTGGCTCAATCCTTACTCAGGCAAACTCTGGTTGACTTCAAGGACATGGGTTGATTTCAGCATTGGCTTTGCCAGTGTGAGGTCACAGCCTGGTGCACTGGCCTACTGATATGTCATGGTGACTTTCTCAGCTAATCCTGCTTCGTTTCTGATCCTTCCCTGCCCTCCCCATGCATTTGTTTTCTGGACGTGTCTAGGATCACTGGTCTCCTGCACTGCTCTTGAGCTCCATGTGGTCCCAACAGGGCCAGAGAGGACAGGAGCATGTCCTGGTGCAGCTGGAAGTGGGGAGGCAGCCTTGGGTGCAGGGGCTGGATCCTGCCTGACCCTCTTTAAATATCCAGGTCCTCTCCTGGACTGGACTGAGTGGGTCTGGCTGGTGGGAAGGCTCTTGTTAGAGGAGAGAAGTTCTCCTTTCCTCTGTTGTGAAAACACCTCAGCCAGCAAACCTGCTTGATACAGAGATTATGAAATTGTCCATCCCCACCCCATGGGGAGTGCGGCAGGCTGCTGAGGGGTGGTGTGGGTTCACCAGGAGATTGGGTTTTTTTGCCTCTGGCAGAGGGCAGAGCAAAGTGTCCTGATGCATGAAGAGACCCTGTGCAACCATCTCTCTTTCTGCTCTGTCCTTTCAAGCTCACTGGCACATCACATAAACACTCACCTGTTGCCTTTCTCAGGCTTTCTTCTCAAAACGAAAATCACCAAAGGCAGCAGATACTGAGCCAGCACCTTCACCCAGTAGAAACCAGTGCAGCATCACTGGAACTGATGGAGGGAGGCTGAGACTGGTCTGTGGAGGAGCTGGTCCTCTAGTTGTACCAGGCAGGGACCTGGTGGTCATTGGAGCCTTACTTAAAGCACTTTTATGGCTTTCTTCATGTCTCAAACCCACATTGCCTTTGCTATAACAGGCTAGTTTTTCTTCAGGTGCTACCCCCAGGCTTCTTGTCTTTATGTTTTTCTCAGAAAAATCCCTCTGGAGAGCTGAAGGTGCTTGAGAGAAACAGGGTTTTCACACAGTTCCCAGATAATGAGTAGGAGTTATACAGGCTGTCCCTGAAGCCGGGAGTTAGCCAGGTTTAAGAGGAGGAAGAGAGAGAAAAACCAAAGCAAAAAGAGAGAAAGAGAGAAAGAAAGAAAGACAGAAAGAAAGAGAGAAAAAGAAAGAAAGATAAAATGAAAGAAAGAGGGGAAAAAAGAAGGAAAGAAAGAAGGAAATAAATAAATGAATGGCTGGATGTCTAATACAAATAACAATGCTGCCTGATTGTGGTAGGAAAGTCTTAACAAATTTGAAGGGTGAATCCTTCTGCAAATGGGTGCATCGCCACTGCTTTCACTGGCAGCTGTGGTGCTTTATGGTAGTTTTGGAACTACTCTATTTTTTTGTAATGAATGTAGTACTTTTTCTCCACAGAAGACCTCAATCTCTAAATAATGACCCTTAGAAAACCTTTTATCAGGAGGCTGTTCCTCTCCTTGGAGCATGTGGTGCTGACTCAGCTACAGAGATGCCTTCTCCTTTCTCTGACGTTACAGCCATTGCCATGTACTTGACAGTCTATGGGTGCTCGTACACAAAATATAAAGTACCAAATGCCAGATTTTTTTTTTCTCTGAATTTGAGGATAATGAATCTGGAGTAACTCTTACTTTCCTTCTAGACTATGTGCCAGAGCCAGAAATAATAAGCAGGAATTTAATACCAAATTTGTTGGTGTATCTGATGTACACTAAGAGTGCCTAAACTAGGAGTAAAACTTAGATTTACTCCAGCATAACTAGAACAGAAGTTGGCCTATTTATCCTTTCATGTCTGCCCAGTTCTCCACTGAGATGTATGGGAAGAAACAGAGGTGCTATTTCACCTCCAGTGTCAGCACCGTCTCTGGCAGAGGACAGAAGGTTGAAAAGAAGCTTTCTGGATAAACCGTTGCAGTCATCTTTGTTTCTCCTCTCACTCCTTCCTCTCCCAGACGTGGAGGGTAGGGATCTAAAAGTGATCTAAAAGTCTACAAACAAGGAAAGATTGGTATCTTTTAAGGAAAAAACCCCACCAGGTAGCTGTAGAGAGACTTGCCAAAAGCAGCCCATCTTCTTGTCGCTTGTGTAGAGTGAGCCCCTGCAACAGTGTGTTTTGGGGTTTATCACAACCTCCCCTGACATCTGATTGAAGAGTGAGACCAGCATCAGGGGAAATCTGTCTCATCCACTTAGGTCCTGTGGTGTAGGCACATGGAAAACATTCCAGACCAAATTTAGTTTGCATACATGGCTTGGAAGGTGCAAGAAGCATCCAGACTATGAAATAAGAAGTCCATAAGCTCCTAGTCTACATCATTATAGACAGCCCTGAAGCATGAGGGTTTATGACTCTAATTCAGGAAAGTATTGAGCCTGTGCTTATTTTTAAACCTTTCCTTAATTCCTATTCACACATCTGGAAGAGCAAATTTGACACATTGAATAATTAACTGAGGACTCGCTGCACACAGTTGGCAAGAAACCTCTGGGCTAAAAATAAGCCACGGAGAATTGGGAATAAATGGGTGAAAATCATAGTGTGTTCTCTGACAGTTCATAAAGAGAGGAGGAAAGAGAAAATAATCTGACAAATAGTTCACACTGAATAATTCAACCAGCATTGTTTGCTCTGTGCACAAGGGACTGGACTTGCAAGGGTTGAGATGTTTAACTTGCTACTGAACTGGGGATGGCTAAATCTAAAACATAAAGTGTGGGGGAATACCTGCATAGGCTTTGGTAGGTGCGTGGTTTGGATGATTTAAGATGTCTCTCTAGCACTAAATTACATATTTACATCATAAAAAAATACGTATTTATATCATTAAACCATAGTCGGGATGGAAATTGTAGCATTTGCCAGTGTGAATTGGGTCTGGTGAAGTTTGGTGAAGGACAAATTGACCCAGTTCTGCTAAAATCTAGGATTTATGCTTGGATTGATGGCAAACTGTTCAGTTCCATTGGAAGCTGGCAGGAGCTGCTGTGGTCTCAGTAAGTCAGTGGGCTGTGTGATGAGGCGGCGTCAACCAGCATGTGCTTCTGAACCCAGGTTTCTTTGCTACGTGGGTTTATTTTATCAATGGAGAATCTGCCTTTTTTCCTTTTCTTTTCTTTTTTTTTTTTTTTTAGGTAGCTCTGGAAATGCACCTTCCTGATAATGAGGAAACAATTTCAAATTTATTTTCAGAGCCATGGCTGTCTGGGGAGCTATTAGCTGTGGGATGGAAGAAAGCAGCTGTTGAACTCTGCACATCAACGCTACACAACAGGTTAGGGCAGGAAGTGAAGAGGAATCCAGTTGAAACCTTAGGGGGAATTTAGGGAGACAGAACATAATTAACTCAAATTAGATTTTGGCCAGGATACTAGGGCTCTGCTGTTGTGAAATGCACATCTGGGATCTTGGACAGTCATGAGGCAGCTCATCAGCTGGTGTAAATGAGCCTGGCTCTATTATCCTCAGTGGTTGAAAATTGGTCTCCTTGGAAGGAGTACAATGGAGGGAGTTTGGCTTGCGCCACACTACAAAACCTGGCCCACAAGGTCAGGAAAGCAGCTTCCCACTGCTTATCTGTCTAGTTCCTCTCCGGCGCCGGTCCTTTTAAAATAGTAATACAAATACGTGTGTGTATATATATACACACACTTATATATATAAAAAATAAAGAATTTAGGGAAAAAAAGTACCCTTGTAAATAACATGGAATACAAAAATCCCAATGGTCCAGGTTTCCACAGTATCTTTCCTGAGCAAGGACAATTCCTCCAAGTTTGGGCTGTGGCTGTTGTCATTTCTATGTAAATGGGTCAGAGGTAGTGAGGGAGAGTGGGAGCACAAGGGACATCTTCCTGAGGGTCATTTGGTTTTGAAGGTCTTGGTGTCCTGTTGTGGTGTGATCCACCGTACCAGGGAGACATTCATTCTTACATGAATGCCCTGAACCGTGGCATGTTCCCATGCGAAGACTACCTCCAGAAATAAAAACCTTATGGGCTCATGGATCTGCTGTTTATCTATGTTCAATCCAATCTGAATTTCCACATCTTGGTGTCCCCCTGCCCCGGTGCGTTGTCCCTTGTTTGGGTCTATGGTCCTGTGTGGGCCAGGGTCTTGCTGAGATGAAGGGCATAAACAACACCGAGACTTCACCAAACCACAGAAACCAGGAATGGGAGGGAAGTTCAGAGGTCATGCAGTCCACCTTCTTGCCCCTGGGCAGAATGAGCGTTACCTACGTCATTCTTGACAGATATTGTCTAAACTGTTTCTGAAAACCTCCAGTGATGGTTATTTTACCCCTTTCCTGACAATCTATTCCAGTACTTCTCCTTCCTGTCTGTGTTTTCCCTTGATGTCTTGCATCAATCTTTCTTGCTGAACTTTAAATTCAGGACTCCCCATCCTCACCACCGAGGGCACAGTGATTAGATTATCCTCTTCCTCACATGAGCAGATTCTCATCTCTCACCCATTATCTTTCTTAGACATACTATCCCTGTTTCCTTCGCTCTCCCCATGCCCTCCATGTCTGCTGGGCTAACGCTCTTCCCCTCCACCCCAAGCAGGATTTTCTTCAACTGGTCCTCATCCTCCTGGAAATCTCCCAGCACACTTTGAGGTTCTGGTAGGGTGGGCTTCAGGGGACAGGTTGCTTACTTGCAGGCTGTGGTCCTCTCCGCAGTGTGTGGGCATGCCAATGCCATGGGTGTGGGCAGACATTGCTGTGTCCTGCTCGGTTCACCCCTCTCCTTGTCAGCATCTGCCTCCACACTTTTTTGCCTCCTTCTCTCACATCATTCATCCCTCCTGCCCAAGGGCAGCGTCCTACGAGCATCCTCACTCTCTGTTTCCTTAAGACCCGCTGTTCCAGTTTGTCTTGGGGAGGGCTATCATTGAGCTCCTAAACCTTTTAGGGGTGAGCCACAAGAGTAATCTTCTGAGGCTAAAGGAGCCCCATGAGGCTGAGATAAATATCAGTGTAACTCATCCAGGGTGTGGGTGGGAGGAGGTCCAGGGCTCCTGCCTTAATCTCTGCTTGTTGGCCCCTGTGAGTCAGATACTGCCTCTGCTTAGAGCTCAAATTAGGCATGAATTTAAATCTTGGCTGGGCTGGGGATTCGCCAGTTATCAAGAGCCAGGTGGGCAGTGGGTTTAGGTACTGGACATCTGTTGGAAATAACTAATGCATGTGTGGATCAGGACCTCCAATGCTTTCTCCAGTAAAGTCTGGCCAAGAGGAGGAGGCAAATAAGCAGCAGCCACCAGGGGCTGAACAGCAAAACCCATTCCAGAAACATCACCATCCCAATCCTGCTGCTGCTCATAGACAGGGCTGGAGGCGGCAGTTTTGCCTCCTGTATCGGAGTCCCTCTTACCCCATGCGGAGTTGTCAAGGGATGCCGAGACCTGTGTGGTTAAGAAAAACCTGATAAAGAAGCATCGCTTCATCTAAACTGCTCAGTTTAATTCTGTTGTCTTCAGGCTGTGTCCTGTGAGACAGTCCCACGTCCTTTCTCTGCCCGTTCTGCCCATGATTTCCTCTCTTGAAGCAGTGACACTGGCCCTTCTTGGGTGATGCTGAAGCAAGCAGCAACCCTCGATGAGATGGAAAAAACAAGCATTTGGCCACTTCTGCAATCATTCAGAGTCCCCATGGCGATTTTGCAAGAGTAGGTGTGTTATTCCTGGCTTGGTTCCAGCTTTGCTAATCGTATTGTAGCCTAGAAAAAAGCAGCCCCAAAACAAAACAACAAACCCCAAAACGCCCCTGTTGCAATTTTGGTTGTGCGCGATAGTCTTTCAAAGCTATTGCACAGGGATGATTTTTAGGAGCGGATGAGGTGATTAGCCCAGTGTTAACACGGGTGGGCAAATATCGCAGCGTTATACAACATCTTCTGGGATCTCTGCTGCTGCGTGGTAGGACTGATAGCCTGGTGCTATGCTGAGATACTGGTTCTGCACGTGTGTGTGCACTTGCGTATATACACAATTGTTTGTAATATGCTTTATGATCAAAGGTACTACATAAGCGTGAGTTATTAATAATCATAATTATTGGATGTTGAAAATTGTTTCTGGGTATTTTGCCATTAAAAAATAAAAGAAGAGGGTTTAAGCACTTTCAACTTTTGCCCAGGAAT
Organism: Phaethon aethereus; assembly: GCF_964289735.1. NCBI lineage: Eukaryota > Metazoa > Chordata > Aves > Phaethontiformes > Phaethontidae > Phaethon > Phaethon aethereus. The sequence continues at coordinate 84,263,388 of NC_138578.1, forward strand.
ATTATATTCATTTATAAAACAATATTAATGAGTTGCCTAAAGGAGCCTGTAATTTGGGTTGTTGCTGTGGATATTATCTTGCCATTAAACAGTTCAAAAACTCAAAGGGGAGCATTTTCAGAAGCAGAAGCATAATAACAGTTTATAATACCTGACATTCATATTGCACTTTTCATTCCAATAGATCGTAAATCATTTTGCGGGCCATAAATAGAGGGGGGGCCTGCTCACCTCCCGTTGAAACGCGGTCATCGCTGGGGTGGAACACAGCAGCCCTTCTGTGCCAGCGGTGTTAAGCAACAGCTTGTTTAGGAGGTGAAGTCATACGATCACAGGCGTTAGGGCTGGGAAAAAACTCATTAAGTAATTTACTCCATCCCTCTACCCCTACGTGCTTGTTCCTCTGTCCTGTACTTTGTCCAGACTAGTTTTAAACATCCCAGGGGAGGTAAGGAACATCTCCAAACGAAACTGCAAAAGCAAGCGGGAGTAGACAGAGGAGCTGAAGCCCAGCCAGGGCAGCACAGTGATGTTCCTCTTGCAAAAAATGCCACGGCATCTCCGGCGCCTGTTGCGCAGATTTTTAAAAGAGCAACACGGCGCTGTGCCACCGGTGCGTGCAGACGTGGAAGGAGCAGCTCTGCTTCCACCAGCACAGGCGTTAACTTCTGCCTGTCGCTCACGCTACAAGCCTCCTCTCCCCAGACATCGCCATCCCGGTCCCGCCATCGCTCACGGCCAGGCCAGGCACCGCTCGCTCCCCATCCCTTATAGGTGTGGATGCGGCGCTGGCAAAGCGGCGTGAGACCACAAACGCTGCTGGCTGCAGAGAGACCGTGTGAGTCTGAGGGTGCGTGCGCAGCTCGGCAATTACCTTCCTGAAGCAAACGCGTCTGGGATGAGCATCGCTCCGGCAGAGGTCATTTAAGGTCAGGAAAGAAGGGCTAGCGCTTGAGATCTGCAGCGAGAAGGAAAAGGCTCGCCACGCAGGAAGCGGTGGATGCCCTGTTGCTTGAATCATTTAAACCAGGGCTGGAAAAGTAGATGCAAGAGTAGAAAACCATCCTGCATTGCTTTCTGCAGGAGGCAGAGGAGCCGTCCTGGCCCTACGCACCCGTTAAACCCGGCGTGTGTTGTGCAAGGGACACCGCTTGTGGAGAGCCCCGGCTGGTGCTGGAGGAAGGAAAAGGGCTTCTTTACCAAGCCTCTGTGCCTGTGCAGAGTTACTCACCCTTTCAGGCCTCTGGGATAACAGGCAGGGCCAAGCGCGCTGAGCTGACAAAGGCAAGTGGCTGCTCTTCGCTCCGTCCCTCTCCCTAGCCCCGAATTCACCCGAGCAAAACCCCGGCCAGGCCTTTTGCTGGACAAGTCCTCAAGTTCTCCCTAAGCCTTCCCTTGGCTAAACTCTCCCTGGCTTTGGCCACTGTTTACTCATTTCTTACTCAAGGAAACTCCAATTGATTTTTTGACCCGGGTAAGGCTGGACGGAGGATGAGTAAGTTCCTTAGGCTCCGTCTTTGTGATCCGAGCCCCAGGGCGACCCTTTGCCAATACGGGAATGAAACCCAGTGTCCGAGCAGGACGGGAGGGAATCAGCTGGCAAGTGCCAGTTGTTTAGAAATGCTGCCTTGCCTGGCTGCTAGACACACCTACTTGTTCCAGGGTCGACCTTCCTGCCTAAGGATATTTAACACACAATGGCTGGCACAACTGAACTTTAATTTTCCAGACAATTATGGTGAAGCAGCATTCACCGCATTCCTTTCATGCTCCTTTGATGTTGGGTGATTTCGCAGTACATAATGATAGGACACAGACCAGGCTAACATCCTCACCCTTTGGAACTAGCACCCACTACCACAGCCTCATTTATTTCTACATATATAACGTATGTAATATATATATTTATATATGTGTCTTTTTTTTTTCCCCTCACAGCAGATGGAGTTGTTTTGAGCATCATTACTCTGGGTTCTTAATTAAAGCACCCTTGTTAATTATATTAGGGGACACTCCTTAAGCAATTATAAGTTGGAGAGCAAGGACTCTCCCTCCTCTGACTACTGCTCCCATTATACAAAGTCCTGGGAGATGTTAAGCAGGATTGTTTGGCTATTTGGGATTTTCTGCAGTCTCTCTTGAAATTATGTGTGCCATAGCTAAAAACATTTTTTTCTATACTCTGTTGAGAGTCCTTTCTTAGTGATAGATCAAAGCTAATCCTGTGCCTTTTTTTCCTGCAAGCAGACAGGCAGAAAACACCCACTGGCTTTTAGACTGTCCATCGCCCTGAGATCATGAGGCAAAGCTCTGGAGATGGACACAATGCGTTGTGCCCTCCTCGTGGCCTCTGGAAGCAAAGGGGCTGGTGGCGAGGACAAACACACCGCTTCATCTCTGGGAAACATCCTACTGCAGCCAGAGGAACCCAGCTGGGGCCAAGGCAAGTTGGATTATAAAACTCTCTGGGAGCTTATAGAACTGTCTTAGATTGGATATCTAAACAGCTTAGTGATTGCTATCTTTTACATTTACCTTTGCCTTACTCCTCTGAGGCAGGGAAGTGTGAGTCCCACTTCACAGGAACCTGAGTCATAGTGAAGCAAAGTGACTTACCCCAGGTCATGGGCTCAGACCGGCTCCCAGGATGATGAAGACAGGATGAAGACATCCTGAGCCCCAACGGTGCTGAAGCCTCACCTTGTCCATTCCCCTCCCCTCCGCTTGACCCTTGTCCGACCCGCGGGTGCACAGTCACTTCTGCAAAATACTTCTATTTGCCTGGAGCTCGTGGTCTGGTGCAAGCCCAGAAACACCCCATGCAGCCAGTTTTGCGCACAACTCCCACCCAGGCCCTGCTTATGTTTCAAACATAAGCTGAAAGGAGCTTCCATTGAGGAGCTCAGGCCACAGATACACTGCCTGACCCTCTCTGCCGCTCAGAGGTGGGGTGCATCCCTCAAAGAAGGTGGCAATGGCTTGCCATCACCCATATAGTAGCTAGAGCTTTCACATGGGCAGAAGCAGCCTGGGCTCAGGTCTCACTTGGAGAGGGTTTAAAGCCACTGTCTTGTCCTCCTACGAGAACACTGTTATCACCTATATTCATTTAAATGCTCCTTCTGTGTCTGCTACTCACACAGAACAGCAGGAAAAAAACCCCTGGAAGATGAAAGAGAAGAAATTCACAGCAGGGCTGTGTGACCTCCCTGCGAGGTGAACTGAGTGTGAACTCAGGTCTCCTGGTTTCCGGGTGAGTGAGCCAACCACTAGCACTCAGCTGGAAGGTGTGATGAAGCATAACTTCCACTTCTGCCTTCTCTGCTCTTTCAAAAAGTGCTTGTGGGTGCTGGCACTCAGGAAAAGGTCCCAGGAAGAAATTTTTTACAATGAGGGTGGTGAAACATTGGCACAGATTGCCCAGAGAGGTGGTGGATGCCCCATCCCTGGAAACATCCCAGGTCAGGTTGGACGGGGCTCTGAGCAATGTGCTCTGGTTGAAGATGTCCCGGCTCACTGCAGGGGGTTGGACTGGATCGCCTTTAGAGGTCCCTTCCCACCCAAACTATTCTATGATTCTAGGTTTGGGCTGAAAACTTTCTTGAGTCTCATATATGATGTCCTGAGAAGTTAGATGTATCCTCTACCCTCAAGCAGGTTCTCTCTGAGCCATTCCTGTACAATGTGTGGGTATTTTGGTCTGAGTGCAGCCCCATGAAAGGGAGAAGGTGTCTTACATTGGGTTTGCCTTCCATTGTCATGCTGAGGGAAGGAGCATTCCAGCATCTGGGTTGTGAGTGCTTCGTCTTTTGCTGGGATAAGCCTTTACTCTGTGAGAGAACTGGGAACTCAGTTCTGGGAATGTCACATGTTTAAATTGGAATTCTTTTTTTTGTTTCTAGCTGATCAAATACAGCAAGAGAGGGACTCTCTCCTTATCTGTAGTGGAAGCAAGGCTTTTGGTGTGATGTGGGGGCTGTAAAACAATATTATGTTAAATAAAATAAATGAAACTATGTTATGTACAGCATATAGTTATAGGCCTATCTAGGGGAAAAAGATGGCCTGGGGACAGAAAATTATGCTGCTTAACTTAGAGAAGAAGAGAAATGATACAGCTTTTAAGAACGCAAAGGTTGGCTGCAAGGAGGAAGGATATAGTTGCTTTCTGCATCTGTAGTGGTGGAAGACAAAATCACAGCAAGGAAGATTTAGATTAGGAAAAGAGAAAAAGGGAACGACCGCAGTGGTGAGGATAATGAACAGCAGGAATGAGCTGCCTGGGGAGGGGGTGGCAGCTCCAGCGTTGGAGGGCTTTGAGTGCAGGCTCAATGAACATCTGATAGGAAAGGTTTTGTTCTTCCTGCTTTGGGGCAAGTAGAACTGGGTGATGGCTCAACAGGCTGGGTGATAGCTATGACTTGACGCTGCAAGGAGAACGTGCTAATTTGAGACATGGGAGGCTGGGTCTCAGTTTCTCAGCCTTGCTGATGTGACTTCCAGGACTTGGAGCATTCGGTTGAAACACTTCAAAGCCTCTATGTGCTTGTGTCCTCTCCTTATACCTGCTGATGAGCAGATGGGGACTAGGAATCTTAATCAACATATCCTCTTTGGCAACCCTAGGAAATGCCTGGACTTTCTTGAAGAGGAGGCTTCTAATAAGGGAAGACCTTATTCCCTCTGAGGAGCTACACTGTATTTTCCCTATAACTTGCCTTTTTTATTGGTGAAATGGTGCACATTGTAGAGGTGCCTAGGCAAGAGTAAAAAAGCACTCAGACACCCGTGAGGGCTGCAGAATGTTAAACAGCTTTTAACAGGGACAGCCTGGCAGAAGACAACAGAAGAGTCTCCCAGTTCAGCTGTTCTGATGGGGCTTCCAAAACCCAACCTGGGCACTGAAGTTGGATTCCAGTTAAACCTAAATTTTCACCTAGAAGTGAGTGGGTAGCCAGGAGACAGGAGCAGAGACCAACTTCTCCTTCTAGGGCAATGCTTGGCTATGTGGTGGTCACTGGGAACTCACGTTTGTGCTTTACCTCAGAGCCCCAGTTATTATCTTTGGTCTTGACTCACCAGCACAGCTATTGCCTGAGCACAGAGCCTGGAGTGTGGTGACTGAGCAGGGGGCATTTGAGGACCTGCAGCTGCAGAGGTAGGAAGGCAGGGACTTGGCTTGAGAGGTGTCTCCATCTGATCTCCTGCTCATTTCTCATGCTGGGGAGACGAGCACAGTGCAGGGCGCATCACCAAGGCTAATGTGAAATGAAAACTGATTGCCAGGTGGTTGGAAAATTCCCTGTTTGGGTTTCCAAAGAAAATCATAGGTTGGGTGGACATGTTATTTTATTAAACCCTTACATGCACTTTTCTCCCCACCCCCATTACCCCAGGCACCTGCCTTCCTATCAGAGGTGTGTCTTCTCCCAGAGGAGTAGCAGGCTGGGGAAGAAAGGCTTTCTGCAGCATAGGCACACCACAGTTGCTCTCCGACTCAAACCTGTGAACTGCTCAAAGCTATTCGTGTCAATTGAGGTGCTCAAACAAATAAAGGGAGTGTGCTCAGGCCAACTTCCTGGGACTGCTTGTGGTCAAAGATCCCCTTGCATTTTTTGTTTTCTCCTTGTCTTGCATGTTAAGCGGATGGCCTGGAGAAATTCCAGGATGGGTAATTACCTTCTGCCTACTTGAAATTCCCTTCTGCAATTTCTCCAGGGGGAATTACTCCTACCTTCTGCTGCTGGAAAGGTCCACTTCAGACAAGACAAAAGAAGGAGAAACGGCTGCAGGGTGAGCATAGGGCTTGCCAGTGGTCACCTAGGCCTGTATGCTTCTCACCTTGAGTGGTATTTCACAGTCCAACTGTGAAGCTCCTTCACAAAGATCATCAGGCTTTCAGGGATCAACTCCAGTGAGCTCAGGAGACAATGATCCCTCTTGCTGAGAAGTGCAGCTGGCAGTCAAGGCTGGTATTCAGGAGCAGTCTCAGCCCTGCAGCTGTTTGACACACATTTGACAGTGTACCTCCTCTATACAAAGAGCAAGTGGTTTAATGAAGGTGTTAGAGATACAGGGGATCTATAGAAGCAAGGGGTCTGTTTGTGCTCATGCAAGTCTTGTGTCCAGTTTTTCTTCCAGGATTTCTGCCCAGGATTTCTTCTTTCTGGGTTCATTATCTAGCTTTTGTCCATTTGTATTCTTATCCCTAGAGAATGCATGTCTGTGTGTACCCTCATTTCCTCCTAAATTGGGGGACAGGCATGCCTAGTGATGCACGCAGCTTATTAATGATAAACGTTCATCTCTTCAGCCTCCACTGGGAGCTTTTCTCTTCCCTTTCATCCTCTGGCTCTTGTCTCCTTGTTGCAAGTTTGGAGCTAGTGGAAGAGGCACCGGGCTCCAGCATATCTGATTAAGAGTTCACCCAAGAGCTTCTGAAAGATGGGTGTAGTTGAGGACATCCTCAGTCTCCAAACCTCACTGCAAATATCAACCTGAGTACACTGAAGTCTTGCTTCAGCTCCTCTCAACCCTTCCATCGCTGTAACTTCCATCAGTTTTAAGACCAAGACCCATCTTGCCTGGTGTGAGATATCAAATGTGGTTCAACAGAATCCTCAGTGTAGGTTGTCTGCATATAAGTATTTATTTGTGTGCTATGGACCTAAAGTCCCATTGCACTTGGTGGTGATCTGGTTGCTATGGTCAGTGGAGGGTGTGTATTGGTTGACCACAGAGATGTGGCCAGTGCAGCATGGCCCACTTGCCTCCAACTGTCACTGCAGGAGAACAGTTGGTCCTTTGTTTGCTAACCCCTCGTGGATGTCTCAGAAACTCCAGAGTGTCTGAAAAGTCACTAAGAGCACATATGGACAATTGAACTGAGCAGTGAATGATACCAGGGGTCCATAGCTGTTGCTCATGATTTCATTGGGGTGGAATTTAGGCTGAGAAATCTGCAAGTATGGGAGCCAGGGAATAGCTGGATTGTGTTTCACCCTGGTGTTTTCACAGCCCATGATGGATCTGCCCTCTGGTAGTTCGTCTGATCTCTTTCTGAACTCGTACATTCTTTTGGGACAATGAGCTCCTAGCTGTACTCATGCACTGTGATAAAAAGCAATTCCTTTTCTTTTAAAGTTCTCAGAAGAACTGAGGAATGTGACACAAGTTGATGAGAACAGTCATTCTTCATTCACCTTCTCCAAGACAACTTTGTTCAGACCTCTATTCCATTCCTTGTCTTCCCAGCCAGGGTTTGCTTTCTAAGTGCTCACTCTACCTTCACTCCAAAGCTATTCAGACCTTTGATCACCCCTATCACCTTAGGTATGGTGATGTTTTCCTTTTCTGATCTATACTTTCTGAATCAGCAGACTACAAGTGCACACTGTAACCAAGCCAGAGGTTCCCTGTGGAATGATACGTTAAGTTTTTCTTTTTTTGTGTGTGTGATACTCTGTACTCATTTACTCATATTCTTTCCTAATAATGTTGCTGTAGCCTTCACAATGAAGGTCTGTTAGAGAGAGGTGATGCGTCTTTTATTAGGTCAGCTAATGTAGATGTGCGTGCACACAGACACATGCTCACACCCTCCTTATAAACCTTGCCTTGTTAAAACTTCCCAACACTTGATTTGCCTTTTCTGACCACCACTCCCTCAAGGCCTGTCTGCACCCATACCTGGCAGCCCTCGTAGGGCAGGGCGGACAGTACCTGCCCCCACAGGCTCAGCCTGTCTGGATGCCTGCGCAGCCCTTCCCTATCCCCCAAGATTTCAGGGCTCCTGCCATCATCTTTCTGTTTTCTTATCCAAGATGCGATGCCCACGCCTTTAGAAGAAGCCTTCAGACCCAGCTTAGAGTCATGGGCACACAAAGAGAGACCAAGGAGAAGAAAGGGGAGAGGGAGGAGAGACAACTTCTCTTTGTATCTGTATGCATCTGTGAAGACGGATGGAGCAGTCCAGACCTCCAAGCCACTGGTCTTGAACGCAAGGCATTATTTGTCAAATGTCATGGGATTTTTCCTGTTGAAAGCTGAAGATGGTTAATGTAACTTATGGCAGAAGCCTTTTGTGCTCTCTACTCTGCAGGCAAAGAGCAACCCCTTATGCCGGTCTCCTTGCCCATACACCCCTCAACCTGAAGTCTTGTAGCGATCTGCAGAAGCCAGCCAAAGTGTCAGGCTGCAGAGACTTGGTTCATAGCCCACCCCAGGATGTACTGAAATGGGACATTTGGTGGTGACCATATGGCCAAGGCTGTCCAGATGCAGCAAGAAGACCCTGGGAAAGACTGGCAGTGTCAAAGGAAGTTGCTCTAGCATGGCTTTGCCCAGGAGCCCTCTGAATTAACTCACTTCCTGAAGACAGGATTTAACCTCAAAAAACACACAGCAACCCAAACAGGTCCCTGCTAACTTAATCCTGTGGAGCCCATCTCCAAAATCAAGGCTGATATCCTCCTTCTCAGATGCTAACAGAGCTAACTTGGAAGAAATTATATGAAACAATCCTTCCTCTGTAAGAGAAGCCAACTGTCCCCAGGGGTCCCTCCAAGTCCTCTGTAAGGTCTTCCCTGGGCCTCCTCACTTGTTTTGTGCTGTTACCTCTACTGTTTTGGGCATGTTTGAGTTGGCTTTTAAGGTGACCCAAAAAAAGGCCTTTCTCAGGTGGGTGTTTTCGACGGAAGGCAATGAGCAGACCCTCAGTCTGTCTTTGACTGTCTGAACTCCTCTGACTCCATGAAGAAGGTCTGCAGCCACCAGCTTCACCTCAGAGAGAGACACTGGTGTGAGTGAGCTGGGGACATGAGATACGAAGCACTCTCTATCTTTTTTTCCCAGCATGTAAATCTGCGTAACAGTGAATCTTGAAGATCAGAGAAGTTTGGGGTTGGAGTCACTGACTGTGTGTGTTGGAGGGTGTTAGACCACTTCCCAGAAAAGCTATAAGGTATTTATAATGGAGCCTACTGAACCTCCAGGTGACTCTAATGTTTTTCACCAGGTTTCTGTTTTTCTTGGGAGTAGAGACATGGTGAATACTCAGGTTGTTTGGCGTTGCAGTGTATACTCAGCCTTAGGGTCCCGCTTGTGTCTAGTTCAGAGTCTCCTGAGCAGTCACACATGGTTTTCTTGCTCTTCTTTGGGTTGTAGGGCTCCACAACTCACTATCTCAGAAACCAGATTTTGACTTTCTGGGGCCTGCAGTTGCACACAGCTATCCTCCCTTGGCTGTAATCACAGGGCATGCCATTTGGTTGTGCATAAAAGGGCATCTTGTTTAACTCTTTCTGGGGCAACACAGCAGGAAATTTAGAATTTCTTAAAGTTTTCTTGTCCTTCATAGGTTTCAGGGATTTACAGCTCTTCTTTGTGAAGTAACATAAATCCCAAATGTCTCCTTTCCCTTGTCCAGTCTTATTACTTCTCTGGATCTGAGCGGTTGGTAGTGCTTTAGACAAAAACTCTCTTTGCTTCTTTGTTAGCTGTGTTAGGATGGAGGAGCATGCCTTGAAGAAACCTGCTGAAACAGCCCATCTGCTTTTGTAGAGGTTGCAGTTGCATCAACGAAGTCTGACACTGTTTAGGAAGCTCATTGCTTCCAGGTGCTGAGCCACGGATGGAGACAGTCTCTCCTAAGAATATTTTGAAGATAATCTGAAGCAGGATGGTCATTTTAGATGGGCCTTAATAACTGTAACTTAGGCAAGATGAAACTTGCTCAGCTCTTAAATAAAAAAATGAGGCTTAGCATTTCATCCAGACATGTCTCCAGTCATTGGAGTGGGCCTGTGCACTTAAATATGTGAGTTGTTGATTTGGGAGCTAAACAAAAAAGAGGATAGTTTTTAACAAAACACAAGAAAAAACCCATGAGTTTCTCAACCATAAAAACTACTAGAATTGTCTTTCAGGATGAACGGATTGCATCCTTTGACCAAAATGAATTACAGTGGTTTTTATCTATAAACATATTCCCATAATTAAATTTCAGAAGGAGAACAAAATTCAGATGGGCAAATGAAACCATTTCATTTTGTCTTTGTTTCATTCCTCTGACTTCAAAGAATAAAAAAATCCGTTGCCAAAAGCAGTTCAAATAACGGACCTGAATTTTTTATATTTATTTGTTTGTTTGTTTGTTTTATTTTGTGACAAGTAAATATTCCCTGAGAGAAACAGAGTGGCCAGTATTAGGAAAAGGCTCCTTCAAGATTTCTCTGGCCTCTTTGCCTTGACAATCTTTGTTTCTTGGTTTGGACTCTCAGCCCCACTTGCCATTTTGCATTCTCTGGCTGATTCCTTGCAGCAAGACACGGGAAATGGGTGTGATATTGCAGCTCTCCTGCTGGCTGCTCCTTTGCTCTCCCGACTGTGCTGCCTTGGAGCACTCCGCAGAGGACAGATGCTGTCCTTGACCCTGTCACAGTTTGTCCTGCCCTTTCTCATCCACAGATTGCCAAACTCTGTGAGGCCACTGGAATCACTTTACCTACCACACCCTGTGCCTCCACACCCCTTTCAACACAATCCCACACCTCCTCCACCTCCCTGAGATCCTTCCCCAGTCACTGCCTTGAACTTGCCTTGTTTTCCACCCCTTTCTCCATGTTATTTACTCTCTGTTTGTCTTATTCCCACTTTGGGACAACTCTTACTTCACCTTCTCTGCCTTGACATGTGTCTTGGTCCCTATCAGCACTGAAATCTCTTCCCACTTCTGCGAACACCACTGAAAGACAGAAGACTTGTCCCTTTAGCAGGGATGTCCCCTTTATTATTCTTCATTTTCTGGTTACTAGTAATCAGCCGCTGGGCACTCCTCTGTAATAGGTGTGCTAGAAGAAGGCAGAAAGGCACAGTGGGTGCCCCAAAGATTTTCCAGTTTAAGCAAAACAATCTTCTTCTTGGATCACACAGCAGACTAAAATATCCCAGATCCCAGTCTGGTCCAGATCCTTCAGCTCCCGGCTGGTGGTACCTGCCATAGCATCACAGGAGAGCACTTCAGTGAAGTGGTGGCATCTTAGCTCCCTCTCTAAAGCAGAGCCGTCCAGCTGAGGACATGTTGTGTCATCTCTCAGCCTCAGCCTCCACACAGATACACCAAACTGACATATTAGGTGGGCAGCTTGTGTCAATTAATTAGTTAAGATCTATAAAATGTTTTGAATCATCTGTGGTGATCACAATAGCCAAAGCACCATCCCATTATTAATTATCTTGCTGCAGGGAGCTGGAATTGTCTTGCTCCTCCATTATACAGCCAGGAAAATTGTGCTGGCAGGAACTCCTCTCACGAAAGATGAACAGATCACACAGCCAGGCTTAAATTCAGGGATTTTCCACTTACTCATCCTGAATCCAGCCTAAAGGTCCTTACTCAGCTATTACCTATCCTTCACCTGCAAATAATATTATTAATGTCAACAGGGGGTTCCCTAGCAAGGAGAGAATAAAAACAGAGGAAAGGTCAAATGTGCAAGGCCCGGTTTACCTTCCCAAATACAAAATGGACTGAGGCAACGGTTCATCCTACCTGACTGCGGGCACACGGCAGAGATGATGAAGGTTTGCAGGTATTTCCAGAGCTTGGAGTTTTGCATTTGTGAGGCTTGGTGCTCTGTCCTCTGAGACCGTGGACATGAAGTGGAAGGGGACGTGCTCTGAGGATGGGTCTGTGCTCAGTGGGCCAGTATGTGCTGGCTGGCCATCTGACTGATAACTGAGACTAGAAAAGGTCCTGAACTTTCTCTGAGGGTGAACTAATTTATGTCTGTCTTCCACCTAGCTATTGTTTTTTACAGCATTTGTAGACAGCTGGTATCTTCAAGATTTCTCTCCCTTTCCCTACTAGAAGTGAAACCAGTCAATCTGGAAGAAATTAAGGCAGGTAAGACTGTATAAGAATCATTTTATTAAGAAAAAATAACAGAAGTCTTTCAAAGAATGTGACAGATGTAAAAGCTCTGGAGATGATACTCCAAGAATTCAGGGATGCTGAAACACCAGCCTGATGAAGATGATCTGCCCCATTGTCATAGAAAGGATGATGCCTTCACTCAGCAATTGCAGGTGGTATTTTTCTCTCCTCTCCTGAAGAAAGAACATGGGAGAAATCACGTTGGCAGTTGGCAGCAAGTGAAAACCAGAATCACCTACACCGGCTGTGAAGATACACACAACCATTCAAGGACAAGACTCATGAACATCTTGCAGTCTGCCTCAGCTCAAGGAAAGTTTGCATGTCTCTGCGGTAAGTGACATCTGAGATTCACCTGGTAATGAACACAGCTGTTTTAAACAAGACCCAAAATATTAGGTGTATTTATTCCTTCAGTGGATAGTACAAATATATTTACCATTTACTAAGGATCTCAAGTGCTAAAAGTCCCCAGACCTTTAGAGGTCTGATAATCTGACATGGGATGGACTTCAATGGGGGAAGTATTGGTCCAAGAAAAAGATTTGGCCCTATTATATGGCTATCCTGTCTCAGAAATGCATTTTAGGGGAGGATGGTCAAAGCTAATGATAGCCCAAGAATTAAAACAAAGGTGATTTTGGATCAAAATAAAATTGTGTGCAGTGTTATTGCACAAGGGATCAGAAGGGGAAATGTAGCAGGAAGACTGCAGCCAGACTGCACGTAGCAGGGGGAAGTTTTGGCACCATCCATGGTACAACCTGGTCAGAGTATGGGTCCAGCAAAGCTCCCATTAACAAGAGCTGCTCTTTGACTGCCACCACCCCACCTTCTCCTCCTCTCTGCCAGGCGAGCCTTTGTGCAAACACAGACATGTCATACCTAACTGCGAACAATTAAAATCAAGCCCAGATCCAGATGCAGAGCTCAAGCGGGGCTGGTCTGGGCTTACGAAAAACAACAACAACAGAACAACAGAAAAAAAAAAAACACCCTAGCAGCAAAGGAGAAAATGCGGATTGCACGGAGAAGGGCATTGGAGGGGAGGGGTGGGGTCAGCCTTCGCCTTCCTTGGGGCCTGGAGCGTCACACAAATTCTTGCAGAGACAGTAACCAAATCCACATGGTGCGCAGGCCTTGGCAGATGAGTGTAATTTAATTGAGCGAGCCCCATACCTGAGGGGAGAGGAAACTTGTTTATTTGGAAACAAAACTTGTTTTTCTCATTTTTTTGGTTTGTTTTGTTTTAGCCTCAAGGCCCTTGGAAGTCTGTGCCAAGTCAATGTGCATGAGTCCTATCTTTTTTTAACCCTGCTTCTGCTGATTCAGACAAAGAGGCAGGACAAATAAATGTTTTTCTAGGTATTAAGTCCAGAAGTGACTGTTAGAGAATTGTCAAATGCTAAAAAAGAAAAGTATCACATTCCTAGCTTCCTTACCACTTCCCTGAAGAACACCTTTGGGTTGTGTTTTCTCCTCTGGTGTCTGAGGTAAGAAAGGGACATTTTGACTACAGTCACTGTGAAGTTAATGAAAAAGAAAAGTAAGCGGAAATATTCTCAAAAATAACTCAGTTCCAGGAAATGCATCTTTAAAGGAAAGAAAAAAAATGCTGTGAAAAGCCCAGGTAAATCTCTCTAAAGTCAGTGAGAGTACCAGTGACAATCCTATTACCTGATCTTCTGCATCACACCCTTGCAGCAGGTTCATGAGCCTAGAAAGCAAGTTATGGGCTTCAGCGAATAATTTCTGGGGAAACAAAAGTTGAGGGAAAGAAGGGGATAAAGATAAATGCTCAGAATTTGCAGCTGCCTGTTTCTAAGGGATTGAAGGCTTCCCACTTGAAAATGCATATGCAGCTCTTCACTTTGCAACACAGTTCAGTTTTCCAGGGTCATCTCAGTTTTGCTGCTCCCATTCAGCAGTCAGAAAGCAAAGAGGTGTATTGTCTGTACAGTGGTTATTGATATGACTTTCTACAAAGAAATACCAAATCCCGCATACAAAATCAAAAAGCAGTTTATTTAATGACTGCTTTCCAGAGGGGAGTACCACAAAACTCCACTGAAAAACATTCCTGTCTGAAATACTGAGCTCTTGGCTTACAATGTCGGAGTTGCTCACTTTTTCATGCACTTTCCTCATGACTTGGATTCAGTTTGCCCCATCAGCAGATGGGAAGTGGAGGTAAAGAAAGGCTAAGTGGCAGGGCCAAAATCAAAGGAATCATTTGCAAGGAAGGTCTCTCTGGGGTTGCTTCCAGCTCATAGTCTTGCTCTGTGCTAAGGTTTCAGAAAAATGAGAGGTAGGACTAGAAAATGTTCTTGTGCCAGAGGTGAGAAGAGTGATGCAAATTTTCTTTCTTTGTGCTTGTAGTTTCCAGTTTGGCAGCATGCAAGCACAGAGACAGCAAAAGGTGCAATGGACATGAGAAAAATGTAAGAGTAAAAGCAATATTCCAGCCATGGAGAATCTGGACGCAGTACATGTCCCATGTCTAGGCAAGCCAAACCCTCGCTCAGACCCTAGAGGAATGTAAGTTTTTGTCTTCTCCCAGGTTTCACCCTATCTCTGGATCCAGGATACTGTCAGACAGAAGACCAAAGGCCTACAGTTGTTGCAGCAATTTCCATTTGCTTGTGGATGCAGCAAAGGACACATTCAAGGTAATGCCAAGGGTGGAGAAATTTAATAAACAGTGCCTTTGAGCTATTCTCCATATCAAAACAGTGAGATAAAAAATTACAAATGATTAGAAAGTCTGCCAAGTGGTTGCACAAACAGCACTGAGGCAATGAACCTGAAAGTGCGTCTCCATTGGGTGAAACATGCTCTCAGCGGGGAGGACACCAGGCCCTCAAAGAAAATGCGGTAGAGTGAACTTTTAGTAGATGACAGTTCAAAAGGAAGATGAGATACCAGGATATTTTTGGAAGAGAACCTAAATACCTATGACACAGGTCCCAGCTAGATAGAAGTTACAGGAGCCAACTGGCTGCTTTAATGAGCCTAAAGTGCATCTAGACCGGAATGTGAGGAAAGGAAACATTTGAATCAATGAGATGCTTCAATCCAAGGGATGAATGGGGCTCCTTGTGTGCAAACCTTCTCATACTCTAGCACCTTCTGAAATGGTGTATGGGTCTACATACACCTAGTCCAGCCTTTAAGTCACTGTTGAGAACTATAGGTGCATGCCAAACCTGTACTCAAATACACCTGGGCTGTCCTCCCACCTTGCCAGTAAAGGTCAGATTTACTTGCCCACGGAGACATCCAGTGTCGTATTAGGCATTGCAAAAATATCTCAGCTCTGGCTGCGTTTCCAGAAAAAATAAAAGTCTCCTGTAAGAAGTGTCCCATGTGGATTTCTCAGATATGCCATGATGCATGAAGTAGTACCAGATGTCCATGTTAGGATAACGGAATCCCACCCTAAAAGTGGGATCAATATGAAAACTAAAATTAGGAGTCTGTGCATAGGTGTCTTTACATAAGCCAGGTGTGTAAGGATTCTCCTTTGAATAAATAGGGAGCTAGGGAACTGCTTGTAATCTGCACGTAGGTGTGTGCTGCTAGCTAAGATGCTCTAAGGTATGTGAGACATCTGCATGGGGCTGGCAAAGGACCTGCCAGAGACTTGTGCCCTTCTGGAACAGCCTTTGGAGGCCAGGTAGAATGTCCCACTGTGGCCAAAACAGCACCACATGGCTGTGTGGGAAAGCAAAGTCATCCCAGGTCAATCTTTTCAATGAAGAGCTACTTATCACCCCTGTTGCGTTGCTGTAGACACACTACTATGTTGCCCATTAGACCATGTTGATTAGGCCCCCTCCAAGTATACCGGGAGCTTGTGCACTTAGCGGACAGGTAGACACCACGTGCAGGCACCCAAATATGAGTGTGGTCATCTCTGGTCTGAATCCTACCCTAAACCTCTGATAGTGATTATCTGAATGTGATCTTTCAATAGGATGTGCTGTGCTCTGTGGAAATGCCATTTAGATAATTCTTTCCTTTAGTGTCTTATGAAACCACTGTCTGGGAGGGATCCACAAGACTCACTAAAGTCAGGATATTGCTGCTATTGCTTCCGCTTTATCTACAAGGCTTGGTAACCTTCCAGATTTGGAAATTAGACTGGTTTGACGTGATTTGTTCTTAGGAAATACATTTCTTATCACTTCCTTCTCCTCCAGGGCTGAACAAGCTATGTTCAATCAGCTATTCCAGTATCTCTGTTGATGTTGAAGTTAAGGTGACAACTCTACAATCACTTGAAGTTTTCTTCCCTGCCCCTTCCCTCCACCTTTTTTAAAGGCAGAGTTTATGGCAACCTTTTCCACAACTTCTTGAATTCTCATGTGCTTGTGCACACTTATCTCCTGCCACTCCTTGGTGGATTCCAGCTGGAGTGTGCAGGATCCCAGTGTCCAGAAGGCAGGAGTTAAGGGCAAAACTACAACGTTGTACTTTATCTCCCTGTCCTCCCAAGCTGAGACTGGTGATGAAAAGCCTGTGAAGCATGACTTTGCATCTTTGGCCATCGCCATCTGGGCTGTCACCAAGCATCTTATGAGCTTGGATGGTCCTGGCAAGTATAGAAGAAATTGATTTATTGGTGCCTAGATTCCATGGTGATGGGCACATTAGGAATCAGTAGGCTGGAAGATTAAAGAGATATTTAAAAAGCCCTGCCCAGCAAATAGAGATGCACTCACACTTTGTATTGAGGGCATGAGTTGCCCCAGATAATTGCTAGTGGGTCAGAGATAGCCCTGGTTTGGCTCTTGAGTACTCCAGGACCTGCCCACCCCAGTGCATCCAACTTATCTAAACAGTCTGTAGTCTGTTCTTTCCCCACTTTGGACTTTGGCCTCTGCTCCAACCTCTCTTTTTAATTGTTTTAAGCATCTGGACTCAGTTAACCTTTTTTTCCCTTCTTTATTTGGTCAGTACAGAAGAAAAAAAAGAATCCTTAATACTTCACTTTTCTATGTGTCATTACATAAAGGTATCTTGTGTGGTATGCTGTTGTCATGATTTTTGGACAGGGTCTGTCGTGCAGGGGATGACAAGAAGATTAAAGCAGGAGGAATCTGCCCTGGAGACAGCTGACTTACCGCGCAAGCCCCTCACAGCAGTATATTATGGGCAGCCAGCCCCAGGCCTGGCTGTGAGAGATGGTTAGAAAACATCGGCCAAAATAATTTTTAACTGAGAACAGTATTTTTTGGACACAGCTATGTCCCTCCCCACCCCCACCTCCAGAGCCTTTTTCATGGAAGCATAGAGATTTCAGCTAAAGATCCCGCAGAAAGAACATCAGTGTAAGAAAATGAATTTCGTAAAAGAAGAAAAAAAATAATTTCTGAATCGTCTTTCAGATTTCTGGAGATTCGTTTTACTTGTGTTATCTTTGTTCTGGGGCGATCATTTTTACAATTTTCCATGGTGTGTCAGCGGTAAAGGATTCATTAGGCAATGTGACTATCAGTATGTCATAATACAGTCATGGAAGTATTCTCTTATTTTCTTTTGTTTGCTTTTCAAATCATTTAAGGCAAATGCTATTTAGCACTGACTGAAATATCTTATCTTGCTTTCTGATCAAAGTGTCTCCTGTTTGTGTTGTAATTAATAAGTAATGAAACACCTTAATTACAATACAAACAGGAGATACTTTGATCTGGAAGGGAAGATAAGGTATTTCACTCACTGTTAAGTAGCAGCTGCTCATAATGATTTTGAAAAGAAAATAAAAATAGAATATTTAAACAATTTTGGGTCATTATGGCATGCCAGGAGTACCTGCCATAACATAGGAAGAGATAATATAAATATAATAAAATACTATTAAAACCCCATAAAATAACCAAAGAATTTCTTGAACCATGTTTTTGGAGTGAAAATTCCCTTGTCCAGGCGGTTTCAAAAGCAGTTGGTTTTGTTCTGATTCCAAGTGAAAACAGTAGAAGTTCCTGGGAAAATGAGAACGTGTGAGCAGCAGTCTCTTCTTGCTCCTGCTTCAGTTCCTTTTCTTGCACTGGATAAAGATGATGGACAAAGACCATCTCTCCAGCTACAACTTCTGGCCCTTGAAATACCCAGGGCCACCGCTTGCAGCAGCCTGGGGTGTGCTGGGGAAACCTTGCGTGCCACTGAGAAGGGTGGCTGCACTTTGAAGCCCATGGTCTAGCTGCTGAGTTCAATCTAGAGAAGCTGAGACATCTGGTTCATGTTTGGATCATGCTGTAGCAATAGTCATGAGAAGACCTCGTTGGCTGTGAGGAGAGGCTGCATCCTGCAAGGCTCTCTCTCCAACAATGCATTTTGGAGAAGCTTTTAAGTCACGTCAGGAAGAGAGGTGGGACCTCTGTGCAACTTCCATCTCCTCATGGTGGCTATAGGCAGTCCTGGTTACATCCTCTTTCTTCTGCGTGCCTCATGGTTTGGTAATGATTAGCATTCACTGGTCTTACAATATAAAATTACCTTGAGGAAATTGCTCATCCATCACTTTCAGGTTTCTTCCAGAAATTCAGTCAGAAATTTGTACAGAAATAAACATTTTCTAAGAGAAAAGGAAGCAAACCAAGCCAAGCCAAGCTAAGTCAAGCAAAGCCAAGCCTTTTTTTTTTTCTTCTTTTCACAAACTTTAAGAATGTGATGATAATGGAGGCAGAATAACAAAAATGTATACCTAAATAAGGAGAAAAATATAAAGTCAGATGGGTATCATATTAAATGTTGATGAACACAACTTTGACTACAATTTAACTAATTAATTAAACCTTGCCTACAATTCAACAGAAATTTTATATGTTTTCTTTCATAGCAGAAGTAATTTCTAAAAAAGGAATGCTAGGATGAGCTAAGCTTAAAAATCAGGGTGGAGAAGATGTTTCCTTTCACAGGAGTCCTCTACTGTTGTTCAAACACCCTTGGGATGCTCTCAGGCAAGGAATATCCTCATAACCACGAACAGGTAGTACCCAGATCTGCATAAGATCAGGGACCATAACGGTGGGACCAGGCACACTTTAGCTAACTTTCTGAAATTCATTTTTATCTGTCAATATTTTTAATGTTATCTGCATGAAGAACCCTTTTTTGGGGGGAATCTATCTCACTCTGATCATCTCGTGGCAAACAGGTTCAAATGTGCTGTTTAGTCTGGGTGTTGCGCTCACCTATCTCAGCTTACTGTTGGAGACTCTTAACACAGAGATTCCCTTGAACTTTGTACTCTCTTCCACCTCAGGCTTCCTCCTTGGTTCTAATATTGGTGACAAATAATAACCATCTATTTTTGCATACAGTAGAAGTTTGATGCCCTCTACTAAGGAAGTGGTTAAAGCTGCTTTTCCACCTACTCTGGAAAGATTCCTAGTAATGAACACTTTTCCATGCATGCATGCATGCTTTTATTTTCTTTTTTTTGGCCTGTTCCCAGGTTCTTTAAATACAACTTTTCCTAAAACACGATGTCTCTTTCTTGGTGTGTAGCTCTGTCATGCCTATCTTCATTTTCCACATGAAACACTAAACCATATGAACATTATCACATGTGTAATGATTGACTGCCTTGATCAACATAGCAATTAATGAATTCAGAAACTTACTTTTGTTTTAATTTTTTCTCGAATAATTGTGAGTGTGAGGGCCATTATGTTGTATAGTACTAACCATTGAACTGGGCCCCTCCTAAAAGAAATACATGTTCTAGCTGCAGCTGAAAGTCCAGACTCGAGAATGAGCGATTTTGATGGTCCTACAGTTGTTTCTGTTAATCAAATGACCAAGACTCAAAGAACCCCAGGCTGATTTTTTTTTTAAAAAGCATGACCTGATCTTTTTCTGAGCACTCCACATTTTTTCTGGCCAAGGAACTCAGTCTCCTAATGGACTAATACAGTTTGAATTTCCTTTGAATTACACCTCAGAAAGTATCGTGCAGTGGGAAAAAATGTGCACTGAATCAGCTTCCTAAAGCTGATTGGAGAAAAACATTTTGACTTTCTCATTTCTGGGAAAATTCTGAAATTTTGAACATTTTTCAAGCTAAACGGAGAAAAAATCAACCAGTAAATGTCTTCTGATGAGGCAGATTAAAAAAAAAAAAAAATCCAAATAATGGACATGTACAATTTTGATAATACAGGAACATTTTGTTTCAAGAAGTGAGGACATTTGATTTTGATACTGTCAAAACATAGTATTTTAATATTCAGCTTGCTAAAATATGAAGCATATCTACAAATATATCATATTAAGATGAATACATGTCAAAATTATATGGAATGCATGTCAAAATGGGACTGTTGAAATATTATCCAAATAAAATTATTTAATGCTTTCCAGTCAAAAAAAGGAAGGGGAAAAAAAAACCCTTTTAAAGTTTCCTATTAAAAATTCCAACAAAACACTTGACTGACTGACTTAATAAAATGGCATTCACTGATGGCAAGATACCTTCATCAACAATTTCTGTTCTAGCTTTGGTCCTTTTGAGGAAGAGATCAGGATTTTAACTATTTGCTGTAATTTCATTAACATTTGAGTTATTACAAATTCTGCCTCAGACAGAACATATTCCAGTCCCAGCTGCTTTGCTGTAAAGACAAAATCCAACGTTCGACTGAAATAAAAAATGACATCTGCCTTTGATTTCTAAGAAGGAACTTTTTCACCTTGGTCAGCTGAGCAGGCTTAGAAATGGGAGATATTTCTTTCACACTGCGGGTCATTTGCAGCCCAAGAGAATCAGACCTGCTCATATCATGGTGACACGGGCCAGGCAGAGGCCACACGGGCTGTTATATTCATTTAAGAAGTTCTCCTGCAGGCCCAGAGTTACTCATGACACAAGGTCATGGCAAGGGCTCTCCTTGGTGGTGTTTCTGGCTGACGTTCCCAAGGTCCCTCCTACATCTCACTGTGGTTGTGTTTTTTCATGCACCAAAACCAGACATCAGCTTTCTCCTTCATCAAATGGAGGTGAGGGTTGTGGGGCTGACCCTGCAGGGGAAGACAAGTCCTCGTCTCACATGGGCTGATGATCGTGAATTAATCTTGTTGATGGAAAGTGATATTAAAGCAGAATGGAGCCATTTATAAAATCAAGACACATTTCTAGCTTGCGGTTATGCATCTTGCTGCTTTGCTCCCTCTCGCTACAAGCAGAGCTTCTCCAAATGGTGGAGAATTACGAGTTATCAGACCGTGCAGCCCATCTCCCTGCCAAGGTAGTGATGTTTCCCACAATCTCTTTATTGTCTACTCAAGTTGTAATCTCTCTCTAAGCAATGGGGCCTCCAGAATTTCCTATGAGAGACAGTTCTGTAGTCGTCCAAACCAAAATGAACACTGGAGACATAGTGTGTATGTCCAAGAGGAGAATTAGGATATTGCCCTTTGGTTTAGCCCACAAGTAAATCTTCTTGGATCTCAGGCTCCTTCCTCACTGTTTCATACACATAGGAGAGCCAGAACTGTGTGAACCAGTATTTATGTAGATCTATCCCTTTGGCAAAGCACAAAGTTCTGGCCCAGCTTAAGGACAGCTTTCAGTCTAGTTGTCTTTGTTTCTCCATTTTGATGCCTGACCTTACAAATTTTTCTTCAATTTTTTTTATTTTCTTCCCTCTCCTCTTGTCCCTTCCCCTTTTTCTTCATGCCACCAGCATTAAATAGCTCAAGGCTGTATTTAAAGAACTGAGAAGCTGCAAAGAATCAAGTAGGATAATGGGAAGAAAGGCTCAATGGGTCCCCCGGGACTTATCATGGTTTCTCTCCAACTGTTTTACATGGAGTCGAAAGTTCAACCTCACATTTTCTGGAAAGGAAAAAAAAAGGAGAGAAAGAAAGAGGACAAGTCGTGATGTGGGAATCTTTGGACTGTGATGAAGATGGAAGGCGCCACTCGAAAAAGCGGAGCTCTTCCAATGAGAAACAGATGTCCTACTTGTTCCTAAACACATTCAGTCCGTTTTCAATTACACCAGAATTAGAGCAGTAATGAGAAACAAAACAGGGTTGTTGGTTGGGTTTTTTTCCCTCTCTCTCCTCTGCCTTCTTTCCTTTCTGCCCCAGATGGATCGGTAGCATATCTCCAGATGACATCTCAGATTGCTTCCTAAAACAATGCTAATCATCTAATACTTCTAGCCTGACACTAATCTTTTCTTTCCTCAGTCTTATTTTCTTCAGACAACTAAATGTGGGACCAGTTCTACAATCTGAGGAGTTCATTAGACTTGATGAGAAAGGCTTATTCTGCTCGTTTTCTGCTTGTTAGGAGCTCATTGATAACGACACTTTTATGGGGGTTTTTTTTGTTTGTTTTTTGTTGTTTTTTCCAAACAAAGATCTGACAAAACGTTTTTCTTTTCTTAGCTGTGGGATTCCTCATTAGGGCAAGAAAAAGAGGGAGATTTCTGTCAAAAGAGTATGTGTTAGAATCAGAAAGTATCCTGAACCACTGTTTTTCTTCTATTTTCTTTTCCTCAAAGCAATTAGGGATTTTGTTCAGCACTTTCTTGGTTGCTCAAAGAGAAGTTCACAGTGAAAGCAAACTAAAGAAAACTAAACCACCACCAACACCCCCAAAACACCCCCCAGCTGTTTTGGCAAATCTGGCTTTAAAGCCTTTTCCTCAGATGCAGGTTGTTTTATACTAGGCTAATCATTAGAATAGATTTAGACCTAGCAACTGCCGTCTGGTTTGAGTGAGGAACCAGAGGACTTCTTTGGAAACCTCTTGCCAGCCCAGCCCATGAAGATTACAGGCCTAAAGCTCATGTCATTTAAGGACGCATGGATTGACACAAAGCGATTGGAAGGACCCTGTTGCTCCTAGTGGAGAGATCCTCCACAGGACTGTCTGGCTAGGAGTTGCAAGCAAGAAGGCTGAGAGCTCCAGAGCCTCAAAAACCTCTTGGTTTACACACTGCTTTCTAGGTGAGGCTGGGGAAACACAGGAGGGAGTTTGTGCTAATGCTAAGGGGAGGGAGGGCTTGCTCTGCGAATCTGTCAGTCATACACCTGGTACGACAGATAGCGGAGAAACACCTAGTGAAAAATGACTGACTCCTTAAGGAGACATGTCCACATCATGGATTCGCTATAGAGTCTAATGAATTTGTGCTGAAGCACTTCCCTTACTGTAACACCATGAGAGCCTATTCTCTCCCCATTTTCATGGCACTTGTGGATGCTGTATAGCTTTAAGAGCTCTACCTTGCTTTCACAGCTGGTTGTGGCTGATGTGCTGCTTCAGTATTTGGTGGGGGAGAAAAGACAGACCCTGCATCCATGTAGACTTCATATTCTGTGGGAAATCAGGTGACAATAAATAAATTATTAATAAATAATCTCTGCAGAACTGCAGAGCTTGTGAGGTGAGGACAGTGTTGGGAGGGCTCGTGCTGCAGGTGGGAATGGACTGAGCATCACTGTAGCTCCTGTCCACCCTCCAGCTGCGATGGTGTGTTGCAAGGGAGTGATGGAGGCTACAGCCGGGTACCTGAGACCTGGGCAGGGATGGGGCTCCGCTGCAAAAAGCCCAGAGTGAGCGATGCCTCCGCTGGGGAAGGCCCCTTCCAGGAGACAGCAGAGCAGGACTCTGCTTTCCAGAATGAGCCAGGACCCCTTCCACTTCCAGTGTGTCGGCATCCTCCTCTCCGCACCTCTGGGATGCGTAGGGTTATTGCAAGCCGTGTCTAACCCTGCTCCCTTCCACTTGCCCTAACACTATCGCCCCATTTTTCATGCTTACCTGGTCCAGGTGGATGCATGCATCCATTTCCCTTTCCTGTGGTCCTCAGCCATGAACTGAGGACAATCACCTTCCAAAAGCCTCCTCTCTCTTCCTTCCCCTCCCCACAAATGGGGTCCTGCAGGAAACACCCCATTGAGCGTTTCTGGCATTCAGAAGTCCAGCACTCATTTATCAGGAGCTTAGTCCTTTTTTTCTTTCCTTTCCCCTCCCTACAAAGTTAATTTACAGGAACCCACAGCCTCTGCATGGATATTGTTCCTCTCTTTTTGTAACCTCCTTTATTTCCCTAGAGATTGTTCCATGCGAAAGAATAATAAAATAAAATAAATAGATTCTTTGCTTTTTTCTTTCTTTCCTTTTTTTTTTCCCAATACTCTGTTCCTTTGTATTTAAGAAAACAAAATGAAACAATAGAAACATCCCATCAACTGCTAAAACTTGCTGGGATGTGCTGGACGTGATGTGCCTTGTGGAAAGATGTCCCCTTGAACGCAGAGACAGGAGACACTCCGGGGAGGCCACTTCCATGGAACGCAGCCTGTGACGTCCGGGTTTGCCCCTTGCAGTGCAGACTGGCTAGCTCAGCCCAGACGTACCCCGATTACATGAGCCCGAGGCTGCCGTGCTCTTGCTAAGGTGCTCAGAAGGGTTTATTACCTCTGGGCTGAGGCAGCTGGACATCCTCCAGCCTTCAGCTGGCCCCAGTCCAGGCGGCTCCTGTGTCTCTGAACCGCAGTTCCTGGCTTTTCCAGATCTGGGGTTAGCAGGGACAGGATTAACACAGGCCCAGGCCGTACCCTGACCTGCTTTATCGCTTCTGAAGCAGCTCCACAACAGTGCCGATCCACGCTCTGGAAACCCTGGAAGCCACTGATCTGCATGTACCTGCCGAAGCAGCAAAGCCTGAGGCTGCTCCAGGGTGGTGGAGATGCTTGGCCTCGGCTCGAGGCAGAGCACGGCTTGCTGCCAGGACGCAGCCAGGCATGAGCTGGTGCCTGAAAGCACTTGGTTTGCTTCATCGTGTTGCTTGAGGACCCATTGACTGGACTCAGTCGCCTCCCCAGGACAACCCACCCAGCCCCTTTTCTGCCCCTTACCTGGCAGCCTGCTCTCACGCTTTTCTTGGCACCTTCTCCAAGGGACCTGAAACCTCTCCTATGCCACGTGGACGTGACTTGCATAGGCCAGACCCACTTCTAGCCGCAGGAGTGTATAAAAGCTTGGTCACTGCTGGCTTTGCTTGTACGGTGCAGGACAGGGAGCCAGGAGATATTCCCTGTGCTCCTGAGCTCCCATGCAACCTCAGGAATGTCCCCGGCGCTTTCTGACCTCCTTCCTCCATGCACTGAGAGTGGTGAGGCAGTGGCCTTGGTTGGTGCCTCCAGGCTTGACTGCAACCCAAAGAAATGAAAGCTGGAATTTCACAACTGGCTGAGGCTGCTCTAAGCTGGAGCTGCCGAAAAGGGCAGCCGTACCCTCTGCCCACACCTGGCCGTATGACCCTGCCGTCTCCTCTGAATTGGTTCTGGCTATCAGATGGTTGTAAGTGATTTACTGACAACTAACCGAACAAGAGCAATCAAGATGAACTAAGGAGCTGGTGGGAAGTGGGAGAACTGGGAGATGCAGGAGGGACCAAAGGGAAGCAACGCATGGGGTGAGCTGGAGAAGGTTGTGAAACGCTGACATACGAATAATGCTGCGCTCGATCTATTGCAGAGTCATTTCTCTGTGATACAGTCACTTATATCCCTCCAAAGTGGATAGAAAATATTACCACATTAGAATTTTCTTTGTATAATCTTCAAATCATCAGGCCTAGTATCTCCTCGAAGAAACCACAGTTGCTTCACACCAGAGCATGTAAAGTCCTTTTTGAGAAGCAATCTTCTGCTGCAGCTTTGATTGACCTCTTTTCAGTGCATGATGAATAAGGAGTAGAAGGCGGCACTGGTCTATTGAAAAAGTACATCTTTTTAAAAGATTTTTTAACACACAAGATATGCAGTAGAAAATTTCACTTTTGCATTTAAGTAGTCGTGAAAGGTATCGAACACTGTGGCTTTGAGGTTAAATTTACATTCTTAATTCTGCATTTCCTAATTTCTGAGCATTTGATTTCTCAATTTTTCCATTTCATTAACCTTTACAATCTGCAAAGGCAGTATAAACTGCTCTTGCAGGTATTGCCAAAGGAAATCATAAACATTTTGGCTATTCCTTGACCTCTCCTGAAATCTGCCATCCTGAAGATGGCTGACCTAAAACAAAGTCAACATTCGTGAAAACTGCCTCAACCTTTCTCCTTACACCTCTCTGACCATGTCCTTGGATGTGCTTTTTCAGTGTTTGCAAATGAACTTTGAGCCGTGCGAATTAGCATCCAAAACCTTGTATTTTAGCACTTGTGGCCAGATGGAAGCAGTTCACGACTTGCTACCGCTCCCCGGTCTGCAGCAAGTTGTTAACAAGCCTTCCTGCTTCTGTTCTCAAAGTACGCAAGATTAAATCGATATTAAGACTTTTCACGTGACAGACTTTAAAATGCAATAATTAAGAGCCCAGGTTATTGTTGAAAACCTGGATTCTGCGTTGGCAGAGCTGGGCTACCTGCAAGCTGCGAGAATCGAATGGCAAGTCGGTATTTGCCTGATCCTGTGTCACTTAAAAGCAAAAATGAACGTGGGGAAAAGACACTTGTATTGAGGACTTGACTCTTGGCCACTGTGTGCATGGTTCCTTGAGTTTTAACCCTCTTTATTTGAGCTTTAGACCGTCTGGGGGGTGAGTTTCTGAGATATTAATGTCAGGGCATGGCACATTTGGAAATTCAACTGTTTCCATGAAGGAGCTTTTCCAAAACAGGCTATATGTACCCTGCGCCTGAGTGGGTCTCACCCTGGAGCTGCACCCTGCTATCCCAGCATAGTTACCCCTGTACGCAAATGCCGGGTCTTACTGGCTGGCAGGGTCTCAAATTAATGCTTTTGCATTGAAAAATATTAATGAACTGAAAAAAAAAATTCTAGGTCAGTACGTGGACCATATTCCACCACAAAATATTTTTGTTTCAACTTGTAAGGCATTAAAATTGTAAAATACAAAAGAAATGCCTTAGCTGTGTGGGAAAATCCTACAGTGAGCAAGTCCCATCCCTTTGCCCTTTTCCTCCCTGTTTTAGTTTTACAGGAAATTTCATTTTTCTGAAGTCTATTTGAAAAGGGAAAAGGTCTCAGGCTGTACTGTAAGGTGAAAGATTTTGGTTTCTACCTCACTCAGACCCGGCAACATGTGCATACCTATATATGGACACAAACCTAAAGCCTTTAAAAATCTTTCCACTTATATTTAAAGCATTCTAGCTCCCAAACAATGATAAAACTCAGACCAAGAAAAGTTCATAGGAAATACTATGACGCAGGTGCAAAATTTCCTGTTTTCAAAGATGACAAATGTCAGCAAAAATGTCCTATGACTTTAAACCATTGAGCCAATTCCTTCCAAAAAGACAAAGAAACTTAGAGACACCTTAGAAATCCACAAAACAAGCCAAGTGTGAAGAATAGCTTGAGCTATTTTTAATTTTTATGTCTCCAAGAATTGTAATTGAGAATATCTGGAGAAATGTGCTGGGTTTTCCCCATTATTTCTTTCCCTTATTAGCTTCTCTCTTTTTTATTGATATATGTTTACATTAAAATTTTTAGCATGATTTTGTTAAAATCTCTCCCAAAACTTATCCACCTTTGGAAAGACAGAGTAAGGGAAATTTTAGCACAAAGAAAATCAGCTATAGAAAGTTATGGGAAAGCAAAAAAGAAGATCCATATTTCAGTTCCAAATGTTATGACTACTTTGTGCAATTTTCTCATTCTGTATGTAAGGTAATGCATATAGAACTACAAAACCAATTAAGAACGTCTCATCAAAGCATCTCATACAATCCTTTATGGATTTTAAGCTTGCTGGGAAAGGCAATGACTTGGTGATGAAATTCTTGTACAAAGTAGGTAGATTTTAAATCTTAGTCATCACTACCAATCTCCCCCACCTTAGAGGATTACTCTTTAGCGTACTGAAGTACAGCGTCCAGTAACAAAGACAGGAACTTTATTGCCCTTGAGGGAAAACAGAAGATGATCCCCTGTGCTGCATAACTAACTGTCAGGATTAAACTCCAGTCAAGTTGTAACTGAATTTGCATCTGAGGCCAAAAAAATTTCTTAATGTGTTCTATCATCCACTGGAATCCATGGAGTGTTTTCGAATTGCCTTTGTAAAATGTCAAACCCTGCAGCATCCCTTCACGCAATATTCCCTCTCTGGTGTTACCTGGTTGAATGTCTCGGGCCCAACAGAGCTGTGGCTGCTTGCAACATACAAGGTAAGGGAAGCTGTGGGTAATGGACAAGGATTTACGATGGAGTTGAATGTGTTTAAACCTCTTCCCTCGTCATTTAGTGCGACTGGTGCTTTACACTCGTGGGTTTGCATTTGCGTGGGGAAGGACAGAAGGGCTGTGTCTCCACTGAAGATAGGTTGGCCATCAGTTAACTCAGTCATGCACAACCATGAACTGAGTCTGCACGATTTTTTTAAGAGGTACTTGGTGTGCTAGGCAGCTGGGGATATAATTTTTGGGAGAACAGGGGAGCAATGCCTTCAGGAACCCTGTACAAATGACCCATTGCAGTGAAGGATTGGAATAAAGCAGAGAGGCATATTTAGCATCAGGTCCCCGGAGACCGGGAGGAAGAAGGGATAACAAACTCTGTAGCCTCACACCTGGGCAAGCTCAGCAGCTCATCAGCACCCTGGCGGGGTGCCCAGACCGAGATCCTGCCCAGCGTCGGAGCCCGCTGTCTGCTCTGAGCAGACCCAAAGGCAGGTCAACGTTTGCACTCAACAGGCAGCTCCGTCTCTCGCACGCAGACACAACACATGCACCTTCCCTCACCTCCCAGGAATTTGCTTTAGATCTCACACTAGATTGAGGGATGGCTCATGGAAAGGAGTGAGGGAACGAGAGATCTGGGTGCGCTACTTGCAGTTCAGGGTAGTTGCATCGATTGCCCACCCTGATTCTTGGGTCTCCCACTAGTTATGGGTGACCAGGGCGAAGTGAGGGGATTTTCTGGAACAATTTCCAATCTATTTATTGTCATGAGAAAGACAAATACCCATTGCTAGAGAGGAAACCTTGCTTTCGATGACAACAGGTTAAAGTGGTGTCCTTCAGAAATGCAAGGAAAGTGGAATTTCTGGGAAGGTCAAAGTGACCCTGACACCTGGAAGCTAAAGACTATGTCAGTCATTTGTGGATATGCCTTTACTGAGAAATGAACTCAGATGACAGCTGCCCAATGGGGAGCTCGTGAGTTGGCCCAGCCTCGGTGTAAGCTGTCACAGTGTTGAAGATGTCCTGTGGTCAAACGTCCTTCTGTTATGGGAAGCTGATGCATTGAGGACCTTTCCCCACAAATCATCTCACTTCTTTTGTGGAGAGGGGAACTGTGGGAAGGCACTGGAGGATTATCAACACTCAAGCACCCTCTCTGCAAGGAAGGCTATGTCAGCAGAACAGAGGCCCCAACCCTCAACCCTTGCTGGGCCAACTAACCTTCAACCAACGCTCTGCAGTCAGGGCGGGTGGTCCTGTGTGGAGACAGAGATGGGATGGGGTTAATAAGAAGTTGCAACTGGTTCCTCCCCCAGCTTGAGGTTACCAAAAAGCTCTGAGCACAGCAGGGAGTGGTAGCTGAAGCCTTTTACCTCCTTCATCTTGCAGAGTAACAATAATTACTGCTCAGCTGGAGGTAGGGCTATTGCTGCAACCAGGGCAGAAGCTTGCTTGATGTATGCCGCATGCACGCATGTGACTTAGTTGCATAGTGTGAATGATTAGTCCCAAATAACACTTGACAAGTTATATAGGCACTCTGGTTTAGGCTATGTTTAGCAAGTAGTAGGGAATTTGTCTGGAGCTGCCAGTTGGCGGAGGGAGGTTCACGTGCCCCCATGGATGGGAGCTCTTGTTCAAAAGTGAGCACAGAAAAAACTTCTTGCTCTGCTTAATGCTTCCAGCAAAGTTGCTTAATGATTATTTTTAAAGCTAGAGCTAGAGGCTCTTCCTTAGGTCAGGGTCCAATAGAGCTAGGTGTTATACAAACACATAATAAATGACAACCTCTGCTCCAGGCAGCCTTGCAGCTAAGGCACCAGGCAGAGTCATGGAATTTGGGTCCTCTCCTCAGCTTTGCCAGAGTATGATGTGATGGTGAGGTATTTGCTTCACCTTTTGGAAAATCCATGTTCTTGTTTGCAAAGCAGAAGGAAGTGCAGATGTTTTGCAGCGCAGTGTGCAGCCATGAGCCTTCAGTGTCTGTTTAGGCTGGAAACACTTCAAAAATGCAGAGTAGTTGTAAAGATGTATTATTACTAGCATCTTTCCGGGCTATACAGTGACACCCACCTACAATTTAATTTTACTTACGTTTTAGAAAAGACCGTGTTTGATTTTGACATTTTTGGTTTATCGGTGGTGGACCCTGCACACACCTGAAGGTACAGATGATCTTGCACTGCGCTTAACAGGGACTGAGATGCATGCATCAATAACTTCCTAGCCATGGCTAATGGAGTAAATGGCATACCTCCAGGGTATGAGACAGTCCTGAGAGCCGACCCAAGCACCCTGCCTTCAAAAAAGAAGTTGTGGTTGAGTAGATCTCAAACTTTGACGAGAGATTCATCTCCATACTGTTGACCCCTAAATCAGACATCTACAGATGTTTCTGCATGAAGTCTTTAACATCCCAGTATAATCATGGAGATCAAACTGACGCCATCGGTTACAAGGTTTGAGTTTTGGTTGCTGAACATACTCCTGGGCAGTATTCCTCTATTGCCCGTGGAAGCTGGTGAATTCAAGGCTCCCATAAACTGGGGTGCGCTTGTGCCTTGGGGGTTGGGTAGAATAGGGTTAGAATAATTGGACTTAGCTGTACCTGCAAATCCAGAAGTTCCCAGAAGTGCCCATGTTTGTGAAGATTTGAACAGCTGCTGAATTTCATGGAGATCTTGTCATTTATTCTTCTGCATGGGCTGATGCAATGCTCTTCTGCAGCTCCCCAGGGATCATGCTCCTGGGTGAGTCATGTCCCAGACTTTGGGGGAAGAAAACGCCAAGCTGGGGACCCCAGCAAGAGGAACAGGATTCTCAAAGCCCACAGTAGCCTGGAGAGGCCAGGTTTAGTGCGCCACTGGTTTGGTGGCCCGTTGATGGCTAAAGAGAGAGGAAAAGAGAATTGTAAAAGGCTCATTTTGGTTGTTTGTAAAGAAAGCTGAGGCTTTGCAAGTCAATGCTTTGTGTCAAGCAGGCTGAACCTGCCATGGTTTGCAGACTGGGGCATCCCTTGAGACGTACCATAGACAGCATTATCAATCAAACCATCAGTGTTATTGTCAGTGAGCCTCCCATAAAGAGTAAAAATAAAAGTCACTGGAACTTGTGTAGTGTGAAAGAGAAAAAAATAGTGTCATTTTGGCCTGCAAATGATATAATTCTGTAAACAAGCGGTTTAAGCCTTGCCTGTCCTGATGAGCTGTGCTGATTCCCTTTTTAATTAGCACATGAATAGGTGAGGCAAGGTTCCCCGTGCACCTATGGAAGCAGAAAGATTTATGAACCCACAGCTGTTTGCTGCTGTTTCTGGAACCTGCCCCACACCCATACGTACACAGCAGAGATCCCGCTGCCAAAACAGGGAAAGCACAAGCAGACCGAGCAG
Organism: Phaethon aethereus; assembly: GCF_964289735.1. Taxonomy (NCBI): domain Eukaryota; kingdom Metazoa; phylum Chordata; class Aves; order Phaethontiformes; family Phaethontidae; genus Phaethon; species Phaethon aethereus. Next base: position 84,294,898 of record NC_138578.1, read on the forward strand.
AATGGGGTCATTTCCCAGGATGCCCTGTGCTGGCAAGGGCAAAAATACTAAAATATTCCCCCAAAATAAGGAATTATAGTGATGTCCCCAGGGCCCAGCCTAAATGATGACCCCATTATGCCTGGATGCTGTGTAAACACTTGGCAAAGGGCACTCCCTGCCCCAGAGAGCTTACCGAGCGAGTAGTCATGGCAGAGGAGGTACAGCCAGATTTGTAGAGGAGGAACTGCAGTGCAGTATGACTGGATGACTTGCCCGAGGTCTCAAAAGTGAAATGGAGATCTAACCCAGCTCTGGTTGCTGCCAGGCCAGGGACGCAGCCCTGGAGTTGCACCCGTGTGTTCGGGGCAGGTGTCTGGGTTGCTGGGGGCCCCAGGAAGGCAACGTGGATCTCTGACGTGGGACACCATCGAACTGCTCTCCATTTGTGCTTTTGGTGGTTTTCTTTTGCTTTTTCATTTTAAAAGTCTCAAATGCTCTTGAAGCCTGTTGAGCTGAGGACAGAGTTGGACCTCAGTTTTGACTGGGGGTAGAGCAATTCATTCCAGGGACTTTAGTGTAAACTCCCCTTAGGCTGCTGCTCCAGACAGGTCTAAGGACAGTCTGAGTGACACTGGGGGAGTGTCACTCTCCACAGCAGGCCCATCCTGTGCACCAAGTAAGAGGAGAGGCTTGTTGAAAGAAAACCAAACATGAATGGAAGCCATGTAACCAGCATCTGACTTAAGGCTTCCTACAGTCTTAGACTGTTTTTGCTCAACCTTAAGCCAAAGCTCAACAACTAACGTGGCTTTTGGAATGCAGAGAAAGTTTCTCGCCACACTTGGAAAAAGCCACGTCTAGGGACATATCCCAGAAAAGCAGCACTGGGTAGAAACCTCTGGAGACCTGACCATCTACCCTGTGACCTTTAGCTGAGTTTTCTTGGGTCCTTGCCTAGCTGTCCAGAGGACCACCATGGCATGGACCCTGCCTTTATAGAGTCACTTAATGCACACATGGGAGTCAGGCTGGTAGGGGTTTTCAGGCCTGGGATGGCTCAGCTTTGTAGGACAAATCCTTTTCTCCCTATCTCCTATTCCGTCCTGGTGTTTGCTGTTTGTTAACCCAGAGCCCAGCTCTTCCTACTGCCTCATCCCTTTGGTTAAAATCGTTCTGCATCTCCTTTGGTAAACATCTCCAGAACCTCACCCCAGCTCTCTGGGTGATTAGGTGCTGCTGAGATCACTCAGCTTCGTTAGACCACAAGCCTGAGTCTCACGATGGTACCTGTGATAACCCCAGTGTTTGTCTCCTGGCTCTCAGCGTTCCCAGTATGCGTTCCTCTCCCCAGGCAGCTCCCATGAACTCTCCACCAGGTGCCAAAGAGGTGTTGGAGCACCTTCCCAGCACCGCTCTTGTCCCTGGGCTGGCACGAGAAAGCACTCCCCAGCCAGCTGCGACACCCACACCAGACACTCCTTAGCCACAGCTTGTGCCTTCCACACTCATACAAAGCCACACACGCCACCAAGCTCATCTCTTCCCCCTCCAGACACCCCAGCCCACGTGGCATCAGGAGTTCGTGCTGGAGGAGGCTGAAATGCACCTGGTCTTGTTGACACCTCAATGCTGTGTGCTTAGTGTTTGTGCAAACCGTGCAGAAAGGAAAGAGCCAATCTACCCTTAGATGAACAGCAGTGGCACGTGCTCGCCTGCAGACGTCCACAGGGTCCTTCATACCTGACTGGGCTGTGAGTACGGGTGACCAGAGTCCTGGTACAGTATGGGGAGGTTTAGATTAGAAATTAGAAAAAATTTCTTCACCAAAAGGGTTATCAAGCACTGGAACAGGCTGCCCGGGGTAGTGGCTGAGTAACCAGTTATTTTTGGAGTTATTTAAAAGACATGTAGACGTGGTGCTCAGTGACATGGTTTACTGGTGGACTAAGCAGTGTTAGGTTTACAGTTGGACTCAGTGATCTTAAGGGTCTTTTTCAACCTAAAAGATTCTACAATGACCAAACTGTCTGCCATCAAGTCCTCCCTGGAATCACAAATGGGCAGCTGGGTCACACTTGCTAAGTCCGTCAAGCCAGGGTCTTTTCTCAGGCCCCTGGAACAAGCACATGCACATGGCACAGGACTACGGATTAACTGAGTTCAGAAGGGACTTTTGGATGTCTTAATTCCAAATTTTATCTTAAAGGAAAGCTGACTTCAAAGACCAAGGAGGTTGCTCAGGAGCTTTTCCAGTCCAGAACTCAAAGCCTTGACTGATGGATCTCCCACACTGAGGGACCTTTCGGGGTTATTGCACCTCAGGTGCACAGCTTCGCATTTTGCCTTTGCTCACATGCCTGGGCTCTCTTCCCCCCACAAAAAACAACAACAGAGTTCTAAGAACAGCCTCTGTTATCCTTTGAAATGTGCCCAGACATTTTTTTTTTAGGGTACTGTTGACTGGCAGGGACAAAACTGGACACTGTGCTGACAGTCAAGTGCCTGAGTGAGCCCATGTCATGGCCTTGCTCAGTTTACTAGTATAGACTTAGCCTTGGGCATTTAGCTCATGAACTCTGCCAAGGGACAAGCCTTAGGCCCTTGACCAGCGGTATGGGTGGTGTCCCTGCTCCACGCCTCCTGCACTTTGCAGCTTATACCGATATAAACTGCAGTCATGGAGGTTCAAGCTCATGCGCTCTTCCAAGAACTCAGATGCAAGATTGCAAGGTTTGCTCTCTGCTCGTAGGGCAGGGATGATGGCTGGCGTAGTAATTCCTTGGGTGCAGCCTTACCCTAGTGTGATTCCAGACCTAGTCCTGCATCTCTGTGGCTCTGCTCTGGGCCGTGCCATTCCGGGTCAGGCTGGCATCGATTCAGTAGTTTGCACACCACAGCCCTTTTCACAGCAAAGACATGCTGTGTGTCTTCTGAACAATCCTGACAAGCTGCAGCTCCACCAGAAATACAAATCAAACCGCAGATGCAACAACCTTTCACACTTCACTTTGCCTGATGCGAAAATGATCCTCTGCAATAAATCGTGTTGCACCCTTTCTGCCCCATAACCAGCCGAGTGGTCCTTTGCAACCTCCACACCTCACCGCATGTGTGAAGATGAGCTTGTGCATTGAACAACCAGCACCAAAACCAACCACCTTGCAGCTTCCCAGAAAGCCCTGCAACAGGAAAGCTGTTCATGGTGTGCAACAGGCATCAACATGGGCAGTAGGATTTATGGGAATGGGAGCATGGAGGTGTGGTCAAAGCAAACAACTGTTTGAAATTACTTCAAATTTTTAACTGGCTCTACGGCCCCCTCCAGAGACATGAACGAAGAAGAGGACATTACCAGATTTATTTCTGCAAGAACAGAAGATTTACTCATGCTTGGCTCTTTTTCAGGTGTCATAAATTGAGCCCACTATCTTTTCACAGATTGTCTTTCTGGATTTATCAGAAAGGACTTTATGGTTCAGAGCACCCTTTTCTCCCCAGCCCCCCTTCCAAAGACCTGAATAACAAGTCTGGGGTACAGCCTGTGTTTATAAATACGTGTATCGGTTACATTAATGGAAACTGATTTATTACACAAATAAGAGACTTCATCAATTTTCATCTGGACCTCTTTCAATGGGACATAAATTACACTGTTGCTACTGGGTTTGGATTTCTAAGTGGATTTATCGGAGCAGGGGCTTTGCTCATTTATTTTATAGCTCTCCTTGTCTGTGGAATAATTACAGTTTTGAAGTTTTCCTACCTCCCTTTTTCTCCCTTCGTGTTTCCCCCTTAGAAAATACTGGCTGATATTCTGGCGAGTGAGGTTAGACACTACTTTGCATGCCCATTTGGGGTGCCTCTCCTGAGCTGCCTGCAAAAGCTTGCGGGACATGGTACATTACAGAAGACCCATTTAGACCATCTCTAACCCCAAAATAGACGAAATAACCCCCCTCCCCACAATCACACCCCTGTGTCATGGTTTGTTTTGGAAAAAACTTGGTCTGTTGATACGTTTTAGGAAGCAACTGGCCTCTTTCTGCCTGTTAGCACTGGATGGTGTGTTCTCCTGTGGTAGCATCTCCAGAAGGTGGATGGGAAGGAGAGGCCCTTGACTTGTCGTTCTGGGTGAACAGGTCTGTCACATAAACACTGCTTGGCCACATGAACTCCTCAGCTCCTTAAATGTCTAAGCTTTTCTTAAAAATCTATAGCTTGCATGCATACTGCTATAAGGCACCCTGTGATTTGGTGAGGAGCTTTACTGGTCCCGGGACACTGCTGTAAAGAGGAGATCTTCACGTAGCAAAGCCCTTTCTCCACTGCTAAGCAGCACAACCCCTTGCAGCAGAAGAGCGGAGCTGCTCCCTTCCTCCCTGGGGACGTGACGTGGGGCAGCCTCTGGACTCAATCCCAGCCCTACCTGGGCACGTGGGGTGACAGACCAGGAGCACTGGGCTGGGAGGCACAAGCACAGCTTTGGCCACAGGAGGCGATGCCGGCAGAGGACTGAGACCGGCCAGCTCTGCTGAAAAGCCCTTAACTCTTCCTGCTGTCCTCAGCCTCATCACGCACCCTTCTCCCCATCTGCATGCCCTGAACTGCTGCCCAGAACACTTTCTTCTGCAACTCGTTTATGGAGCCTCCAGAAAACGAGCCAAAGGCTTGCCTGGTTTTTGTTGTTGTTGCTGCTGTTTTTGCCTGAGGCTGGAGCACAATCCCATGAAACAGAAGCCCAGGCTCCCAGGAATGCATCGCATTACGACACTGTGCCGCAGAGACTTAGACTATTTACATAATAGATCAGAAAGCCCGGCCAATTAGCTGACAAAGGAAAGGGCGTGCTAGCAGGGCACTCAGAGTTCACCCTAATTAAGAGCAAGCCATTAGAGAGCTTGCCTCAAAATGTGAGTGAAGGAGGAAGATGGGCACGGGGGAGAAGGCAATGACGACTGCATGCAGCCCTTTCCAAGCGCGTGGGGACGTACCCTCCTCGGCCGCGGTCACCAGGGCTGGATGTTCCCACAGCTCAGCAGTGTGGACGGGGAAACCGAGGCAGTTCCTTCGCTTGGGGTGAGAGCAATGAGTTGACCAGCACCCCAAGCCCTCTCTGACCCCTGGCTGCTTGTCCCTCACTGGTTCCCACCTCGCAGTAATGTACAACAGGGCTCATCTTTGGCGTCCTGCTTTGATTTGACACTGGCACATCTCCCCACGCCCTCCTGCATGCACATTGCCACCCCTCCGTAGCCCAGTGCAAAAGACTGTCTTCTGCTCCGTGGACAGTAAAGAGGCCCACACACATGCAGGCAGCAGCTGGGTGAGCAGGCGGAGGAAACCTCAGTCCCAATCACTGCCTAATTAAGTTAATTTGCTAATTGCCAGCATTTAATCAGGGGAGGAGCGCCACCTGCTGAACCCACCGTACCCCTCCTCCTGCTCCACCTGGGGTGTTGCAGGTTTCCAGGGCCCACCACCCTGCAAACCCAAACGGCATCGCCAGGAAGAGGATGAAGCCGGTGTCTTCCATATCTCCTCACTCTGGAGGTCCCCTGGGTGTTTCAGCTGGCCATGATACCAGGGTGTACAGCGTCATGTAACTCTACTATACAACCCTTGGTGGTCTTCAGTCTCAAAACAAGAGACTCTTCCTACAGAGTTGGAAGCACATGTTTTCTTTCAAGACTGATAGCTCATCAGTGTGATGAGTTATTGCTTGTCAGCTGAGCTGTGCTGTCTTCCTAGCCACACCCCCCCTCCTCCCAAATCTTAAAGCATTTTCATGTTCCTTCTGTCCACTTCACAGTCTTTGCCCTTCATGAGTGTTTAATAAAAAGTATTTTGTTTTTTGGTTGAAGTATGTAAGAGCAGCACATGGTTGGTTACAGTTGCTCAGCTCACAGGTGGTAACTTCCACAAATGTTGTAATTCCATTGCTTATGATCCTCTATCTAAACCCCAAGTATCCCCGCACAGGGAGCTTGAATTGCCAACACACATGTCAGTCTACCAGGACCCTGGCCACCAAAAACTGTAAGGCTGGCTTGCAAATCATGAGATTACCTAAGAATTACTAGGTTTGGGTCTTTATTTATCTGCCAGCTTTTGAGCTTGCAGAATGCTTTTTATTTCATATTTCTAAGCTTTGCGTTACAATCACAAGGAGCATAAACTCTTTTTCTTTTTCTTTTGATGTTGAACAAAACCTAAGATTCTTCACGCAATCTCCTGAACCCAGCAGCTGGGATTTTGTGGAAAGAACATCGACAACTGCAAGATGTCCAATAAAATCATAACAGTTGGCAACACTGGGGGTTTACTCCCCTCCTTTATTGTTGGTCCACAGGACAAGTTAATCGGTGTGATCCAGCTGCTGGCTGGTTTTAGGACAGATCCTTAATAGCACTTATAATTGCCAGGGCTCACAGTCCTCCTGGCTAACCACAGACACCTAGCAGAGGTACCAAAGTTATAAGCCTGTTTGCTCTGGCTGCTTTTTAGGGCAGATTGTCCCATCCTGTAACAGGTAAAACACATCAGCTTTGAAGGTGCTCATCTCTATTGTCTTGCTAAAGAAAAGAAAAAACCCACAACCCTGCAGCAGCTGCTTTCCTAGTACATGCCCTTCCTTAACCCATACTGCAATGAAAGTTCAGCCCCGTAAGTCCTTTTAAAAGCTGGCCTCTAAGACAGTATGTCAGCCCCTTCTGGGGCCTCATGTTTTGCACAGATCACCCTCATTAGCAAGGGAAAGTGGAATAAATGGAACAGGCTGCACTCCTGGCGCTATTTTTTTGGTTCCTCTTGGAAGTCCCACGATTCAAACAGATCCTTCCAAGCAGCCTGGTTCGTGACCGCTGAAGATTATAAAAGGGCCAGGGATCCAGCATCCCTGCAGCTCATCACTGACAAACAACACTGTCTGGATGGAGTGTTTTCAATAAGAGATACTTGCTTTGTTGGGAGCTTTCGGAGAGACTGTTTACAACAACAGCCCTACAATTACCTCCAAATGATGTCCTTTGAGGAAGATATTCTGGGAACCTTAAGACCAAAGCTTCTGAGCTGCTCTATCTATATCAGAAATGTGAAAGTAATCAGGAGTTGTTTGGATCTGGAGACATTGTTGTTGTAAACAGATGTTGCTTTAAAGCATCATGGGCAGATCTTCCTTAATGGTCAGCCAGAGCTGGGCCAGCTTGGAAGAAGGACCCAGCCCAAGATTAACTGATCAGAAAAATTAGAGTCAGGGTTTCAGTTCAATGCTCTTGTACACTGTGTCGAATCTAATCTAACTATCCCAGATTTGCCATTCCTAGGTACCAAGATAGACACAGATCTTATTTCTTTGTGTTGAAATATTGGTGTGGAAAGGTTTGGGGTTTTGGATTTGGGTTTTATTTTTGGTAAAGATAAGTGTTAGGTAAGCCTGATGGATGCTTACTGAGTGTCTGGACAACTTAGAATAAAGCTAGAGGCAAATGCTCTTTTTATCCTTAATGGAGGAGTTTTCTTACAGGGAGGGAAGAGGACAGGAAAAAACAATCTGTCCAGAAGACAAAGCACTGAAGTGAGCCCTCTTCTTCTTCCCAAACCACAGGACCTTAGGGAAAGAGTATACTTTCTTAATTGTTTCTTTTTCTTAGCTTTCACATTTTAAACCTTAAAAACACACTTTGGTAATCATTTCAAATCCTTTTCCATGCCTGCAAGTGATAGAAACTGATCCGCATGAACCAGAGAAGCTGGTTTTCCTTCAGCGTTGCAGGATTCGGGAGCCCAGCTTGGGGGGCAGAGGGTGCCCAGAAATCACAGGAATTGTCCCCTTGGAGGGAGGGTGGAAACCTGGGCTTCAAGAGGATTCCTACCAGCTTGCTGGGTGACCCTGGAGAAATCACCAAGACCACAGACATCCTATGTAGAGGTCCACCATCAGCTTCTCCAATTAGGAATCCCATTGCTGAGAAAGGCAGGAACACTGGAAGACGATGCAGACCATCTCTCTCCCCACTGAAGGGCCATGGGGAAACCCCTTGGCTTATTTGCTTATTTGTGTGTGGGCTGTAAATTACGCCGTACCCTGGGCAAGAGCCTCTCTCTGGTCTGGTTCCCACCCTGGAGGGATGTATGCTCTTCCTCTATTTCAGTAGAGCAAGAGCTGTTTGGGACAAAGCTTATCCTTCACACGTGCTTTCATGGAACACAGTTCGATCCTGTCCAGTACAGCTGCATCTAATCTCAGGTGAGTAGAGGCTTGGAGGTTTTTTTGTGTTTTACCAGGAAAAGGGGCTCACTGGAAAAAAAAGGGGGGGACCCCAAACATTGACACCTCCACCCCCCTCCCCTTGAAAAAGGTTTCCTTCTGCCTGCAACATTCATCTCACCATACAGAAGAGATGCTGAGTTTCCCCTTGAACAGCTTTGCCCTTCTCCAGTTCTAGGGGAATGACACAAACATGATTCATGGGTCAGGACACCAAGGTGACTGTAAGGATATGCTGCCGAATTAAAGGCGCTAAGGCAAGGGGACCAATGGGAGGGAGGCCACGAGCTGATGTAATGTCTGGGTAGCTCAAACCAGCTCCTCAATCTCTGTTATTAGGTAAAGACAGGCTGTCCCTGGAGGACACACGAGCTCCGCTCCCCCTCTTCGCAGCCCTCCGCGCGGCCGCGTTAGGGACGTGCCCTCTGCACTCTCACCTGCGGGCTCCCGGCGCACTCGCGCATCCTCCGGCGCTCCGGGCTGCTTCCCCCAGCAGCCAGAGCCGCGCGGCCGCACAATGGGGGCATTGTGCGAGCGGGGCCCCCAGCACCGCGGCCCCCGCCCCGCGCCGAAACCTCTCCACCACCTTCTGCTGGAGAGAGTATTTGATTGCAGCCAAGCACCCACACCTGGAGGAGGCGGGGGGGGTGTCAGGGTTGTGGGGAGGGGCTGCCCCCGTATGAGACTGACAGCCTGCTCAGAGCTGGGGAAGGGAAGGGAAGGGAAGCTGAAGCTGAAAGGCAGCAGCACAATTTTGCAGTGTGATGAGCTTGCGCAGCCTCAGCTGTAGCGAGAACCCCTGGATGCTCTCTCCCCATCTTACGCACACACTTCAGATGCTGAGAAAAAAACCCAACCAAACTAAAAAGCAAAAAAAACTCACCACCAAGCAGGTCTTGAGAGATTAAAAGTGGGGCGAAGTCTGCGCTGCACAGAGCTGTGCAGAGCTGCTAACTCAAGTCCCTGTTCTGCAGCTCCAATGCAGTGACAGAGGGAGGCCTTAGCACCCAGGTGTGAGGAGGTTAAGTTGGAGGAGGGAATGGCACTACATCTGCATGCTGGCCACACCTGGGCTCCCCAGGTAGCGTGTCCACCTGCAAGGGTGTCAGAATCACGTTCAATGGGTACCCACTGGTGGCAGCTTCCTAAGTCAGAGGGGCAGACTTGACCGCAAAAGGTCTCCCTGGTTGGAGGCCCTTTGCTGCTGTTTGCAGATGTGCTCCTCAGGCCCCACCTGCCCCACTGGAGACCCAGGGCCACACCGAGCCCAGGACATGGGGACAGGGCCAAAACTGCAGGATGGAGGGAGATAATGTGGAGTGTCTTTGGTGGCAAAAGATAGAGGTTCCGCTCAGTCTGAGGGGTTTGTGGTGTGTGGGAGGAAAACGGGGCCACAGAGGATGGGGGTAAATGAAGGTGGAGGTACATGAAGGCTGGCTTTGAGGATGGGACTGGTAGCATACTGGGTTACAGATAAGGAGACATAGGGATGGAGTCCTCATTTATGGGGTGAGATTGTAGTTGAGCAGCAAACGTAAGCAAATGAACAGGTTCAAGGTTCCTACTCATGACGTGAGGGATGTGGGTAAATGAATTTTTGGGAACGACCCCTCTGATAGCACAGAAAAGGGGAGCTGTTGAGCATACTGATCTTCCCACTGCCTGTTTGGGACTGTCCTGGTGGCCCAGTCTGGAAGTTGTGTGACTGAGGTCAGAGCCAAACCAGGTAAACCTGATGGGAATTACACCATGTAGAAGTTTTCGTCAATGGAGAGGGCAGAATGAGGCCCTGTGGATAAAAGAGAAACAGGTGAGTCCTGCATAAGAGCATTTCTGCGTGGAGCACGGATGCTGGCATTCGTTACAAAACACCAGAAACAAGTTGAATTCCCCAAACAGCATTTATGGGAACGAGCTCTTCTTTTCTGGGGGTTTTGTTTTGTTTTGCTCAAGTCCGTCTGTCACATCTTGCACATTTCATTATTTAGGAATTTTTGATTTCAGAAGATAAAGTAGTCCCAGAGGAATATTTTCAAGGAGATTATTTTAACAAGCACTTTTGTACCAGGAAATCAGTGAGTTTAACCTAACAAGCAACTACCAGGCCAGGGGGACAAATAAATCTAGTTCCCACCTATTAATTTTACAGCCTACATAAAGCAGTGTTGAAGTCAAAAGTATATGTGACCCAAAAAGACATTGCTCATTTTGACACATATATAGCTTGCCCCCTGCCTGAACCCTGTCCCCTAGCCTAAATCCAGGAAGCGGGCTCCCTTTTGTAACGGATCATAGTCCTGTGTGTCAGGAATGTGTTCTACCTTAAACCAAATGTCAGCCTTTCTCAGGGAAGGGATAAGCTGATAGAGATGTTCGCCCCAAACGGGGAGAGTTTTCCTGTTTTGCATTGTGCGAGATGTATTTGTTTTATTGCACCACTCAGTGATTCAATCCAGCCAAGCCCACGCAGGAAATATTGGGATTTTGTCTTGCCAAGCTGACATCTGAAAAGAGCAAGCAGGCGAATGCTTCCACTTTTGGAGTATTTGTAATGGGTTACTGAACTATTAGACACATGAAGGGAAAAATGCATCTCAAAGAAACAACCGCATCCCATGGATGGAAGTGACCTGGATAACGCAGAAACGCTGCTGACTTTCATCCTTGGAGGGGCATCCAGTGGTACGCAGCGAGAAAAAGAAAACAGAGCTTTCGGCACACACAGAAGTTAAAAATAAAGCACAGAGTCTGAATGAAGAGGGTGATTAACCAATGGAGCAAATGAGAAGGGAAAGTGATGGATTATCCACCACTTGAAGAATCTTGAAATGAGGGCTGGATGCCTTTGTGCAAGACGTGCTGCCGTGCAGCATGAGGCACCGGCTCCAGGCTGGCTACAACCTAACACAGATTTTTCAGCCTGGGTTGCCAATGCCGAAGTGGAGGATTTAGCTCCCGTAACCCTGTCTACAACTGTATCACGGAAGGACATGAAGCAGGTGGCAAGAAACTTTTGATGCCAATTCCTAATTAACCATATTAGCCAGAAAAGTGGTCAAAGGAGTGAGATATTTCATTCTGTAATCCCAGTGAAAGGAGGTTTTGGCTAAAGCCTTTGAGCCCTGAGTCTCTTCCTTGCTTTCAACGAGCCTGGAGTCGGGCCCTCATTATGTGAAGGCTTTCAGAGCTCCTTGCAAGTAGGAAGCAGCTCAGTTGGGTGAGAAGAGATGCCTCATCAGGGGGGATTTCATTCACTCAGGCAAAAATGAGCTCCATCAGCTCCATATCCGCTATCCCAAAGGCTTTTAATGACATTGCAATGGAGACAGGTCCAGCAGCGTTTCCTAATTAAATCCTGATGCATTAGAGATGATATTCTGGTGGTGGATGATGAGAGCCTCTACATTACACATGCATATCTGCAGTTTCTTTCAAATGTATTTCTAACAGTTTTTGAAGCCAAACCCAAACCGCTGTTTGGTGGCTCTGCGGAGTGGATCAGAAATCCTTGAGGCTTAGTGGATCCAGCCCCTTGGGAACTCAGGGACAGGGGATGTGTGAGCTCTGACCCACCTCTGGAGCTGGAGTGATTGCATTGGGGGTGTCCATGTGAGACCTGGAGAGTCCTGAGAGCAAACCACTGAATAGGATCTGCTTGACACAGATCTCATGGCTGGGGGCTCCTGGGACCCTCATCTTAATTTGGAAATGTCTTTGAGTCACAACAAAAAACACGGGAAGGAACAAAGTACCTCCATGCTGAGGCTGGGCACTCGCCTGCGCCTGCAGAAAGCAATTCTGTTGGACACCTGACAACCTCTGCAGGCTGAAATACAAGCTCTGAAAAACTATTGATGTCTCCAGTACAGCCTATGAGTGAAGAGCCCCAAATTCATTCAAACCCCCATTTTAGGTGCCAAGAAGCCTGAAGACCTAGTCCTGGGATCAGCCTTTCTTTCCCTCTTGTGCTTCTCATCCTCTGCTCAGCTGCCTTCTTTTAGCAATAATAGCAGCAACTGTCTTGGATTCAGAGAAAGCAGATGGGCTCTACCCTGCAGATGGCCCCCAGAAATTTTCAGAAATACTTACTTTCAGTAATTTTGTTCACTTAATTTTTTCTATGGTTTATCATGGAAGGAGAAGGAAAGACTGGGGAGTTACTTGTTTTCTCTTTAGGTTTTGTATTCTTAAGTTTTGGGACATTAAGTTATTGCATGGCCTTATCTAAACCCTTTCCTCAAGTTCCGAAAAGCACACTGCAGTGCCAATGAATGTGGTGCTAAACCTCCAACTATCCTGACTACCTCAGCTTTTTAATTACCCCATGATTTCAACCGTCATCCCCCCTCCCTTTTTCCTTTGTATATCAGCACTTGCAAAACCCTCAGGTTGCCCATGCGTCGGTGTCACCAAAGTCACCTGTCCCCAGAGCTCTTTTGTTGGACCTGGTCCTGTCTGTGCTTTGAGTCAGGCGCAGGCGGAGGTTGACCTCAGACTGATCTGGAAGGGGAAAACCAAGGCTTAGGAAAGCATGTCCCCATGGGCCAAGCCCTGACCAGACACTGACAAAGATCCCAAACTTGGCTCCTCCTGAGCAGAAAGAGGACATTTTCAATCCAAAAGGGAGGCCCCCAAAGCTGTCACTCACCTGCTCTTGCTGCATTGGCTCTCCAGAGGAGATGTGCATTCATGCAGTTGTACTATATGCATTTTTCTAGTCTCTAAGACAGTAAATGAGCTTCTAGGGCAGTAGACTTATTTGGTCTGGGAACTTTTGATTTCTTTCCCTTTGAATATTTCAGCCTCCATTAAAAAAAACCCAACAAACAAAAAAAACCCCAAAACCAAACCTTGCCTTTTTTATTTTCAACAGAAGAGTTTGGTTTAAAAAACAAAGGCAAGCCTGGTGTCAGTAGAAAAAGAATCTAGTTTTTGAAAACAGCAAAGCATTTCTTTTAGTTTCTGAAATTAAAGCGAAACCACAGCCCAAACATTTCTACTGGAAAAAGATCATTGCCATTTTTATTTTTCATGCAGATTCATGGGTGAAGTGTCCCCTTTTTCCCCAAGTAGTTACAAAAACAGAGCTCTAAACCCAGCTGTTGTTAATGTCCACAGCTTGCTTGTGTTGCCTCCTTTTCCTCCTCTGCTCTGCACTGATCTAGCTATTAATCCTGCTTCTCCCACCCATCATCTGGGATGATGCTTCCTGTGCATCTATCCTGTTTTCCTTCAAGTGTCTGCATTTCTGTAGGAAACCCGCTTATGTCCCCTGAAATTAATCCCCTGCTGTCCAATCATCTCTGTATCCCCGTGCCTTCTGCTTTCATGAGGATGTACCACTTCCTCTGCCAGCTGCAAAAGACAGTGGACCCTCCTAAAGCCCCTGCTCTATCTCATGAAGGACTCTCCCTTCGAAGGGTTCAAATTATTGGAAGAAAAATCTATTGAAAGCTGTCATGTACAGCATTGCTACCTCTGGCTGAAGAAATCCCAGACCTAGAATTGGCTGAAAGCATTTAGCGATTTCTGCCCTGCTCTTTTTCTCCCCTAACGCTGGAAGGAAAACAAATCCACTGAGTGTCTCCTTGCACAGCCTTCCCCCGACTCGGAGCAGAGCCAGAAGCACAGAGTCTTTCAAGAGGGTTTCTTCACTGGCAGCTTGGGCTCCTTTCCCCATCCACATGCTTCAGATTTTCATTTTATTTTTAAGTTTGCTATGCTAGTTGAAGCTGAGGTCAGAGATAACCCCAGGACTGCGAGCACTAAGCTCTATTTCATACCCTAGGATAACACTACACAGATGCACAAGGCTGGGGGACAGGTAGCACCCACAGCTTCTAAACTCCTGCCCTTCATGGAATGTCACTGAGGATGTCCCAGGCCAGCACACCTCATTGCACCAGTGAGCTAAGACCAGCCTGGCCAGGCTGCAGAGGTAGGTTGCCGTGTCTGACCCTCTCATCCCACGATCACAACACTCAGGATGCAGACGGGGAGGACACGGGACCTCTGTACCTTCACCTCCATGTGTTCCCCAAGATAACCCCCGCCTCCTCTAGGGGAAAACGCCATAAAAACATTGCAAAAACCACGGCACGTGGTATAACGCTGGACCACAGCACCGCAGAGGTTGGATGAGGACCTTCCTCTTCCCCTAAGCTAGAGGAAAGTCTCCCCCATGCTGCCCTCAGGTTCCCCCCAGAGGAATCGTGCCTCGGCTTATTTTTAGATACACACACAAATAAACACCTCTGCCCCCTCTCCACCGTGATTAGCAGAGACATTGTGATGATAATGATTATTTGAGTTTCCTCAAATGAAGCAAGTATTCAATTATATTTTCATTCTTTGGAATGAAACTTAACCCAGTTTGTTTTCCGATAAGGCCATATGGAGAGAGGACGCAGCTGGTATTTTATCCAAATTAATATGTGTCCTGGCTTGAAAACAGGTCGTGTTTGTAATGAGCTCAATCTTCATATAATAACACTGTTGAAACAATAAACGTCACTTCGGCTCCAATTTGGTGTCTGGACTGCAAGGCATAAAAACAGTTCTGCTCTAAACTGTCGGAGTGAAGGCTGGATAAACTCGAGAAAGTTCAGGTCAGGTGAAATTTCACACACGGAGACTATTATTGGAGCGAGCGGGCCGGAGAAGCTATTACGGGGAGCATGTGCATCACTTTTCTCCCCACAGACCGAAGTCAGAGCTGCTTCGCTGGTGACACATCCTTGCACGGCTGCATCTGAGACGCCCACAGCAGCTGGAGAAAAGCAGCGGCTGAGTGCAGATGGCTCGTTTTCCACCAGCCCCGGGCAACACAAGGTGCTGCCGGAGTGACGGCGACTCGGGGCTGCGCTCAGCCGCTCGCCGGGGTGCTGCCGCCGGAGGGTTTTTGGAGGGCTGCTCCGTGGTGGATTGCTCCTGGCGCATGGGTCCAGGGTTTGTGGGTACTGGGCACTGCAGGAAACTCTCTGGGCACGATCCCCCACTCTCTGAAGTGCAGCCACTCCTGAGCTGAAACGTCACCGCTTTTAGTCCCAAAAAGCCTTGGGAAGAAGCAGGGGGAAGCAGAGGGGTTTTCTCCTGCGGGGCAGATGAGCAAAGCAGAAGAGGTGGGATAAGCCGTATGAAGCGGTGGCAAAGCCCATGAAGTAAAACCCCAATTGCTTGCCAGAGGTCTGGCACAAACATAGCGGCTAGACTGGTGACGAGCACTGTCGTGCGGTTTCTTTTGGTCCATTCCCATCACCAGCAGATTTTCTCCCTCGCAAAGAAGAGAAAAATCGTTATGCACACCTCCTCCAAGGTTCATCTCACTGGCTCAGGATGCAGTCAAGCCTGTTACATGTGTGAAGTCTTTCTATGAGCAATTAAAATATCCTCAGTCGACTATGAGGGACTAATTCTGCATAGGACCTGGACCCCAGTACTTGCCCTATCCTTTTTCTTTCAGCCTTTGAAACAGATGTTGAACTTCTACCTAATGAAGACAGTTCTTCCTAGTTTACAAGTCTCTTTTTCTATGCTAGGGAAATTCTACTTATTGGTTTGGTACAAGACACCATGGAGAGCCTTGTCCAAGACAGAGATGAGTAGTTGCTGCTTAGATCATATACAAGTCCTGCCAAAATCCAGAGACTAGGTGTTTCTCCAACAGCCTTGCTGCCAAGGTTGGATTTGATCAACATTTTTATATATAGCAGGTCAAGCACTCAGAAAAGACATCTAGAAGTGGGAGTATGGGGTATCTATGCTCATCGGTGCTTAGACCGCTTGCCCAAGGAAGTGGGATCCTTGAGATGAGTCTCCTTTCCAAGGACTCGAATACAACTCCTGCCTCCTGTGTGTTGCGACATGAAGAGAGCTCTGAGATAGGACAGAAATAATCTCAAATTTAACCTCTGTGTGTGGGAAATAACCTGTTCACTGGGCCCAGCCAGAGTGGATTTGCAAGATTGCATCAGGCTCCCAAGCTGCCAATATTGGGAGCTATATTGTCTTGAGGGATTGCTCAGTTCATGCTTGATTGTGGGTACATCGTAGTCTGCAGGAAATATTGGGAGCTGGCAGCAGTCTGGTCCAAAAGGCTTGAAGGTCATCAACAAGACCTTGCTGCAATTTTTCTTTCATCAGATGTTTAACACTTATGGGAGAACCCAGATCTTTCCCGTTTACTTTGCAGATACTCTGGGACCCCGAATACCACATGCTCTGTACCTGTAGAATTATCTCTGCTTTTTATCTCTGACCAATACATCTCCGTGCACTGCACAGATGGGTGAAAGTAATCCCTGCACCCACATTTAAGCCCATTGGCCCCAATCCTGCTCATTGGCAACCATGTGGTTCAAACTCTATCCTAAAATTAGTTGGGTTCTGTCCTTTCACTATCCTGGAAAGCTCTTCTGTTCTGCATGTCTGTGCTCATGTGAAAACCAAAGCCCTCGGAACAGGATTTCAATAAAAATAAAAAATTCCCAGAGATTTCCAGCACTGCAAGGAAAAGAGGGGTTTACAACCTGGCCGTGAGCGACTGTGATGCTCTTCTCCTCAGTGCTGGGCTGCAGGAAAGGGCGAGGCTGGGCTGCAGCTTTCCCTGAGAATAGAAACCGGCAGGAAGGAACTGAGGAGTGAATGTTTCCTCGGGATCAATACGTGGAGATTCCCTGTCTGGGAAGCAGAGCAGGAGCTGAGATCACCACGTCCTCAAGGGATGGGTTTCTCCAAGTCTGCACCGACACCGGCGGCAGTTTCCTTCCCATCTCACCAGGCAGTGCTACCTTCTTCAGAGCTGTTGCATCTCTAACAACAAGAAGCCTGACCCTGCTCACTGCAGGCTTTTTTTTTTCAGTTGTTTAACCCTGAAAAAGCACCACGGACTGTGGACTATGGGGTCTCTCCTGGACAGATGCTTTTGAATTCACGCTGCCACGAGGAATCACACAGCATGGGGCCTCTCATCCAAGCACTGGGGTCCCAGACAGAAAGGGATGAAGAGCAAAGCTATAGCTTTCCTTTCCCCATTTCCTTTTCAGGATCTGAGGCTGAGGACCAGGCACTTCTGTTTGCATGGGTCCAGGTTTTTATGCTTTTAGACCATGTTATAACAACTCAGATCTGTATCTGCATCTCCATCCTAATGCTGCTCTGGCCCCAGCCCCCGATTCCATTCTCCAATCAAGGTAAAGTAGCACAGCTTATTGCAAAGCAGCAGGATACACCTCAGGGTCAGCACGCTTCTCCTGGAAGGTCCCAGTGCTGCAGCACAAAAAGAGACAATTGGCATAATTGCAGGGAAACTGAGGCAGAGGGAAGCTGCGTGAATCACCCAGCAGGGCCGAGCGAGGCAGCGGCAGTAGCCAGAAGAGAAATCCAGGCCATTCCCATGGCTGCAGAGTGCCATGTGCCTATTTATATCCCTGGTCTCGGTATCCACCCATTTCCTTGGGCCATAACCTCATTGCTGATTGCTGCTAATAGAAACATGTTAAAGCTGCACTTGACTACCAGGAGCTTCCTTGCTCCCCGGACCCACAGTTCTTGGACATTGTTCCCCAGTCCATGGGCTGAGGAGATAGCACTAGCTTTCAAGTAGTTTCAGGGGACCTGGAAGGCTCAGCTTTTTGACCATACTCGGTAGGGTACTCCACAGGAGACATCCAAAGACTAAAGTTCAAGGGACATATCCCAAATCAGGGCAGTACTGGTTCATGGACATTTTGGCTTGGGTGGGTGACAGAAAACCCTGTTCTCTTTA
Source organism: Phaethon aethereus (assembly GCF_964289735.1). Taxonomy (NCBI): domain Eukaryota; kingdom Metazoa; phylum Chordata; class Aves; order Phaethontiformes; family Phaethontidae; genus Phaethon; species Phaethon aethereus. The sequence goes on from NC_138578.1 coordinate 84,312,912, forward strand.
CATTTATAAGAGAGACGAAACAGATCTGGCTCCTTTGATGACCAATATTACAGCTTTTGAACCCATTTGATCATCAGAGATGACCACTAGAAAACTCATGAGAACACGTCTCATACTTCGCCTTTTTCCCCAGACTATTTGCCATGGAGTAGGACTAGTGAGGATCTTCACGGAGAAGAGACGATTTTCATCCTACTTCTGCCTGTTGTTTCTTGTCCGGCTGAGGGTGTGCAACTCACCTACACTTTGTCTTCTGCATAAAAGGGGTGATCTTTTATGGAACTGTTTTTCATGAAATGTGCTAGAGGAGCCACTGGATCCCTGTGGTCCTCAGGGCAAATAGGTGACATCAGCTTGCCTAATAGCATTGCATCCTAATTTTGAGCATTCCCAGCTATCTGAAATGATCTGCTTGAAGGCTAAAAACTTGTGCTCCCGGAACCTCACAGAGGAGTAAGCCTGGCCATGTGTAAATAAGGCTAAATAAGAATAAATTGGGAGGAGAAGAATATGGAGAGGGGAATAGCAAGGGACAAAGGGCTGGGAAGATGTGCAGATAGAAGATACTGGGAAGAACAGCTAGTGGTGGATAGGGAAGGAAAACACAGCTAAACACTGGATGTTGGCATGATGTATTTTAGCATTTAACAATATACACGAAAATAATTGCATATTTCTCCCCATTCTCTTTTGCTTTTGTAGCACAGACAGAACAGAAGCATCTCCTCCTTCATGGCCCCATGAGCCTGACACTGGTAGCCTGGAGAGGGATTCCTTGCCAGGGATGGGGAAACTCTCCCTGTTTGGAGCAGACCACTGCCAGGTGACTTCATCCAGGCCTGTCTGGTCCAGGGGTATTGTCCAGGCCAAAAATATTGCAAAGGCTCTTTTTGCCCCAGGGTGAGTAAACAGCTGGGAGCTGTAGGGCCTTTTTTATTTTGGTTATGGGGTTGGCCATGTCACTTGCTTTATTTAAAACACAACTATAGAAAAATGCAGTGCTGACAAGCAGGAATGTTTATTTTTTTAAGTTAAAAAATATGTACGTGTGCATATGTCCTTACACCTCCTGTACCTTGTGTACTGAGTGTTGTCCAGGTGCCGTGGTCCAGCGTTCGAACTTCACCTCCCCTCAGCTGGCAAGGGATGCTGCTGAGCACGTCGGAGGACACGGCACAGGGCATTTTCACTCCACATACTGCCAAACACCTGCGGTCAAGAGGCTGAAGATGAAAGGAGGAGCCAGTGCTGCTAAAGAGGCCCCTTGACCCAGACCACCCTGTCCTTCCCAAGAGGGATGGCCTGAGATTCGGCTCCCGGCCTCTACGGTCCCCGCAGCAACCAGCAAGGGCAGGGTGTCATTTCTGCCCCTCACGCTGCTGTCCCCGCTGTACAGTGTGCCGGTCCCAGCTATCAGGGTTCCTCTCCAGAAGAGTCCTTGGGAATGAAGATTTGCCCCCTTTTAACTACCAATATATGCAAGAGTAACGTGGACTCCATCCCAGGAGCCACCCATTTACCGAGACTGGGTTCTTCCTTCCACCTGCGTAGTTTAGTTTGTCTCAAAACCACAGAAACCTCCCCTGGATATGGAAACAAATGTCCCGAACAATGCATTCCCAAGAACCTTCTTTTTTGGGTAGGATAGATAGGTGGCTATTTTGTTTTCCCCCCCACATACTTCTTTTTTTTACAAGTTAAAAATGAGAGCTCATACCTGTGATTTTGATGGCTCACCGAGACTATGCTGCGAATTTTCTCTGGCCTTGAAAAACTGGGATGAATTCTGGCACAATGCCCTGTCTTCTGCCTGCTCACCCCTTTGGGCTACCACGTCTGCTGCAACAAATGGTTTAATTTGGCTGGGCTGGAACATTTTCCTCGGCTTCCCTTACTTTGGCGATAAGCTGCTCTCTTGAAGTGTAGAGACTGAGGCAGTTTTCCAAGGATATTTTCTGTTGAGCTGAGCCCCTCTTCAGACACAAAGTGGAGGAATGCGTTTTCAAGAGTCCATTACCCCCAAGGGCTTCCACTGCATTGCTTATGGATAGAGATAGAGATAGAGAAGAGCTTGGCGTGTGTCTGGCAGAAATTTTCTATTGAATCTTTTCCCTTTTTCCAAAGATAAATAAATAAGAAAAAAACTTTGGGTTGAAATGACTGTTTTGGCAAGAAATATTTGTTTTAACAAAAACGTTCCTGTTTTTTTATAATCCCCCAATTATTGGGTTTTAGTTACTTAACAAAACCCACGTTTTATTTTTTTAATGCAAGCTCAGAAATGTGAAGGTTTTTCTTCTCTCTTCATTTTAATAAATGAGTGTCAACTTTTGCAATCATAAATATCTTTCATAAGGAATGAGTAATTTCCAAAAAGGCTGTATGAGGTGGCCAGCAAGTGTAGGGCTTGATGTGAAAAATCTGCCCCTAATAACTATCCTTGTCCTCATAAAAGAGGCCAAAAAAAGGATTTCTTCTAGTCCCTCAAACAGGGTTTTTCTTCAGCCCAGAAACCTTTTACTCACCAGTAATATTCTTAAACCTCTCAATAACTGAGAAACCTCTGAAAAGTGACCAGAACACTGAACCAGTGTTCTTTCTGGTTGAACTCCTGGCCTGCACAGAAGCCAATTCTGAATTTCCTTCCATCCCTGGAAAGAGGGCAACCTTACTGATCACTGTGCTCTTTTCAGCACCCTCTCCTACTGGCCTCTGCTCTGATACGAGCCGTATGAAGCAAGGTTGTCATTCTGTTGTGTTTTGGTACAGAACTGTGCACACAAAGGCCCTTGTTGAGATGACAGAAATCACAATTTTTTGCTGAGAATATTCTCACAGGTTTTAATTTCAGGTATAGGAAATCCTTTCTTGTGTCAAAGATCTCCATCTGTTTAGCTAAGACGTCCTTTTATTTCTCTCCGTGACTTGTTTTGTCCCAATGACAGAGTTGCAACACTCAGCTCCATGGCTGTTGCATTGGGATCCATTCAGGTAATCCTGCAAAACATTACTAAAAATCTAATCTTTTGGCTAGCTTGAAGTTAGAAAACTTATTCTGTGCCTCTGTGTTGCATGAAAATTAGGTGCATGGAGAGCCTAAAAGATCAATGCTTTCAAAAAACTGTGAGTCAAAGCCATGGAGGATATTTTCTTTGTGTTTTTTTAAAAAAAATATTCCTGACTTGATCTGGAAGCCCCCAAGAGCCATGGGAAATGCTATTGCATGTTGAACCAACTCTTACATTTTTCTCTGGGCAACATCTCCTGGCTGTTGCTGGAGACAGGGGACAAGTGAGAGGGACCTTTGGAGTTCTGACCAAGTGTGACCATTCTTATGGTCTTGGTACTGATCCGGTCCTGAATTCTTGTAAGGGAGGTAACTTCTGGAAAAAGGCTGACACAGGACTGTAGTTCTTGATGTTCTTGCTAATGTCAGTGGGACAGGCTTCCAGATGGGCCAGATCATATTTCACTCTTCCAATTTCAGTTCCACTAGCATCCCAAAGAGCGAAGAAAATTTCAATATTAATCTTGCATAAACACAACGAAGTATTGGAAATCAAGACCAACTGTGTTCATAGATGACAGCAGCTATTCTTCCTTTGTACCTGCTGTCATGTATAGGCTCTGGAAGGAAGGGCAGTAAGTAGGCAGGCAGTTCGTGTTTGCCAAACCAATTGAAAGCCTGCTAAACCTGTGTCAAGGAGTCACAGGGTCACAGTCTGAGGCCTTCATGCTTGAACAGGAGCAGAAAGGTTCCAGCAACTCCACAGCACCCACTTCATCCTGGTGCTTAATTAACTGAGGGTGAGCAAAAGTTGAAATTTCCCCCAGCTGCTTACAGGAACTTGTTTGCAAGTTTCTGTAAAGGGCTGTAGAGAGAGTTCAACTTGCAACACACCGAGGCACAGAGCGTGCCCTTCCGCTCCTTCATACAAAGACATGGGTTACCAGCATGTCAGCAGGATTTAGGGAACTCAGGAGAGGTCTTGGTATGTTGACCTTTGCAGCTACTTGTTTAGGTCCCAAGGGCTGGTCCTAGTAGTTGGACAAAAGGGGAGTGATGGCAGATTTATTAGTGTCTCCTCTTTAAATGCATGGAGAAGCAAGAGACAGGAAAACCAGGAATAATTGTTTCAAAAGAGCGCATATGATTTAGGAGCCTACATGCCATTTTCAAAATTGATCAAGGAATGCAGAAACATAAGTCATATCAACTTACACTGAGGAAACTGCATAGATTTCATCCGAAGACTTCATTCCAAGTGACTTGCCCAAGTTCACATGACCAAGGGAGTGCAATTAAACCCAGACTTAGAACCACAGAATAATGTAGGTTGGAATGAACGGCAAGAGGTCTCTGTTCCACTCCCCTGTTCATCCTGGGTCCTTGTGCAAGTAATTCCCAAGAGCAAACCATGGCCTGGTGATCATCGCATGGTGGAGAAAGGCCCATAGCAGCAATAGACATCTGCTTGTCAAAAAGAATCAGAGACAAGGTGTTCATGCTGTCCTTCTTGCAGTTTCTGCAAAAGTCCTCTGTGTATCATACCCTATACAAGTCTGGGAAATAGGTCAACCCACATTAAATCAATGCTTTAAGGACATTACGTGCCATTGTGATGCTTCGGTGATAAAGACCACAGCAGCTACAGCTTTGGAGGTACCCAGTATCTCAACATTTGTTCTTTCTCTGTAATAAATGCAGCTCTGCTGCTAATCTGATCTTGACATCCCATGAACATGGATATGAACCCTGCCCTGAAGTGTTCAGGATACACTGCCAAATGTCAAACAGTGGCCCTTCCACCACATGCCTTGAGGAGACTGAATCACAGGCCAGTGGATCTCATCTGACATTTCCAAAAGTGCTGGCCTCTTCATCTACCCTGGTGGAGAGCTGCAAAGAGCACAGGGTCATCACAGGTCTCTTGCTTCTCCATGGTTGCATATAATTCTTCTGCTCACCACCAGGCCAGGTCCCCACCAGACATTTTCAGTGTATGCCTGTGTTAGCAGGATGTCAAAGCCATAGCTCACTTCTTTGAGACTGTCATACTGCAATAAAATGACCACATAGTCAAGGTGGCTGAAGCTGAACCTCAGCTGCAAGCTGGAGTTACATGAGGAGGGAGAGGTGATTTTTATTCCGTTTCCTTTTCTCTTGCCCTTTTCAGGCATTGCCATCTAGGAAAGGAACTGGAGGTGCTTCACTTCCTTCTCTCTGCATGGACCCCAAAGCCTCCTCGGAGTATCATAAGAAAAGTGGGGTGGTGGTGACCAGCACATAACACTGATATTTTTAGCCCGGCAGAGATATCTCCATTGCTGGAGTGTTACATTTCTGAGTGGACAGCAGGGCATTTTTATTCAAAAAATTGCACATATCTGTGGTCTTCATTGCAGCATTCACTATACAACAGCCACTCAGAATCAGGTCAAAAATTATGGTTGGTTTTTTTTCACCGTTTCCTGAACAAAAAGTTCACTCAAAATCCTCTCTCTGTCTCTCTCATTCTCTCTCTCTTCCCCTCCCTCCGTTTCTCTCTCCAATTTTGATTGCTTCCTTTACACATCCATTTCATGACAAGCTTGTTTGTTGCTTTTGGCTACTGGGCCAGTATATATAGGGAATTACAATGGAGTCTCTGTTCCTGCAGTGGCTGCTAAGTTGCCTTAAACAAGTGCCAACTGCAGTCTGAATCTGTTCATCTCTCTCTTTTTTTTTTAATATATAAATATATTTTAAGAAAATAATTGTTCCTGAGATTTATTTGACAGTCAAGATTTCCTAACACTGAACAAGCCTGTAGCTTTTGGTTGAAAGTCTTTCATATACATATATGAATATGATTGATTGAAAGAAACCAGTTCCAGACACCCACCATGGAGAAAATTCCCACTGGAAACCACAGCAGAGCCTCTCAAAACCTGTCCCTGGAAGCTGGAAACGTCTCTTGCCATGAAACTGAGAGGGCTTCACAACCTGGGGGAATCTCATTTGCCTTAAAAATTTCCTGTTTGATTCCCCTAAATGCTTTCATCTGTCCCATCCAGGAACCACTGGTGCTGACATTAGCAGCAGATGTCTCTTGTGGACTTCCCAGATCATTTTGCACTTGATCTCTTTATTTTTTAAGTGAGTTGAACCAAACTTGAAAGTATACAGAAATCTCCTCCAACTCACAGATTTGGGAAATAGTTTAGTTTTTATTTTGAACTTATATTTTCCCCCACTCTCTAGTACCATTGGATTTCACCAACAGGAACCAGCCTGGTATCCTGTAGAGCTTCACAGGATCCATCAGTAAATTTTTCCCTATAAACAATACAGACCTGAAAAGCTTGGATGAGACATCTCTCTGGAGTTTCTTCTTGGCTTGTTTTCAGGCTGTAAAGGTGATCAACTGACAGAAAAAGTTCTGTCTGAATATGGCTTTTATGGTGTAGATGGTCAAAAAGTAGGTAGAAACCTATAGGCGAGATCATTTTTCCTATGCTAGGAAGTGTAAATTGAGTGAACGTCCCAGACCCCACTCACCTGCAAAAGCAGAACCTGCATTGCCCCGAGTCTCAACTCTGTAGTTTTATATTAAACACTCTCCATCCTCAACCTTGGAAAATTCCTGTGTTCATTTGGGCAATATATCTTAATATCTTAATAGCTAACATATTTACTAGAAACCCACCCCTCGGGGCTGCTCCTGGTTTCTCAGCCTCTCTAGGGCATGCAGGGACAGCACTTTCCACCCCTTCCAGGTACGCTACCCACAGTCTGCCATTGTTTTGGGAGGTGGGCATCCATCCACAGTGTCCACCAGAGAAGCAGCATCCCCACGGCACAGCCCTGGTGAGGCTCCCCAGGACAGCGGCCAGGCAGTCTGCTTCCAACACACGAAAACCTCCCCCTTCCCTCATCAGCACAGAGATTTGGGAGGAGCAAAATGTGGTGTTTGATGACTGCTGGAAAGAAGGCGGTAGGGAAACATCTGAAAATGTCAAATGCATCGTTTTCCTGAGTGAAATCTTTTGTTTCGGAAACACTGTGCTATTATATTCTAACTTGGTCAATGATCCTTGTTTTGAAATAATGGTTCATAGGAAACTGGCCTTTATTTTTTTTTTTTCCTAAAATGTTAAAAAGGTAAATAACCTGAAAATAAATCGTTGCCAATTAAAGGAAACATCTTGGTTTGAATTATGATGAATATTCCAAATTTCTTTTAGAAAAAATCCCATTAAAATATTTCTGGCTTGGTTTGACTCCAACTGATTTTTCCCTTTTTCTATATCTTGCTATCTTCCTGATTTTCAAGTTCACCTAGTTCAGCCAGGACACGCAGATGAAAACTTCAAAAGGAACAATTTAGTCTTTTATTTCTCCCTGTATCTCTTCAGGGCTCCTGAACACTGCATTCAGAACACTGAGAGCAAAAGCAAGGAAAACATAGTCTCGCTGGAAGATGGTCCCATGTATCTTTTAGAAAATCCCTAGAGTAATGTTTTTTTAAATCCAAAACCATAACCGAATAAAGATTAAGAAGTTCTGGCAGCCTTCTGCCTATGCCGACATCAGTAGAGGTTTTTCCCATTGAGGTCCTAAAAGAAATACCCATCTCGCTGGTCCCCTCCTATCCACGCTGCCTGGATGCGAGTTGTCTCCTGATTCTCAATACCCCCTCAGCATTTTGGAGCAAAATGACTACTGTACCCCGACTCAAACCCCAGACGATGCTCCAGGTACAGTAAACTCCAGAGATCACAGTATAGGCAATGAAGATAAGACCTGGAAAAGTCTGGTTCCCTCCACAGTCCCCCAAGACCATTCTGGCAGGTCTTCTGCGCTCAAACCTCGTTACCCTGCTAGCTCATGCCATGCCCCAGGACATGCAAAACACACCCTTGGCATCACGCTATTACAAACATCATTCCAGCAGGCTGCAACATGGCCTGTGCTTCATTTTTTGCAGTTTGAACTGAAACCCCCTCCCACATGTGCAACAAGAATGGTAACATCTGAGTCTTAGGGCTATAGGCAGCAAGTGGGGCCGCGGAGCCCAAGTCCTGTGGACATCCCCAGCCAGCTCCGGTGGAGTTGGTCCTAACAGCGTCAACCTTTGTGCTGGGGCAGAGGCCTTTCCCAAGGTTAATGCCGTCTTTCCTAATCGAAGTGGGGCTCAACACCCCAAATTGAAACTCTAGACTAGATATTAGGAAAAATTTCTTTACTGAGAGAGTGGTCAAGCACCAGCACAGGCTGCCCAGGGAGGTGGTGGAGTCACTATCGCTGGAGGTGTTAAAAAAATCTGTAGACGTGGCACTTCAGGACATGGTTTAGTGGGTGTGGTGGTGTTGGGTTGATGGTTGGACTTGGTGATCTTAAAGGTCTTTTCCAACCATAATGATTCTGTGATTCTGTGAAATGACCCAGGAACTTCTGCTAACCCCCCCCAGCACTAGGACCAGCACTTGCCACCTTGTTAACAGGGTGCAGGTATGCGGGTGGCCGAGCCCGCCATGCTACTGGTGCAAGTGCCTGGCACAAGTGCCGCCTCTGACGCAGACACCTCAGTGCTGCTTAAACAACCGTGTCGCTGAACAGCAGGGAAGGTTTTATTGGATTACCCGATTATTTTTGCTGGATGTATGTGCAGGCCAAACGGCAGGTTTACTGGTGGAACTGGAATGACGGGGCTGAATTCAGCTGCCGTTGGCAACCTGGTAGGGAACAGACCCTTTGGGCGGCTGGTGGGTTGGGAAGGGAATGATGCTGAAAGAGGAGCAAAGGGGGAATATCCCAGGGGATGTGAGCCAGCATGGGGGCACAGGCAGGAGGGAGGGGAGCAGTAAGAGCAGGGATAGGTGGATTGCAAGGGGAGAAGAGGAGAGCTGCCCAGCACTGCCAAGCGAGGTGCTTGTTTGCCTGATAAATCCAACCCCAAGCAGAAAAGAAAGAAATGATGAAATGAAGAAAGCTAGCGCCAGTTGTGCGGAGAGCGCCCTGAGCGGACAGCATTGTTTTATGGTCCAGACTGCATGACTGATTGGATTTCCCAACAATATTTCTCAATGCCTAAGTGTGAGAGGCCCCTGGGAACAATAACTTTCCTGCAACTCAGAAGTTGAGTGATGAAGCCGTGGGTTAATAGCAATTAGTCTCCACACTGGCGGCTCCCTCTGCCACCTCCAGTTCTTTTTAATTTGTTGCCGGCCCCACAGCAGTGTAAATAATCCTTTGTTTTAAATCCACTGTAAATCTAGTGGTGAAACAACTGCGGCTTGAGTTATACAATGAGGATCCTTGATGAATACACTTGGGCAGGCTGGAGGGACTGGTGTACCTGTGTTCTCCTACAGAGATTCATGGCTGGCCATTCATTGAGCAGGGGGAGGCAGTAATTCTATGGTCTTCTGTTTTCAGTCACCATCCAGATTTTACTACCAGAGAGGTCAAGCGAGGAACAACCACAGACACTTAATCCAGGCACCAAGTGAAAATGCAATTATCAAATGCATAATAAGAAAAAATAAATGAGCTCTCTAACCTATGGCTCAGGAACTTCTTAAGTTTGGAGAAGCACTCACTGCATGATGAACTGGAGCAGGGAGAAACAGAGCGGCAGATTTAAGGGAGAGCTGAACAACCGTGTTAACATTTCAGTGGCTGCCAGAGGATCCACCTGAGATCACGGACTCAAACACAACATACTTCATCCAAGGACTTCATAGACTGATGATCCCCGCCTTTGCTGGGAAGCACAGACAGACAGATAACAGCAAGTTGGCAATATCAGACCTTCCTCTCTAGATAAGCATCGGTTTGGGGTTTTTTTTCTATTTTTTTGGCAATTGCTGGAGGATCTTGCTGGCAACACCTCACCCATGATATGTGGCCTGTGAATCATGCTATCTCTCAAAGAAATGCTTGCAGGACTGATGAAGGATGAGGACTGAGAAGGGACCTAGCTAGCTCTCCACAGGCATTGAAAAAAGAGTCACATTTTGGAAGAGGAAAGCTTAAGAATCGACATGGATGTTAAGCTCGGCACTAAAAAGCAGTCTAGATTGGCTGACACTCATAACAAGTGAGCTACCATGAACTTGTGAATGCAGTTGGCAGAAGATATCAAAGCATGAGGCTGGCTCTGTCACCTCATGGTATCCTCAGCTCTGACTTGGGTATCCAGGATTTTTATGGGGGAAGCTGGATGTCCTTTTGAGTAACTTAATGGAAAAAGGGGCCATACTTGTAAGTGCTTATCTACCTTCCCTAGCCAAAACCAAATATATCTGAGGGGCCAAAGAAGCATGTCCACTAACTCGAGGAGCATGAACTGACAAATGACTCTTGGAATGAGTCCTCTAGTTCTATCAGAAAATGTGAAAATAAGGCAGCTTTCATGTCTCTTCTTTCATGGAGATCTTGGCCCACAGAGGGCTGTTTTAAGGAACTGGAGAGATCCCTAGAATTTGCCTACCCCACAAGGCCATATATGAACACTGAATGAGGAAACTCTGTTGAACCCCATAGTTTTTCATCAAGATTCTTCATGAAATGTCAGGAGACCAGGCCATTCTCTGAGGCTCATCAGGCACCTATAGACCATCAACATCAAGCTTCATGCACTGCAAAGGTGTTGAAGGCATGACTTTGCACCATGCAAACCCTCTTTTTTGTGCCAGGGCATCACTTTGTAGCATGGAAGAGATGAGGCTCGCTCATCTCTGTCAAGTGTTAAAGGAATTAATATCAAAACCACTGCATGTGGATGGGTGCCCAAGTTCTTTCTGTCTTTCTTGTTGCTGGAATGATGATGGACAGTTTGGATTGTTTAATATGATTACTTTAATCCTGGAATGGAAGACCTTAAAAAGGTTTCTGCCTACATACACAAGCCAAACTTAATTCCTGGAAGATTGAGAAGTGTGGCTGGAACAGAAAGATTTGTGCACTGGAGCATACCTATCTCCTGCCAGAAGTGGCTTTCATAGCATCAAAGGCTTCCAGGACAGAAGAGCAGAAAGCATCACCAGGTGTTAGTGCCTGCAAAACACAAGCTGTTTGTTTGACGTTGTCTCTCCTTAGCTCAGAGGTGTTTGTTTTCTTTTTCTAATTAAAAAAACTCCAACAAGTCAGACAAAATACATATTCAAGGACCTTTTGGCTTTTCTTGTATTCTTTTACTTTCTGTGCGGACCTTCACCATAGAGCACATCTGTGAAATGGGTGCTGTGATTAATGAGTGATAAAGGGCTTGCTTTCTCCTGCCTTTCCCGAGGAAGAAGATGATTAATTGGAGCAAGATAGAGGGCCTCCTTGGACTTGATTAATACACACATTTTCCCAGCTGGTGTTGAGTCCCACCTCAGGTGTTCAAACCACTGTTGTCACAACGACCATGCAATAAAAGCCAGCTAAGCCTCTAGGCTGTGTCACTGTTTCTGCTGTGTGAATTAGCCTGATCTCAAGGGGTCAGTCAGGAGTCTCGGAAAACCAAATCCTCAAAGCCCTCACAGGGTATCAAGTAAAGCAACTCTCACAGACCTGAGCTGTTTCTCCAGATTCTGCATCCATTTGCTATTGATTTCTGATGGATGATGCTTCAGGAATCAGGTGGGTGAGCAGCTGAGGGGTTAGGAAAACAGCAGTGTGGATCCTTTTACCCTCTGGTTTGAATCTGGCCAAGAAATTGGATCCTACACTCAGCCACTGTTGCATAAATCTGCTCTGCATCCCGGGGTTGTGGTAGGTGTTGTGAGAGGCACGAATAGTTGGTCTCTGAATCCTTCCTCAGGGCCCTCACTCCACATTAACTCCATAATATTAAACTGGCCCTAATTGGGGTCCTCAAGCAAAGAGGCTTTTTTTGGGGGAGGGAAACCTCATCTGCTTGTGTTTCTTACAGTGCTCAAGTTTTTCATTTTTGCTTTGGTTTTAAAATGGGTTTATAGTCCAGTATAATCCTAAACTCCTTTCCATCCTGGTTAGGTAATTAAATCCTGCCTGAATGAAATATCCCTTACGGATCCACCGTGGTGAGGAGATGTGTGGAGAAAGGGTGTGATCCATTCAGGTGGGCTCTGTGCCCCAGAGACTGGACTTCCAGACATGGGACATTGTAGTGAGGAGCAGAAACCATGATCCGGACAGACATGCACGAAGAGAGGACAAGACAGGTGCCACCAGTCATGGCAGGGTCTAAACTCCTGCTGCAGAATATTCTGGGCCGTTTGGGAGAACTTGTTTATAACTTAGTCTGGACTCCAGTTGTCTTGCTGATTTACTGCAAGCCCAGCTTGGAAATCTGGAAAGGATGCTTTTGGAAATTACTTTTTCTGAGCCCTATTGTAGACTGAAACCCCAGCCTTCGGGAGGGCCAACACTGAAGGCATCATAATATTTTTGTTCTAAAACCAGAGCAGAGAAATTACACTTCTTTAGCCTAAATTCCTGCACAACACAGGCCAGAGAACGTCATCTGGTAATTTCTGTGGTTGAACCCTGTCCTTGGACAACTGGCCATTTTCAAAGCATGGGACTTTCTGAACACTTTTCCTTCTGGTCTGACATTTTACTTGCTGTGAGGAGGGCCAGAAGTGGCTAGCTTTGTGTTTGGGCATGCGACGCATTGGAGGAAACTTGATTCCATTGACTTCTGCGGTTAGTTTATTTAGAAGAAATCTACTCACCCTTTTTTGAGTCATCGTTTTGACAAATATTTGACCTCTGAAGTACTTCTTCATCTGGACTTGACCTGTGAGTAACTGATTTTTACAGTTAACTGGAAGTTCTAAATAAATAAGAAATTAGTTTTGGACCTACTGAGACAAAACATATTTCAAAATATTTGGTAAACCAAAATTGAAAGGGTATTTTATTTCAGGTCTCATGGAGATCTGAATTTTTTAATTCAGATAAGTTTAAAATTATAATTCAGAATGGGAAGAAAATTAAAAGTCAAGTGGAATTTTGTTTAAAAAATAGAATATTTCATTAAAAATTTTGAAGTGAAAAGTACTGACTGCTTCAAAAGATTTTTAACGTATCTCTTTAGGACAGGCTATTTGGTGACACTGAGACCACTCCATGAATATTTCACTGCTGCCAAAACTGTAGGAAGACTTCAGGTTACTCCTGACAACAGTTTCAGCCAAAAATGCCTTTGTCTGGCAGCTGCCACAGGAAAATGGCATTACAACGTGAGTCCCTTCTTGAGCTAACTCAGGAATGTCACCTGGCTTTCATTATTTTATTTTTGTGCCAGCCATAAAATCTGCCTGTTTCTGTGTGTATTTATGCAATCCTGAAGTGCAAGTCTAAAGTCTCTGGGCTTTGTGCTACCAGGCCTGTTTGGAAAGAGAGATTTAAACATTTCCAGAGTTGCAGATCTTCCTGGCTGTGTCTTCAGACCAGGGAAAGTTTCACTTTCTCTTCCCATGGCCTGAGATTAGCCAAAGAAAGAAGACTTCACACAGTTTCTCAGAGGTATTTCTGTCACTTTAAGGTCTGAAAAGGATATTGTCCAGTTTTACAAGTGAAGGCAGAAACTCATCCGAGCTCTATAGCCCATAAAACTCCACTCTTAATGGTGATCATTTCCAAATCAATGTTACAAACCACCAACCATTTCTTTTTTAAGGTGAGTGAATTAAAGATCTCCATGTTATTCTTGAGTAAAAGGCAAATGGCACTTTCAGGTGGAGCGCCAGGTTGACCTTTCCTGGAAAGGTGACCCTGGGCAGTACTGCTGACATTTCCAAAGCACCAACCACCAAAAAAAGTCTGCAGTGAGAGAAGATGAAATAACACTGATGGCTTCTGAAGGTTCCCCGAATTACCCCAGGCTCTTGCCTGAGACAGAGGACTTTGTCACCTGTTTGCATTACAATTATTTTGTCAGGTTTTTTCCTCCAGATCTGCAGAAAATAGAGAAACCTTGAAAAACAAAGGTTTGGGGAGGGGGGTGGAATTCTGCCTACATGTCATCTCATTTCTCTTTACTCTTTCATTCTCTTATTTTCTGCCTTTCTTTTAATATCAACCTCAGAGCCTCTAGTACTTAGATTTGGGTGTTTTATGGGCAAAAATGTCATTCACTAGAACAAAGAAAAATTCTAGATGTGTCTTTAAATTTGTGGAACCTCATGCAAAACGCATAAACTTCTCCTCTCCCTGAAATACAAATAATAAAAAGAACAAAAAAACCAATTCCCCAACAACCCCCAAACAAGATGGTTTGTTGGCCTGAAGAGAAAACTTATAAAAGTGCTTACATCTTGCTTAACCTGACATGAACTCAGTTCAGGAAAATGCTTGGAAAAAAAGCACTTTTTTGGGCAATGTTCGTTTCTGCTCACTGCCAGGGGAGCGATACCGTGTTTCACGAATGAGCCCCTGCACATGCAGGGCCCCTAATTGTCATGACAAATGTTTTTCACTGTTGTCCCTTAGATGCAGATGAGTAAAAGATGCTTAACTCCTTCCCACAGCTTTTCTTCAGCAACGTATTGTCTTCTGCAGGTCCCTTCTGTCTCATGGTATTACCCAGCATGACTGGGAATGGCTCAGCACAAGAAGATTGTGTGGTAGGTAGTTGGTCTTACTCCCAGTAGGGTTATAAGCAGCATCAGAAAGGACATGTAGGCTATGCCTACCAAAACAAATGAAATTTTGATTTCCAGAGCACTCAGGAAGATAGGTGCCTGAACGCCAGTAAGGTGGTTGTGACCTGAGCAAGGAACAAAAGCAACACTTCTCCTTCTATAAATGCACAGATAGGTGCAAATATATTTTCATGAAATTTGCTGTTGGTGACTGTCTCTGGGACCTCTCCTCTGCTTAATCAAATGAGAACTGGCCGGTGGATTCCCAATTTAACAGAACGGCGCACAGACATTTATGTATACACAAAGATAATCACTCCTGCCACCCTTCTCCCAACCACAGCCTGAACCTCCTTTTGCCAAGCTGAGGTTGCAGAACCAGTGACACTCACTTTCTCTGTCTTTTTTGTGTGTGTCTGTGATCTGGACTACTTTAATCTGGAATTATGGGTAGATAAGGAATCTCTGAGAGGCATATTTTTAGGAAACTCTGCTCTCCATGAAAAAATATTATAATCTAAAAGCATCCTGAGAGGAGAGTGATACTGAACTCATCCCATATTATTGAATTTGTTTCCCCTGTCCCGCTCTCCTCACTGGTCCTTTCAGTCTCCACCTGTTTCTTGATGCAATGGCCAAGCAAGTTCAAACGTTTATAAACTCTTCAATGAAAAATACATCAAAAAGCAAGCAGAATATTTCATGTCCTGCAATCGAACAACTGCTTTTTTTTTTTTCTCTTACTGTCATGTCTCATGCCTTCCCATCCTTCCCTGGACAGCAATTTTGCAAGAAATCTCCTTTCCACCAGCCTGACTGTCATTCTGACAGCCTGAAAGATGAGAGCAGAAGTGCCCTTTTTAGAGAGAGGGGGAAAATGCTGAAGCAGCAGGGTTTGCGTTCGCTCTTGGAGTTCAGTCCGACTCGCCTGAAAACAAAACAAGAGAGGAGCGCACAAAAAAAAGGAGAGAGAAAGAAAAAAAATGCAGCTTCTGTCTCTGGTGCTGACTCTGCCGCGCTCTCCCTGTGCGAGGGGCACGGCAAACATCCCCGTGCGCCGCTCCGAAAGGGCTTTTTGCAAACGCCGTATCTTTGCGTGTGTTGTTTTTAGCTGCCCTTTCTAAGCACGGGCTCACGGCCACTCTGCAAAGGGCGCTGGCGCAGCGAAGCAAGCTGCGCGCTGCGGGAGTCGGAGGGGGAGAGAGCAGAAAAAAGATGCTGGGATGGAGAAAGCCACGTTGGGTATGAGTGCAAGAACCCATGTCTCCTATGTGGGACAGTTTTCAGGGCTTAACAGGAGATTTCAGAGGTGGGCCCTCACTGGAGGCTGCTCTGCTGCCAGAATCGTGCCAGCAAAGGACCATTTATGTCCCGCAACACGCCAAGGTGAGCAATTCAGAGCACAAGCCTTTCAGCTGCAGCAACCAGGGACAGACACTTCTCTTGGTTTGGGCTTCACGGTCTCCCTGAGCCCATGTCCGCTATAAAATGAGGAGTGCCTCAGCCTGAAGGCATGAACCTGAGGGCATCAAGAACTCTCTCCCAGGCATTGAACTGCATTCGGGACCTCACCTAGGAAGACGTGAAGGGTGCCCAGCTGCAGTCTGTGTAGGCAGAGAGGAACTGGTACAAGACCACAGGTCTGTCAACACTTAACTATTCCCAGGACTCTTCCTGAGCTGCCTTGGAAATGAAAGGAGATGCGTGTCGAAACACGGGGCTCAGCCCTAAAGACACAGCTGTGCCAAACCAGAGCCAGATACCACCACGGAGACACAGCAGCTCCCTGGTCAAGCCCTGCTCTCTTTCTGCTGCCCCTCCTGACACTCTTCTCACTAGACCTGAGATGTTGAACCTGTGCACCCGGCTCATGGGTATGAAAAGCTGCCCAGAAGCAGCAATATCGGCACGGTGCAAAACGTGATGTGCCTTGGAGCCCTACCTGCTGCCAAAATACTGAGTTTAATGCTTGCAGCAGGAAGGTGGCACCCTGCAAAGAGCACCCAACTTTCTGTGCAGGACTAGGTCTGTGCTGGACGAGCTGCCCCGACTTTGGTCTCAGGTCTGGTCAGTTCGTTGGATCACCTGGACTTCAAGACGCCAGTACCAGTCCTCAACACCTGAGCGTTGAGTCCCTTGGGACATGCTTCAGCACGGCTCCACCTCATACATAAAAGCAGGTAAGAGGGAAAGGTACACAAGTCCTGCAGAGGGTCAGGGAACCTGACACTGACTCGCAGACCTGTCCCCCATACATGAGCCATTCCCCTTGTCTCCTGCAGACCAGGATGCCAGCCGCAGCTAACAAGCTTTGCAAGTCTCTCTCTGCATGTGAGACCAGGCGTCTTGGCAGCGGAGGGTCTCCTCCAACACATGAGGCTGTGGTCAGACCTGACCTGGCAAGCAGGGCAATCCCAAGCCTTGCCACCGACATGCGGTGTCTCGTGAGCAGGAGTCGCGCTGTGCTCCGAAAGGGCTCGCAGTTCCCCTGGAGATCTGTCATTGGGTTCCAACGCAATAAAGCAGCCGTTGCGTATTTAGAAATGATTATTAAAAACAGATTTATTAAGGATTAAAGAGAGGAGTGTGGGAGTGATAAAAACACTTGCTAATCTTCGGGCTGGGCAGCTTTTGATAATCATCTAGAATTTAAATTAGCAGCACAGCAAAACCCTTATCGAATAAATCTGATACAAGGTTTAATATGACAGTTATCATATGTTTAAATATCAACTGGTTATTAGAAACATATCCATTGAAAATTAACCATGTAACAGATTGTTATCTGTGACACTGCTTGCTTAAATAAGTACACGTGTTTTCACAACCGATTGAGAGTCTATTTGAAATGATAGCTTGTTTTATTATTACTACCTTTTTGTGATGCTGCAGAGTATATTTGTTTGCTCCCCATTCCTGACATAACAGAAATGTTTTTCATTCCTAAGCTGTGTATACTTAGCCAGACCATAATCATAATAACAACAATAATAATAATGCATTTTATTTTTATGGCACCCACCAGTCAAAGCTCTCCGGCTGTTTCATCAACAAGAATACTAATACCCAGAGAGCACTAAAACATCCATC
Organism: Phaethon aethereus; assembly: GCF_964289735.1. Classification (NCBI taxonomy): domain Eukaryota; kingdom Metazoa; phylum Chordata; class Aves; order Phaethontiformes; family Phaethontidae; genus Phaethon; species Phaethon aethereus. The sequence goes on from NC_138578.1 coordinate 84,330,606, forward strand.
AGAAAAAAAGCCAAACAGAGTTCAAAATAAAATGCAGCCCATGTAATTAAAGCAAAATAACGACGTGTGCTTAGGATGACAAGTTTTCCAAGTATCTTCTGAAAGCAAAACAAGACAAGAGCCTTGTTTTGTGCTGATCCAGCCAAGAGGCAGTGGGAGACGGGGGAAATTCGGGCTGCACAGGAGGGAGCGTCTGCCCGTCCGGGTGGGCTCCAGCATGGGTGCAAGATGAGCTGGCTCAGCATGGCAGTCCCCTTGGGTCTTATCTAAATTTTGCTGAGCAAAGCCAAGGCTCTGAGAGGTGAAATGTGTTGGCTAGATTTGCTCAGGAAGCCAGCAGGGCTTTAACTGGCATGTGTTGATGCTGCTTCTTCACTCCCCAGTCCAAGCAGTGAGTGGTGGGACTGGTGTGGGCTCTCCAAAGGAAAGAAGAGGAACCCTACTCTTGTGCCACTGCACATTACATGTATCAGCCACAAGAGACAACAGACCAGAGGGCAATCCTCGGCAGCCATCTCCCCTCACTGGCTCACATCCCCTCCTCAATCCACTACCTCTCCCCACTTCCACTCTTCACCCATACTGGGAAGAGAAGGAAGAGATCATAATAACAGTGGTTCCGCTTTGACCTGTGGGTGATCTCCCAGCAGAGGATCTGTGGCCAAGATTTGTTCTTCTTGCCCATTTGAAAAGGATGGAAAGCACAAGGCAGAACAGAAACCTTGCAGAGTCAGCGTGTGAGGAACGAGAGATCTCTGGAGATACTTGAATGAGTACCTGAGTGGAGTGCTGACCTGTGGTAGGGACATGGTTATTGTTAATTCTAATGACTGTTGTTGTTGTTATTATCATTATCCAAGTCTTAATCCAGTGTTATCTTTCTTCAGATTGTTTTTGGTGAACTCTGTCAGGAAATGTGTCTGAGAAGATATGACTGTGTGGGTCTTTCCTCCAAGAGGCTGTCTTGGACCTTGGAAATTGGACTCAGAGGAGCTGAATGGAGCTTCCTGGAGGCTGGGATAGGATGACAAGATGGCATGACTCCTCCAGGCATCTGTTGTTGGCCTGTGGTAGAAAGGAATGTGGTTTGGAAACTATACACCTTGGATTTGAAGGATGGCAAAAGGGACCTCAGAGGACACCAGGAGTATGCTCCCCACCACATCCCCATGTCCACACACTGGTACTGTCTGGGACTGCTCATATTTTTCTGCAACTAGATGCAGAAAACCCTGTCTCCCTTTGAATACGTGTTACACACTCAAAAGGTAACTCAGTGAGAGATTTTAACCATTTATGAGGAAGACTATCATGTGGCTAAGTATGAAAGTGTGTACCTGTGGGGAATGAGCAGCCATTTAATGGAGGGAAACTCTAAAAAGGAAGCTTGTTCTTTCAAGTGTCACTTCTGCTTTAGTAGAAAAGCTGAAATTGCCCAGTGGTGTTTACCGAAGGGGTTGTTGAATCTCCTTCACCTGGATGCTTCGACAATATTGAAGTATTCTCACTATGGGTGACCTTTTTCCCAAGGATCAGATTATATTGCTATATTCAGAGAAGTTTTGCAGCTAAGGGACCAAGCAGGGACACAGAGCAACCAGACTCCGCTTCATCGCCAGGTTCCTGTGTTGCATCTCAGTTTTGCAATGCATGTGTGCACCTAAATATCCTAGAAGAAGAGACACAATGAACTGTGGCCATGGTGTGGGGTGTGACTGCCGAGTAGCTGGCTGTTACCTGTCCAGGTTGGTTCACCAACCCTCTGTGTCTCTGTTAGCCTTAGTCACAAGGGTCTCCTGACAACTGTGCCAGAACTGCCGCTGGGTTTTCCCTCCTTCCTCACAGATGGGGTGGGATCAGCACTAATTAAGGGGATTTTTCCATCCTCTCACCTGAGAAGAAGCCGCCAGCAGCCAGCTCAGACTAACTTACCTAATAGAGTGCCACCTGAAATAACTTAGTGTCCCCTGCTAACATGCCACCTCACTGCTCTTATCCATTTTTCAAGTTGTTACACAACCGATTGCTTGGCAAAAGACCTGATAGGATATTTCAAAGCTCCTAGTGCTGACATTTTCCATGGGAAAAATCTGATTTCTTTATTTTTTTCTGGCATCTCAGCCAGCTCTGGATCCACACTGCTACTTCTCCTCTTACCCTGAGTCCTCAGGTCCTTTCCCTCCCATGTCTCCAACAACAACCAGCTGATCTCAGCTGAGATTTCTAGGTGCCGAAAACAAGAACTTATTCCAGGCTTGTATTTGTTGAGTGTGTGGCATGCACAAGGCTAGCCAGGCACAGCTTTAAAGCGAAATTATTGTCAGACCTACAGTTCACAGAAAAAAAACCTGCATGAAAAATTTCCACATGAATTTGTATAAACCCTTAGCTGGAAGTACCTCCTCTGCTTACCTCATCCTCAGCCACCTAGCTGGGAATTGCTAGAAATAGTGGAGAATCTTACACTCAATTATCCTTCCATTCATCCATCCCACTGTTCCTTCTCTCTTCTTCATCTCTCTTTATTCACCCATTTCTTTATTCCCCTCCAAAACCAAAGTATCTAAAAGACACTGCAGTCTTGTCTCTTTCTTCACCAACCCCAGGGATTCAATTCAGTTGCTTAATCATAGGCATGAAGTATCATCAGATGTGCCCTGAGGTATCTGAGATATCCACATGAGCCTGAGCTTTATAACACTTGACATGTGGAAGACGCATGCCCTTCTGGAGTGGCAACCAGAGGCCAGGTGTGATGTCCCAGAGCATCTCAAGTGGCACTAGACATGTTTAGGGAACTGAATTGAGTTGCAAGTGTCCGCTGATTAGCTCTCCGTGAAGGGAGCTTACCACCTCGCTCACAGCGGTCTCACGAGGTTAGATGACTAAACGTGGAGCTGAATCTGCCCGGGGATCTCTGCAGCGGGTGAACTCTGGCTTGCATTTCAAAATCAGCTTGTGACAACCCTCAGTCTGTGCAGGGCAGTGCAGTGATGATCAACATGTTGTGTGGCAAGCTCAGGGAGGCTTAGCTTGGAGACAGCCTGGGCAGGAGCTTGTTCCAGACTTGTCCACAGGCACAAAAGACAAATGGAAAAGAAAGAGAGAAAGAGTTTCCAGGAAACACTGAAACAGTTGCAGTCTTGCCCTTTGACAAGTGCAGGTGATTAGCAGCTTAGCATTGAATCCCAGGTTAATTGGCTTGGATTAGGTCACTGTTCCCCATCCTCCTCACATGTGTCACCTCCTTGCTCTGCCGGAGGGTGTGGTGGGAGGAGGGAGCAGTCAGCTTCATGAATACACACCATTAGTAGAAATGTCTTAGAGTGACTGGGAGGGGGACCTAGCTGGGGAGCAGCAGGACTCAGCCCTGGTTGAGCCAGAGAGCAGCTGTGAGATTGCCGGTCTGGAGAGGTCGAGTAGCAAGGGAAGGGGAAAAGAGATAACGGCTGGGAATGGACTTTGACCAGCGTGTGACACAAGAGCTTACAAATATTTGAAGTGTGTGAAACGCAGAGCAGGAAGAACAGCCCCGATAGCAGATGCTGCTGCTTGCGAATGTCTTCACCTCGCATGGAACCTTCCCATCCGCCGTGTGGAGGTGTAGGAGGTCAGCTCCTGGTGGCCGGGCAGCTAAGAATAGCGGGTGCCTGATAGCCCCCAGTAGACCTGTGTTAGCAAACCACCTTCGCTGCATGCACATTAGTGACTTTGGCTTTACACCAGTCCTGCCAATGATGGTGAGGATTGGAAAATGAGGGATTTACCGAGGTCACATTGGCTGTCGAGAGAGAAACTGGGAATAAATCTGTGATAAACTGGCATTTTTAAACACACATGTACACTTGCGCATACATCTGCCTGGGAATAAGTACATAAAAACAAGGGAATTAATTAAGAAAATCATTTTCCCAAAAGACCTCAAAGTTGTCAGTACCCTGGCACTACGTGGCTCCACTTCTTATTAACTGAAAGTCTAAAAATAATCCTATAAACTCTATATTTAGTAGAAAATTTTCCCTGGAACTTGATGAGATATGTTATTTTGGATTTGAACATATTGTAAGGAAGTACTTAAAATATTTTGCAGCCAGGTTTTTCCGGCATTGAAAACAAACAAGGATTTTGACTGAGAAAAATGGGGACAAATCTAAAATAGAATCATAGCAAAATATGGTGATATTAAAAGCACTAGGATCTTTTTGGCAAAAACACTTTGACAAGACTCAGATGATTTCAGAGGACATTTTGGTGATTTTCTTTCACCTTTCACCCTCTTCAAAAATAGGTTCAATTGAAAGATTTCACCGTTTCACCAAGTCCAAACAGATTAGCCTGTAGGTCTCCTGAATCCAGACCTGCATCCTAAATTTAGCTCATTAATGACAAATGTTGTAGTCTGCAACCCCAAAACACTTGGTTTAGGGAAGGTCATTGCATTAAACTGGACTGAAACCAAAGGAAGGAAAAGTACAGGTTACCTGTCAGAGAAATTGTCCCGACGATGTTCCCTCCGAGGCAGTTCCCTTGCAGAAGACAAGAGAGGTTCACTGGTTATCCACGGAGGTTACGCAAATGATGAATCAGGGGATTGCGTTAGGGATCAGTCCCTCCAGTAACTGGGTTGTCTCCTTGAACACCATGATGCAGCCTGCCCTGGAGAATTACCATATGAAAGGGTAGCAAGCTGAGACCGGCCACTCTGCAAGTGATTTCACCTTCTGCAGGGACCCCTCCTAGAGCACCTCCTTGGGTTTGGCTGGCTTTCCAGCAGGTCAGGGCTTCTGCCGTGCGTGCACCAAGCTGCACCGGACAGCCCCAAGTGGCAGGAAGCAAAGCAAGTCATACGCACCTGCGGAGCTAACCATTCATCTGGGAAGATCTCCTTCATTAGCCCTTAGAATAAAGTCATGTGCAGGATACAAAAGGAGGGATGGTGGTGGGAGGAGGAGGGTGGTGGGAGGAGGAAGGGGACACTCTGGGCTGACAGATGCAGCACAATGTCTCTGAAACAGAGTAAGCTGTGGTGATTTATTCAAGCTCGTGAGGTAGGAAGGGAGTTTTGGCCTGGGGGAGCCTGGGGCAATGAGTAAGCTTAAGTTTCTGAAGGGTGGAGCTCAGAATTCTTTTTTATATTATGCAAAATTTAAAATAGGAAAGAAACTGATTCATTCTCCCCAGCCCCGAGGAAGACATTCCTCAGGTTAACGTTAGGTGTGTCTACTGGGAATGCAGTGCAATAGAGGTCAGGAGGCACATGAGGGATGCTCACATGCATCCCACCAGAGAGGAAGGCTCTCCAGGAGACCTGAGGACCACAGGGAGGTCCTAGCCAGGACCTCTCTGCCACTGTCACAAAATCAAAGGATGTCCCTACCTTGAAGTTCTTACAGACGAATTGGAGGAAGGCAATGGGGAAAGGAGCACTGTTGTCCCAAGAATCGGTGCACAAGGGAAAACGTAAGCAACAGTCAGATGCCAGGTCAGTCTCCAAGTAGGCTCTTTTCTCCAGTGCTCTAGTCATCTGCTCCCGTGAGCCAAGAACTGCCGTTGACCTGTCATTGTGTTTATCCTGTCTGTGCCACTTGAAGCAGAAGGAGATCCCTGAAAGGGGAGAGTGGAAAGTGTTATTGTAACCAGCCCAGTTCACACCCTGCTTTGAAGGGAAAACACATTGTCTGTCTACCAGCCAAGTTTCCTCCCTTCCTGGGACTGGCTGCGTTGGCAACACAAACAACAGCAACCAGACAGAGACCAAGAGTTTAAACAATGACCATGGATCTGTGGTGGATGGAAGGACTTTACAACTCTTCCTGAAGAGTTGTGGTTTTTTCCTGGAATTTCTGCTCCCTCTTCCCTTTTTGAGAAAAAGGGCATTTTGTAAGAACCTCCGTGTGGGCACAGCACTGTGCCAGCTTCTCTTGCACAGACAAGAGCACTCCAAACCTTTCTTCCAGCACTGAAGGGAGCAGGTTCACCTGGTCACTGGCCCAACAACAGGGCCATTCTCTCTTCTACCATCTGAAGTCTTATTCAGGATGCTGGCAGCAGGCAGGAGTGCCGGTCTCTTAGTGTTACACCACAGAGTGAAGAGGTGATCTTGTCTTGCCCACGGGTCTGCTCCCCAGGAGAACGGAGCATTGTTCCTGGCTCTGTTCTTGAATAAGTCATTTTGCCTCTCTTTCCATTTCTTTAAAGGTCAGGACAGTCTCCCTAAGTACCTAACGGTAGTGACTAACAGTGTGGAGCCCTGATCTCAGCCTCTTGCTGCTGCGGCAATACAAACAAGAATAATGCCTTTGGTTTCCAAAACACTCCCACCGTTAGCTCTGGCACTGTCATGCCAGTTGCCCTTCTACCAAAGGGGAAATCACAGAGAGCTATTCAGTCATAATATTTATGAGTCCCTAAAGTGGTTATCAATTTCCAAGTGGAGCTTGTACGCACCAGAGGCGTCATGGCAGCAGAGACACTGAAAAAACTCAGTATATGATCATCAAGTGCCTGGCTGTTTGGCAGTATGAGTCACCCTTATACAGAGAGAGATTTTAGGCATGCAGTAATACAAACCAAATGCTAAATCTTCCAGAAGCGGAACCAAACTACGGCTTCAAGTTTGGTATGGAGTCCTGTGGATGGTGACAATGGATTAGTACTTCAGGGAGGGGGGAGGTGGGGACAGAAAAAGTATGTTGGGGCTATGCTTGACTACCACTGGTCCCATATGGAGGTGTCTACTCCCTCTCTCTGTGCTTGCTCACTTGCAAAATAAAGGGCTGGCTCTGGTTAATGAACCATTTGCCTTGTGTCTCTGCTCTAGGTAAGAGAGAACACCCCCCTGACAGGGATTTTCCAGATCAAAGAGCAAATGTGGATCCTGCTTCTGCTATCATCACCAGTTTTTATGCCATGGTAGAAGTCAATAAGGGTACACCTTCAAAGTCCCTCATTGCAGAAGATGTGCAGCAGGTTGCGGCAGAGCTGATGTGATAAATGACTGTCCCACGTGTGGAAGATTGCAAGTGGAAAGCACTGCAGGGCTCAGTCTAGAACAACTCAGGATAGGCATCCAATATCTTCATGGGGGTTAGATCTGGAGCTGTGTAGGTGGTTGAAGACATGTCTTCTGCCCTGAACTAGTCACACTGGACAAACATCAACATCCATTATAGGCAGACACATACCTTTTCCTGTTTGTCTTGCAAGAACTTGCCATGCCTGGGCTATGAGAAGGTTTCCCAGATATATCCCCAAAAAAGCAGCTCAATTTAAGAAAAAACAGCACTGTCAGTCTGCAGGAAGGAGCCCAGAGTCCACCGAGACTCTTTTTCTCCACGTGCTCCAATACAGGGAGCTGCTTTGGACTCTGGATAGTCTGCCTCAAAGAGTGCTATCCTGTCCCCGTCCCCCGCACCCCTATGTTTGAAATAACCCATTCTCACCTCTGCGCTGTTTCTGGCATCTGAAGTATGCCTGGCCCCTGGTGCTCTTCTCTGCCTTCCCAGAGACAGCAAAGGATACAAAGGGCGTGATCTCAACATTTCCCGCCACACTCAGACTGATAGCGGAGAGATTAGAGGTGGAAAGAACACCTATGAGGTCATCTTTGTCATCCCCAGGGAGCAATCTGGGATTGTTCCTTTGCATTTTATTATCTGGTGCTTTGTCCAGCTCAGCAGTAATATGTCTCAAAGCACGATCTTCCCAAAGCTTCCCTAGGGGAGGCGAGTCGCAACCTTGTGTTTCTTACTGTCAGGAAACATTTCCTGATATTCAGCCTAAGTTTTCCTTTCCTTAAATTCATTCTATTTACACCTATTCTCAGACAGACCTCACCCTGGACAACGTCTCCTTCTCCTCCTCAGAATTCAGACAGTTTTTGGACTTAGTTGTTCTGAATGCATTTGTGAATCCAGTTTTGCTGCAGCTTCAGTTCATGCTGGGTAGCCCCTATTACAATATTCAAGAGCCTTAGGCTCACCAGTGCACTTCTCATTACAGCCCTGAAAGGAAAAGCATGTTTCCTTAAGGCACTCATCTTCCAAGATAGCTGGGTACCCAAAAGCCAAAGGTATTTTGATATCCCTAAATAACCACTAATGACCCTAAGTATCCTGGTTTTGATGGGAAAGCTGTGCACAAGTTGTCCCTCGGTGAAACACCTGACTGAGAACAGTCACTATCATTGGGATCCCCCACTAAATGTTCGAGCCTGTCTCACTAACACAAATTAGTCTCTTTGTTTTTGCTGTGGATGTGGCTTACTCGTCACTCTTGGGTGCCTTGATAGAGTTGGAAGTCAACCCCTTTTCTGCCTCCATACTGTAACAGTGAAAAGGAAAAAAGGTGCAAGGTGCACGTGTTCAACTGGTGACCAAACGAATGGCCCAACTCTGCTGGCCTGCTTTATTGACTGAGCCCAGACATTAATAGTCCTGATGCTTTTTCCTAAATGCACAGCCCTGCATATACTGTCCTTCTAATATTTGTAGTGTTCTGCCTTTGCTGTTGGGGTTATTGAGTTGTACAAGGCACACGTGAACTAGGTAGCTTTTGCTGAAATGAAAACTGGGAAGCAGTGTACAGACGAAACAGAGCTGAGAACTCACCTCCAAAAGTTATCAGCTTTAGGGCTGAGCTACCAAAACTGGGAACCATTTTGAAATCTCTGGTCTCTGAAGGCTGGCAGGCAGAGACACTTTCAGCAATAAGCACGTGGGACAGATGCTTCAGGGGGCAGCAGGACCAGGAATATTAGCAAATTACAGAGGATGCTCTTGGCGTTAAATGACAGCTGGTCCTATGCTGGGAGCTGCATATGGCATCTTCTTTCCATGTGCAGGAGCAAAAGGTTCCCTACACCAGGGGAATTCCCCAGATAGGGTCCTTCAAAATGCTTCAGTTAACAGGAGCAGCGTTAAGAGGCTGAAGTGACTCAGAGCACATTGGGCAAAGAACCTCTTTTTTTGCTTCTTCGTTGCCCAACATGCGGTACTGTGGGTGCTTGGTCTGCACTTGGGGCTCCCACATACAAAGGCAATAATAATCAGTATGGCTGAGAAAAGGAAGAATTGTCTTGGATTAACTCCAGAGGCAGAAATGATAATAATTCCCTGGTGGGAGCAAAGCCTGAGCAGCCCACAGCTATGGTGATTCAGAGACGTTATCCAGGAAAGCCTGTGTGTATGCAGGCAGACCTTCTTCTTCAGCTCCCTAGAAGTCGCTTCTAGGGAAACACAAAAGAACAGTTATGTGTTTTTCCATGGCTGGACAGTGGTCAGGATGCAGAAGTTGATGCTCCTCTGCATATCTTTATGTTTCTGACAATTAACCAGCCTTCCGTCACATCCCTGATTGCAAAGTCAGCATGTTGTGAAGGACTCCAGCTGGCACAGACCAAGAGTTCCCTGGGCAAACAATGTCCAGCCAAGCTCTTCTGATTAACTCTGATTACGCCGGGGATGCTCATACAACGCCACATTAGGAACAGTTGCTTTGTTGTTGGGGAAGTGCATGGGCAGCGGTACTAACATGCTCGCAGGGTGGATGAGCTCGCAGCGGAGGCTGGGGGTAGCAGCCCACTCCGGGCACTTGTGATGCACTGTGTGCACTCAGCGAGAAAATAGACTCCATCGGGCTCAACGGGCATGCAAGGCAGCAGGGAATATAGGCTTGCAAGAGATCTCAGGAGGTCACCTAGAACGTGTCCCAAGACTATGGCATCCTTAACAGATTTTAACCTGATCTGTCACTAAAGGCCTCCAGAAATGTCTTCAAACACCCTTTGTGTAGCTCTGCCTTCCTCTCCTATCTATTAGGGAGCCTTACTTGCCAGTTTATTTTATCCTGCTGCAACTGAAACCCAGGTCTTGTGGATTTGGAAAATGGGTGGTTCCTTTCCCCTCTGTAACAGTATTTTATGAGACAGTTCCCATATATCACCTCTCCTGCCCCTATTTTCTTAAGGTAAAAAACCTGTTCTTTTGGTCTGCCTCTACAGACCATGATTTCTAGACCTCTGATTCTGCTTTCTTCCTTCTGGCTGGCCTCCAGTTGGTCCATGCCCTTCTTACAGTGCAGCACCCAAACTTAGACACAGATATCATATCCAATGCAGAACAGAACACGATTGTAGTATTATCTTATAGACTACCTTATTGCTTACAGACTGAGCGTGGGGTTTGCACACTTTAACATCATTGTTGACTCAAGTTCAGCTTATGACCCTCACTGTTTCCCTAGGTTCCCTTCTGCAGCACTGCTGCCAAACCAAACCTCCCCCTCTTTCTGTATGTGGAAAACTGATTATTCACATTCTTGTCCCTATCCAATTTCATCTTTTTTTTCCCCTCACGAATTCTTTCTTGAGTTTGTCAAACTAATTTTGAATTTTAATCCTGATCTCCCGTATACTTGCAGTCTAGCCTAGCTTGCTTTAGGAAGTGTAGTCTGTATGTTCTGGTCTTTAACGAAAATATCAAATAGCCTCAGGCCTAGGACAAACCCTTGCACCGTGCTGCTCGGCACATGTTCCTGTCAGGACCATGACCCAGTGCTGCCTTCCAAGAACACTCTTTTAAATTGTTCTACTTGAAACCTGCTATCTCACAGCTACGTCATTTGGACCATTGCCTCCACTCTGTTTACAAGAATGTTATGTGCAACAGTGCAAAACACAGTACTGGAGCAGAACTGTGAGAGTTCTTGTGTGCTGGGCCCACTAGTCTATTAACAAAAGAAATTAGACTGGACTGAGATAGCCTGCTCTCGACAGATCTGTCTTGGCTGGCAGTCAGCATCTTCTTGGTCAAGCATTGGCACAGGCTGCCCAGGGAGGTGGTGGAGTCACCATCACTGGAAGTGTTCAAAAAACGTGTAGACGTTGCACTTCAGGACATGGTTTAGTGGGCGTGGTGGTGTTGGGTTGATGGTTGGACTTGATGATCTTAAAGGTCTTTTCCAACCTTAATGATTCTGCGATTCTGTGATTCTTGTTTTCTGTGTTCACAGTCAGTTTGTTTCCTTGCTCTGTCCAATATTTTTTCCAGGAAGTAAGATTGATGGAGCCTTGACAACTGTTCATTGATGTATGATGCGTAGCTAGGCATCGTCTTTGTCATTCCCAGCATTGCTACCTGGGATGACAGAGAAAATGACACGACTGCTAAGAAATTGGAGGAGGAAACAAATGTGCCTTTTTTTTTTTTTAAGTGGAAGTGACAGGGGAGGGAGCAATTACTTCATAGATACTAAATTCAGTCTTTTTGAGCAGCTGAACAAACAGAAACTGGTTTTCTAGGGATTTGTGTCTCTTAGTTGATTAACTTTTTGATAGTTATTTTAAAATGTGCTGTTATTTGTGCATAGTTCTGTAACATTTCCTTCCTTTCTCTCTGTTCTAGTCTTCCTTCTGTAGGGTCTTTTGCTAACATCATATGGGATGTCAAATATGAGAGTAGAAATTGCCTGTTGACATCCATGGCAAACAAGTTTGTGATTGCATGAACAAATTTGTTATTGTATGAACAAATGAGACAAATTTATGACCGTATGAACTCCATTTCTGGTCATTCTGCAAAATTTGTAGGATATTTATTGTCTTTGGTATCTCTTCCCATGGATAGAGTCCAGCAAGATTTCTAACAAAAACCATTGTTACCAGAGACTGTGTAATTGCCCAAGCCTTATTTTCATCAATTTCAACGGTAGGATCAGACCTCTCCTAACTTTCTTTACACTGTTCTTAACACTGGCTGAGGTCTATCAGACCTCCACAACAGCACCTGGTTAGCAACTTTGCTGGAAAAGTCAGAGTCTGTTTTATAAAAGGAGCAAACTCTCAGCTTCAGGATGATGAGAGTCCCTTGCTCCTGGGTAAGTGCTCCACTGAGATGCCACAGAACACGGCACTTTGCCGGACCAAGCCTTTGTTCATCTCGACACGGATTTTTCCACCCCATGGCTGCAGTTCAAGGATATGCAGCAAGGCCAGGCATTCAAATGTGAAAATGATTAGACTTGTGAGGGCAATTTCTGTGTTGTGATTGCCATACACACCCTGAATACTCTGGGCTAATGTTTTCATTTAATCATGGCTTTCTTGGCTTTGAATGCTCTTGGTGTACTGGAGCTACAAAAACGTTTTGATATCCTTAGATTTACCCAAACAGTTTGGCTTTCCCCTGACTTTGAGGCAGCACAACAGGTGACTTGACTCTAAATGAAAGCAATTAAACAGACGTTTAAAAAAATGTGTGAGTGAACTTTACACTAATCCTGTCCTCTGGGATCCTCTGATGTAATATAAGCTGCTCAGGGATTTTTGGCTGCCATTTGCATGCATTGCTACTGGATGCAAAGCCTCAGATGGAAATAAAGCACCTGGGTCTAAGTCTTTTAATTCGAGTTTCCAAATGTCATCATCTCAGTATCTCTTACTTGCCACAGCCTGAAGACAATTGTGTCATCAGATTGCCACAGACACCTCCTGATGCTCCCCTATCTTGCTCCAGAGCAGGCTTCTAGAGGTAAACTCTGACACTTAAAGATGTGTGGTGGCAATCTGCAGTTCACAGGTCCTCCTAGACTTCACCGTATGGGAATGTGATCATAAACAAAAATGAGCCAAAACTGTGTTTTCTTGGTCTGGCCTTTGGGGCAGTGTTTGAAGGATGTTTTGATGTGAATTACAATAAAAGCCAGACTTAAAAAACCTGAGGAAACCTGGTGGTTGGCTTTTGGAAAAATCCCCAAGGACTAAGTTCCAGATAACATTCTTGATATTCCATGGAATTTAAGTTCCCCTGTTTGCTAGCATGCAAAAAAAACCAAAATCAAGAATTACTCACATTGTCTATCAAGTTTCCTGAATTTTTCTTAGAGTTTCCAGGAAACTAGGCAACTGAAATGGCTGAGTAACATCACACAACTCTCCATGGCTCAGGGTATAAGGTCACTTGGTGTTTCATGGAAGCCATGTGATTTGTTTCAAACAACTCCTGGAAAGAGAAGGTCTCTGTCAACAAATAAACTTGTTGCCCTGGCCAACACTGGGATTTCTGTGTTTTTAAGGCTTGATTGGAGGAAAGGAATGTGAGGGATGAGGAGCGACTACTTACAGATTCATTAATAGTGGCCTAGGGATTTTGAGTTGAAGATGTTGGTTCAGTGCATGCTTAGCATCAATGAGGCAAGTAGAGATGCTTAAATCCATACGGACATGCAGGAGCCTATGTCAGCTTGGTGAGTAATGGTAATCCTCAAATCACTTGCCCACAAGTGCCCAAACTCTATAGGCCTCCTTTACTGGGATTGGAAAAACAAAGCATCCTGAACTCTGCTTCTGAGGAATGCCTAGAGGTCCTTGGAGTTGCCTCTGTCATGACATGGTTGTATAGCCCGAGGATTATCTTCTTCCTATACCCTGCTAGCTAGGATACTATCATGCCCCTTGCTCACTGCTTTATGAAAGGAAAGTGAGAGCATGATCGGAAAATCTGGACACATCATTCAAAGCAGGAACATTACTGAAAATGTCCTAGTTGCATCTGTCTTTCTCCCTAGAAATTATTTTGACACCATGACAAAAGTCCTTTTTTTAAGTGTCAGTGTGGTACCAATCCTCATCCAGACCGTAATGTCCAGAAATGTGCTGGTTTTCAGGAGTACTGTGGCATTCTGTGGATGAGTCCAGAAGAGATTCCACCTCTTTAGACCTGCACATGTGGGAAATCAGTGGGAATTAGTGGTGTTTGCAGAGAATGAGACTCTACAGCACTTTTCAGGAGCTATTGGAAAGGAAATTAGAAAAAGGGACTCAGTAATAAAAGCTGTTTAGTTGATGTGGATAATTAATTTTAAAATCAGTGGCAGTCGGTGAGCTTTAACTCATGTCACTGTAACTGTCAAAGTCAGTAAATGATCATTCCTCATGAGATAACAGCAACGTGTCGAGATGAAATTTTAAGGCCCTCCTCTACGCAGACTTTTTGGGAGTCCCAGTGGCCTTGTAAGAAGACTGGGAGAAGACTTTCTGATAATCCTGTGTATACTTGGGAAATGGGAATGACAAGGACTGAGTCCCACATCTGCAAGAAGTGATACCTTGGCTTCTGGTGTCCTAACCAGGTGTCTCTTTTGTCAAGTGGGATGGGAGGAAAGCAATGCATGTGACCCTCCTCTGTTCTTGACATAAAAAGTGTAGGCATTTATTTTCAGGAGAGAAAGAGAGACAAAGGATCACAGGATGAGGGAGATTTCTCCTTTCTCTACAACAGAGCATGCTGTAGGATGTGTCCCGGTCCTTGGTGCGTTTTTTAGGCTAATGCTGCATGGATCCTTTGTCACTAAGTTGGTTTTTGGGATCCTGTTTTGAAGCATCTCATTCTTCCTGGTGGTTGCACTGAGGCTTCAAGAGCCAAAATCCAGTTCTAGAGTCCACTCTGGGGATCTGGTGCCTAAAGTGAAATCATTTGGCACATGAACACCTTGGAATCGGGCGGGTCATGCTTCTCAGTCATGGATGATGTACAAACACAAATGGGCATGGGGATAAACATTAGAGAACTGGTTCCTGTCATCGTCTCTCTTTCCCTAAGCATCCATTGCTGGGGGAGATTGCTATAGACGGAGTTCACATCTGTTTCATGGCAGCTGGAAGAGTTTGGAATAGAGAACCTATGGAAGAGTTTGGCAAAGGTGGCACCTAGAGAGGCACTGAGGATTCAGTGGTAAAATTTGCACTCAGCAGTGACCACTCTGTGTCGATGGCCAATGTAAGAACTAGTGAAATCTTTGTGGAGAAAGGGTGTGCTAGGCTTGACTGAACCAGGCATCTTGGGAAGTTTGTCAGTACGTTGAACCCTAAATTTGTCAATCAACACAATTATATTAATAATTGCATCCCATGCAAGGATATTCTGGATCTTACTTAATATTTCATCATTCAGATCCCTTGCTCAAGGCTAATTAGGGCTTTCATAAAAAAATTGCCACTTGATATATTTCTGTATTTGCAATACAACCTAATAATTTCATTTTTATTTGCATTACACACTTTTTTTTTTTTGAGGGAAAAAACCAAATAGCTAACGTAAAGTGCATTGTCCTTTATCCGTCCAACCTTTGATATGAGGTGTGTCCTATCTGCCTGCAATCGCCAGATCCACACATGAAACCAGGACTGCTTTCAGTTACCAGGATTTACACTTTTTGCCTAGGTTAGTGGGTTACATGAGACTAATACTGAGGGTCTTGAATTTGTCCTTGCTGATGACATATGATTAAACTGGCAGAATGGGTGGTATCATCTGCTGCCAAGCCCCCTTCCAAATCCATGAACCTGGCTGCCGTTACAAGACCTCCCCTCCTGTATTTTGTTGGCTTCTTTGTCCAGTTCAACAAAACATGACTCATGAGGGGAAAATCACTACTTCTCCCCAGGAGACTCCTTTGCAGGCTGACAGTTTGTCTCACCATTGAGAAACATTTCCTGATAATTCCACTGAAAGTTTCCTCTGCTTCTTTTTGGCTCATTCCTCCTAGATAACAATCTCACATTTATATATAGTGTTGGAGCATTAAAATTCCACCTGAGCAGCAGGGTGAGTGCCCCTGAATAGTACCGAGATCCTGTAGAAAGACCCCTCCCTTCCTGCTGTACCAGAGGAAAGTTTAAGACTCTAAGGACCTCAGCACCCCTTCTAAAAAGCAAGAAAACAAATATTTTGAAAAGTGGATGTACTTATGCCTTGCCTGCTACTGGAGTGAAGCAGCTGTGCTCTGCTAACACTATGCAGGAATCTAGACCAAGAAGTAAAATAAAAAGTATCTATATCCCACAGGAATTACTGGTGGGAAGTGGGGTAAAATGTAACACTGATCTAAGGAAAAAGGCCATGTTGAAGAAGGCCATTTCCCATAACGGGCGAGGTATTTCACAGCATTGTCATTACTTTAGGTCTGGATTATATATGGGCTTTTTATTCTAGTGTAACCTTCCTACTCTACTAACACGAAGAGGATGAAGTTGGATGGAAGATCTGTGTGCTCTGTAGGGTGCATGAGGGCCATACATACACCCCCACACACTGGGGTGCTCTAAGGTGTATCGTGGGTCATTCCCGGCTCTGCAAACCCGTTTTTATGTCCCTCATTGTTTAGATGCTGCTTATCTGGGAGCACTTTCCTGGGATGTTCCATGAACATCTTTGCCCCACCTGGCCTCTGTTAGGGTCAGAACCAAGAACAGCACTATCTGACCTTTCCATGCAGTAGAAGGAGTGATGTTCTGGGATACTCACTAGCCATGTGATGGCAACTCTCCTCCCATGCAGGACAGAGAGTCACCTGTGGGTGTTCAGTACCTGTGCATAAGCAGAAACCCAGCCACAGTGTCCCACCCTGCCACTATGGAGGGCTGAAAATGCCCATGCTGTGATGGTGAGCATACCTTAATGCTTCAAATTAGATCACTTTGCTGCAAATGACTGCAGTCTCCACTTGCTCTGCTCTCCCTTCTGCTCCCAGTCATCATGTGAACCAGGAATATGCTTGCTGTCTTTTAAATGCTATTCTAAGCCCATTCCTCTAAATCATCCATCTTCAGTGTTTCTTCTTATTTGGTTTCACACCAATTTCTCATCCTCCTTCTGGTATTGATTATGGATGCATTCATTCAATACCTTATGTTCCTTCAGATGGAATGACCTTCGTTTCCTTCACACTCCATGGACAGCGAAACAAGAATTAATATTTGTTGTAATCCCTGCACCCTTCAAGCCCCTTGTCTGCATTGAAAAATCAGCTAAGCAAGCTCAAGACCCTAAAATTTGTTTTGTTGGATGTAGAAAGAGGGAGAGGATGGATTTGGTTTGGGCGGTTTTTGCGTCCTGTCTGCCCCTTGGCTTCTAAAGAAGAGTCATTCAAAAGACTGTTCTACAGAACTTGAATGCGCCCTGGATTAAGCTGAAGTGCAAACTTTTATTTTGGTTCAATGAAGCAAAACAAAACTGTCTGATTCAGAAATGTCAAAACGTTATGTTTTTCTCTGAAGTATTTCAGGGCCAATGTATTTCCTCTCTTTTCCATGAAAAAGTTAAATATTTGCATATGGAGCATATTTCTGTTTAATCTCACATACAGAGGGAGCAAAAGTTTAAATTCCATCATAACAAAGTTTCTTACAGGGCAGGAGTTCCTCGTTCTGTGCCTGGTTGAAAGAAAACTTATGATTTCCTTAATAACTAATCACCTTTCTTTCAGACAAGGAAACCTGGTCCTAGAAAGGTGGAGTGACTTACCTGAGGTCCTTAAGTTTGGACCCATTTTTTGGCAGCATCAGGTATCTTGGGGCTTTGGTACACAGGCAAAGCCTTTAGCAATTAATACAATTCAAATACATCAATAATAGCTAAAAGCAGTAGGAGAATCCCAGAACATGTAATTGCCCTCATCTTCTCAAGCCCCTAGTCTAAAGTGATGCAGAGCTTGGTCACCCAACTCTCACTGCCTGTTACTGCTGATTGTGTACGTTAAAGGCATTTGGATCCCCAACCCAAATGGCATCTCAACAGGACCAAAGAGTATCATTAATGGGTGAAGATGGGACAAGGCTTTCAAAATTAGATTCTTATACATATTATCTTGAATATATTTTCAGACAAGACTGACCAGTCTTTTCAATGTCATGGGCTGGGGTTATGAGTTTGAAGTTACTTGCTTGGGTCATAGTAGTTCCCAGCAAATTAAGCTTCAGTCCTGCCTCATGAGAAAGCCTATAAATAGTCTAGATATTCTCTTTTCAAATGGGAACAGTGGTGGCTCATGGACCATAATACCTGGACATGTGCTGGCAAAATATGAAACACACAGCAGCTGTCAGATTTAGTTTTTTAAGTTCCTGCCAGCCATGTCCATCTCTCCCTCCTCAGTTCAGTCCAGGAGCAAAGTCAGTGCAGAAGAGGATGGCATGTTGGAAGGAAGCATTGTCACTTTGTGCTCTCAAGACCAAGAAAGAAGAGTGGATAAATCTGACAGGCCTAACAGAGATGTGGACATTCACAACAACATAGCAGAAGCAGGAGTATAAAGTGACAGCAGCTAATTCCATTGTATGATTTTCTAAATAAGTTTTGACGGTGTTAGTTTGTTGTCCTTGTGAGTTACTACATGTCTTGTTGTGTCTACATGTTTTGGACTCTTATTCGCTAACCAGTGGCCGTTTTGGAACATTTTAGACTCAGATCTGGCTGCATGCCCAGTATAGATAGAAACCATGACACCAGAACACAGCTGAGCCCCAGTGGAGTTGTCCTCCAAACAAGAGCAAACCATGACTTCATCTTGCATCTGTTGCCTTCTGTTTGTCAGCGACTCAGGCAGCCACCTCCTGCAAATATAGGCCTTGCTCCAACCAGAAAAGACCATAAATTTGCTCTGTGAGTTCCACCTGTGGCTTGGAGGAGTTTCATACCAGGGGTCATGGCCTTTTGACCAGAAAAGAGTCCCTTCCTCCTGGTCAAAGTTATATCTCCTATCTGGCATACACATATTATAATATCAAGAATTTTCAGAGCTACATCATCCTTTTTCATTTAGAAATCAAAGAAAAATTTGCATTGGAAGGCACCGCTGGAGGTGTCCAGTTCATTCTTCTGCTCAGAGGTGAACTAGCTTCAAAGTTAGAGCTGAAGGTCTCAATCCATTTTGACTTACCACTTTTAAAAGCTCTACTTCTTTGGCAACGGTGAATTTAAAGGAGGTATGTCTAAACTGGAGTATCAGCTACTGCTGTGCTCCCCATGGCTGTTTTGGACTTAACAATAGAAGTTATAAGTATCTTGTCTCTCGTCTGGTGGAACAGTTCAGAATATGCCATGCATGTCACCTTTTCCCCCCTCCTGAAATATTATTCCATCAGTCACCTCAGCATAGTAATTCAAAACTACATTTTTAATTAAACCAATGTAAATCAGTATTTTTTTCTTTTTTTTTTTCCAAACAAAATATCCAACCAAATTTTTACTCTAGGTCAAATACTGGAGCAATTGGCTTCAGTTTTGAATTTCTTTCAGTAAAAAAACTGGGCAATTTAAAACAAAACAAACTTTTAATGAAACTTTTGAAAGTCCATAATTCATCACCAAAGCTTTCAAAGAACTATTTTCAGCTAGGTTAAGAAAAAAAACCCTACAAGAAGAATGAAATATGCTATATTTAATTAAATTTTCTTCTGATTTTTTATATTATATATGCAGCTATATCAATTGGAATCCTCTAACCCCCATATCATCAGGCATGACTGTTAAAGGTGCTTCAAAAAGCTTATTTCCTTCTTTTCCCTTCCTTATTTTGAGGCTATCTGTTGAGACAGAAGTGATATTCTGTTGCTATCATTATTGAGTCCACATTAGCTCCTTTTCTAACACCCAAAAAATCTAGACTTGGCTTCATTTCACCTTGATTCATCCCATAGGGAGCTGGTGGAGGGTCTGACATAGGAAGCCTCACTGGCCTCATCTCCTTTGCCACTTGATGGAGAGAAATCTACAAAAGGCAGCTGAAACATATGTAAAGTCTGAATTGCCTTTTGTAGTCTTGTATCTTTCTTTATGGAGAGGAAATGGTGTCTGAATTAAAATCTACACTAGATATCTTGTTAAGTGTAACTGGACTTAAGACAAATTAATCCATTTGAAATTCAGAAACTCTTCTTTAGGTTAAATTATCTAGGCCATATCCTTGCTAGTGTTAACTTGTCTTTTTCACTTGTTGCCAAGATGGTTGGGATTCAACTCATTTATTGATCCCTTTAGACACATAGTTTAATTTGTCTGTTTAAACTGCTTACACCACATCCTAACAGTAGTCCTTAGGGTTCATTGATGAACCGCAGGAAATTAATCTCAAAGCAGATCACAACATCTTCTCCATCCAAGAATGTTGTTTTATCCAAACATGGGAAATTGAGAGAGTGGAGTATGGTGAGACTTGTGTGTCTGCTCATGATGCTGGAATTACTTTAACTGGCATTTGACCTATGTGGTGACATGGCTGTGATTCCTCGAGATCTGTCTTGAAAGATATGGTGACATTTCCTGACAATGAAACAAGGTCAGGAAATGGAAGAGATGAGTATATTTTTGGCCATGTTCAGGCCAGTAAGAAGAAAATGTAGTGATGAAAAACGATACACAGCTTCAGCACAATTCCAGAGGGGTTGAATTGCCTGGGCTGCGTCCCAGGCCATACCAGTTTTCTGAATGTTGCATTTATGCACTTGGAGACCACTGCTGTAGTCTGGCACCTTGACAGTCTCTACCTCTGTTTCATGGGGCCAAGACACAGATGAAATGCTGAGGCTATGCTTGACACTTTCTAAAAGGCTCCCTCTATGACAAAATTTATACTGCATTTTGTACATGTCAGTCAGGAGTCGCAATGATAAACCTGACAATTCTAACATGTGCTCTGAATATGACCAACTGCTATTTGTTCATTCTGATATGAAAGGATACCCCTCAATGTCACAGTCATTATGCATGACTAAGCCGCTGCAAATCTGATTTTGACACGGTGGACCACGTCTTTAGCGTATCAAGCCAGTGCGTTATAATTCTTGCATAGCATCCCTTGGCTTCAGCCGGCCAACTCCGAGCGTCTGTGAAATGCACTTCCAATACGTCCTCAGGACGCAGCTGGGTACCGTGATGTTCTCAGATATTTGTTGCCCCAGGCGAGTGCTCAGTGCTACTCAGTGCTACTGTCCCTGGCCTGCTCTGTGTGTTTGCGTGGTGCTGAGCTGCACTCTCAGATGGCCGTTCTGCTCACCAGTCTCCCTCCTCACCTCTTCCTCCGCATGCAGCTGGGACCCTTTACCAACGCACTTGGTTGGAGGCCAGGAGCCTGTTCAGCACAGAGCTACAGACTCTTGGGCACGCTGGTTCCCAAGTGAGAGTTTTATTTGAAAAGCTCACGGCACTTCTGTGTTATTAGAAGCATTTTCCTGGCATGGTGCCCTTTATTCTTTATCCGTTAAAGCTACTGAGGAGACGAACTGTTAGTATAATATTAGCAACAAGTAACACCTAGTTTTTTTCACCACTGGGTCTCAAAACTGTTTCCAGATGATTTCATCATTCCCAATTTACAGTTTGGAAAACTGAGGCATGAAAAAGGGAAGGATTTATCAAATGTCCAACAGCCCTCCTTGTCCTACTGTGCATTGTACTCCCCTCCCAGATGTATTAATCTCCCTGCTTCATGGCTGTAGCTCTCATCAGTATCTAGGTAGACTGTGGAAGAAGCGGATGAAACAGAGTCCCAGGGGTTAATCATTGTGTTCTTTATATACTGTATGAGATGCTTCTGCTCCCATAAGTTTATTAGGGCACAGCTAAGACAAAACCTGCCCCACAAGGGCTTTCTCTTCCCTGCTTTCTGTATAACAGTAGTATCTAAGAGATATGTACAGACTTCTTGTTGTGATATTTAAGACAAATTTGGGGATCGTCTATGACAAACTGGTCAAAAGAAGCCATTAACAATTCAAGGGTTATTCTACCAGAGCTCTAGCTCTCTCCTAAGTCAACAGAGAAGGACTGCGTTGCATCAAGATCACTTTCTGTAGGCTATGAGTTCATCCCACCTCACTCAGTCCTTGTCTGCAATGCTTATATTGGTACTTAGTCCTCCCAGACTCCTGATGGATGGAACAGGGGCTAGGCACCTCCAGAGAACAATTTTAGTGTTAGAAAGCAGGGAGCACAGGCTACCACAAAGCTATTTTGGAACCTCATCCGCCATCTTACACTTTTGTCAGAAGAAAGACAGCCTGGATGTTTAGCTTCAGTCCAGCACAGGCTTGATTTAATCCCAGTATACTGTCATTTTTTGTTTCATCTGGGGAGAAACAGTAAGGGGCTACTCAAACATGCTGTAGAAGGAGTCT
Source organism: Phaethon aethereus (assembly GCF_964289735.1). Classification (NCBI taxonomy): domain Eukaryota; kingdom Metazoa; phylum Chordata; class Aves; order Phaethontiformes; family Phaethontidae; genus Phaethon; species Phaethon aethereus. The sequence continues at coordinate 84,352,555 of NC_138578.1, forward strand.
GGGGACACTTCTTGTCCCTGTGTATAGATTCCGCTGTTGCCCTTCCTCAGGGCTGGATTGCATCCTGGCTAGCAGGCTGTTGTGGAAAAAAGGCACAGGAGGCAGAGCTTGTTCCCCTGGGTCCCAGAAAGCAGTGAGCAGAGTGTAGGAACACGCACGCTGTGTGTGGCCTACAGCGTCCTATTCTCCAGGAAGACCATGGCACAAGGTCCAAGCACGGGGCTCAGCACCAGGAAATTTGGAGTTTGCATTGACCGTGCTTTGGCCTTGGGTTAGCAGCTACAACGTGATTCCTTTCCATTTCCCCATCTGCAAAAAAGTATGAAAAATACTTACCCCATATGGAGGATTAAATGTTTAGGAGGGAATCCAAACTCCACTGAAGTCAATGGCAAGTCTCCCAGCATTTCACCAGGAAAAAATTTTAAAGTGCTAAGTGTTCTGTAGCTTTGCATATGAAAGGGAAATTCTGTTTTGGAGAGTTTCTGCTACTGCCCAAAATATGAAAGCCCTGGTCACATCAGTCTATCTCTTGCTATGTCGAGAGCAATCTCTCTTCATCTTTCATTTTAAAGTTTGATGTGGACTGAAACCAAAACCACAAATCAGAACATTCCTGAATGTTAGGACTGTTTGAACTTTAGTCTGGATCTGCATTTGCAAATGTGCTTTATCTTTATAACACAGGCAGGCAAAGTCCTCCATCTGGGTACTTTTGAAGCGGGGAGGGTCTGCATGTAAATTTTGCAGTGTGAGTCCTAATCTAATCTCATCTGATCGATGCGTTCTCCTGTTTGGCTGCTTATCTGTCTATCTGCCCAGAACATCAGTTTTAAATGGGTTATCTTTGGTCCTCTGACGGGGGAGAGGCAGGAAAAGTCTGTGGACTACTGCTAACTTTGAAAAATGTAACTAAGAGTGGGAAGTCCTGCTAGACAGAGGCCTGGATTTATTATATGCGGGTTTGTCCTTCCATTGGGAAATTTTTCAGGATCAGCAAATTCGAATAACAATAAAGGTTAAAAACTGCTTGCCTAATACTTAAACATTTTACCAGTGTTTGATACCATTTTAACTTGTCAACATCACTAACTTTCCCTAATTCCTATCTTGTTTGTGGGCATATAGTATCACCCAGTGGTAGAAACCAGCTTGGTCAAAAATACTGCTGATGCTACTGTATGAAAGGACCAGTGACAGACCCTAACTGAGAAATGATGAAACTGTCGACGTCTCTCTTTCTGGCTGAAACAACCTTTTTTTTAAACTTTTTTTTTAAAGTGTGGACTCGGGAAAGGGCAACAAGAGAGCAATTTGCTTTTCTGCCTACTTAGGCCATTGTATTTCCAGCAATAGCTACTTCTGCACCTCTCTCCCATCTGTACCCTTTTGCACTCCCAAAAGCACGCTCACACGTTTGTACGTATGCCCGCATGCACAGACATAGAAGTTACATTGCGTAATACGTGGGGTAGATCAAGCCGGAGGATATTTTGGTAGCCAGGGATGGATGACAAGTTCTAACAAGCCCATCCACATGTGTTAAGATTAGAGTGCAGACATCAGCCATGACTCAACAGGATATGCTGGTCCAAAGCCAGGGCTAGAATGCTGTTACTGGCCCTCTGAATCATTAGTGGAAAAAAAAAAAAAAGGGAAAAAAAAAAAAAAGACATCCCTCCGTTGCCAGCATTCTCCATCTGTTTTTAACTTGGTGATGTCCTTTGGAAGGTAGGTGAACTATTTGGTTTGCTTTAACTACACAAGCATCTTGGCAGACCAGCGTCAGAACATGCACGGGGCTAGCGGCACTGCCCCGATGGGGAAGGTGGCCTGGCTCCGCCATTTGGATGTTTGGCTGCGCGAGGACCGCCAGGACGAGGGAAGGAGGCTGCCGATGAGGTTGGTGACCCGGTGCCTGCTGGCACATGAGGTGGCTGGGAAGCAGGTGAGGACAGACTGCTCGATACCAGCTAGACTTAAAGGTGGGAGCATCTGTATTTTCTAGCATGATGCAGTGGGAGCTGTTGTACCTGGGAGGGCTCTGTCTGAAAGGAAAAAGATGTTTCCTTTCTAAGTTGGCACCTTTTCCAAGTTCATCTTGGGAATGCAGGAGTCAAAAGAGGGTCATTTCTTCTGAGTCTTCACCAGCAATAATGCTTTTCCAACTTACCTTGTGCAGGCCAGTTCCCTACACGTTTTGCGCTGGCTGGCCTCATGCATTCCCTAATCTTACATGGTATTGCACAGGGCATGTCTTCAGCTTTTCCCTGCCCACATATGTTTACTTCCTGTACCCAGCCTAATGGTTTGTGGTCACCATGGATTGTGCCTTTTGTTTGAAGCAGTAGAGATTTCTTGTAGAAAATTAGCCATTTGTTAGTGGTGGATAGAACATGCAGGAGTCCAAACGCAAGTGGTATTCATGTTTTTATGGCAAAACCCATCCAGATACAGTGAAAGCAAGCTTGGTTATCATGATGTTATTCTGTCTGAAATACCAGTCCTTCACAGGGACTCGATCACTAAGCTCATTTTGACACACAGCAGTTCCTTTAGGAGAGACCATTGAACCAGGCAAATTTGTGTGCTGCAATCATAGCCTGCAGTTCTGATTCTCCTGGCCCAGGCAGCAAATTCATAGCCAAGCAGTAAAAGTCTAGATGTAAAAAGCAGATGATATTTAAAGGAGTCACGTGCAAAGACTATATTTGAGCAAGATTCATTACCTGGATAAATGTCAAATGGAGAATAACTGTGCAGGTCTCAGTTCTGCAGAGAAGCTTTGAGGGAGCTATGATGGATTACAAACCGATCACGAATCAAGAAATTCCTGACGTTGTAAAAAAAAGATTAGTATTTTAGTGAGTTGTACTAGCATAAATATATCCTTCCAGTGGAATGAAACAGTTCTGCTCCAGTCAGTATTGACTAATCCATTGTAAGAAAGATATGGATGAACTGGAGAGTCCATTTGGAGCACGAGGATGATGATTAGAGAGATGACCTAGAAGTAAAGTTCAAATGAGCCTAGTCCAAAGAAAAGTGTGAAGGAAGAACCCAATCACATCTTGATATATGTAAGAAACTACACGGAGAAAGGAAATAATTTATGTACAAAGGTTGAATGTATATTTAGGTTAGTAATTAGGACCACCTTCCTGAGGTTAAGGGTTGCAAAGCACAGTAATAGATTATTGGAAGAAGGGTTGGCATCTCCATCAGTCCATCCTTTAAGAGGATGCTGGAGCCCCATCTACCAAAAATGGCAGAGAGAAAATGGGAGCAGAGGGCACACTGCAGGATCTCATAATATCCCTGACATCTGAGTCCTATGTCTAAAAAGGAATACTAGGAAAGGACTAAGCAGAGAAACGAATTACTTCGGAAGGGAAAAGGAATTAGAAATAGGAGTCACAGCATGAAATCAAGTAATGGAAAACAGGTTAGGCAGAAGGAAAAGTGCCTCAACTTAAAGAGCTGTGGAACAATTTGTGGAGGACAGCAGTGGAAGCCCTTGGACTTGAGTTATTCAGAAGAAAGCCTGGGGGAATATATAGTAGGGAACAACTTCATGTTGGCCAAGGGTGAATAGACAAAATTATCTAAGTAGTCTTTTCCAGATCTTCTTTTTGTGACTCCATAGAATGCTTTGATGAGGACAGTGGGATTTGGGCTTGCTAAAGGAAGCCAAGTCAAACATTAGAAACCACCACATGACAACAGCAGTCATCATGAGAAACAGCCACCTCCCTTGTCAATGAGGTTGCGTTCCAAGTAAACCCCTCAAATTCAGCTTATTGCTGATGAATCCTGTAAAGAACTGGAAGAACAGTCACACTACTCTGAAAATCACTTGTAATGCAGGGGACACAGGAGTTACTCTCTTGAATCACATCAGCCAACCAATTAGTTTCACTGAGTACCATTTACTGTAACGGCTACTTCAGCCAAAGGAGCCAGAGCGTGATACTGTAAGATGAAGCATTGCTAGTAATAATTGTGCTTCTTTCTTGGAGATTGACTTCACTCATGAGTTGCAGCAGGGATGCTTCAGAAAATCAGCTTTGCTGCTGGTCAGTGTTTTGATGTTTCTTGATTCTGGTGTACCAAGTTGATCTGAAACCACCATGTGCAAGAATAACATGAGAGAAATAGCCATTAAAATCTATGCCATTACCAGCAGTGTCCAACCCTGTTTATGTGAAAGAATGCTTGGCAGTCAGTAATTAATAATGAAGCCAGTTTTTACAGACCCCAATACAATGGGACATTTTTTATTTTTGGCATATTTCTTCTTAGTTTTCAGATAAGTGTGTCAAGCTGACTGCATTTTTATAGTTTCATGGATTTTTGTGGCTGAAGGGTGAAAGCCTCTTAGCCTTCATTTAAAGCCACGACTAATAAAGCATCTGAACTTCCAGAAATGTTCTATTACCTGCTCTCTTTTTTGCCAGGGATGATGGAGTTCTTGACACTTGGAAAATAAAAAACTGTTTTACAGTTTCTGCAGCGTGCACAGAATCCAAACACATACAGCATCTGCTGGCAGACCCCAGAGTGAGTTTGACCCTAAGTCTAGGCTCATGCCAGAGACATGCCATTCAATTTTTCTGTCCTGGCAAAGTCAGAGGAAGTCAGACATAATGTTAACCATGCTCTGTCCTGGTGGGACACTGGCTGTGGAAAATAACACGCTTGGTTTACTACACTAACTCCGTATGTTCTCCATGCTAAAGCAGGCTTTGATTATGTACATAACTGTGAGGTTTGGGAGAAATTATGGCTCAGAGCATGGAGAGATTTTAATTTTGGGGATGTAGGAGAAATGCACCAACATTAATCACCAATTCAGATCAACAGCCCTTGACAGCAAAGGTATGGTTCTTCTACATTTCTTCCAAATGATATGTGGTTTTCTCTTGCCCATAGACCTCTGTGACCTTCTGGGCATGATAATGACAAATAGCGTGAGGTTCTTGAGTCCATCCAAAATACTGAAGTCAGAAAGACCCACACACTGCTGTGCTGATGTCCCACAGGAAAACAGTTGCTTGACAGGACGTTAGTCCTGTGTGCAGTGTGGTGGGAGAACAGCTGTGCTGTTTCCAGCTGACACACGTCTCAGGTACCAGGTAGCAGAGCGTAGTGACAACAACCAATAAAGTGTCAACACACTTCTACAGCATCTCTGTCTGTTTTAGTCCTTCTTGCTGAGTGTAGCTGGTCCCAGATGCCAAGATGTTGGATCCAGGCCTTCACACAAAACAGGGTTTGCATTTCCAGCTAGGGAGAGATGCTCTTTTCCAGGCTTGATGTGACTAAATAAAGATAAATCTACTTTATTTATTTAGGAAAAAGTTGAACCAGGATTGAATGTGCTCTAACACGCATGCTAACTCCACACCTCTGTTTGATTGATCTTCACTTTTCCTGTGTACCTCCATGTAGATACAGATGTATAAAGATACAACTTGAAGTGGTTTCGGAGCACAGCTCTCTTTCAGGTTGACTAGTATGCCTATGTCACTTGAAGTTGTGTTTGACCTACCTCTTAAGAGACCACATTCATAAGAGTGAAGGGATTCAGACCACCTACTATCTGAGCCTAATTCTCTGTACAGCCAGTGGAGAGAGGTAAGGAATGAAAGCACCTCATTTATTACAGATTTTTTGAGCAAGCAACATGACCCTTTCTCTCCACCGACTGAACAGGCAGGGAGCCAGACTCTGGCAAACCTGAGCAGGAGGTGTTCTGCACTGCTTATTCTTCTCTTGAGCTTGGACATGTTGGTAGGCATCTGAGCAACATTGGTGACTATAGTGTAACTCTCTACAGCAGAACAAGGCACCCTGTGCTCCAGTTACAGCCAGTGGAAGAAAGTAGACATTCCCAGCACAAGATACTAAATTTTATCATCTGGATTTGGCAAGATGAATCATTTTTCTAGAGCTAATTACTTCTCTCCATGTCCTATATACAGAAGTTGTAGGTGATTGTCTCTGCTGAGATGTCTGAACTGTAGACATCCGAAGTTAGATAAGCTGAGTCTCCCACACTCTAATCTAAATCCATTTTCAATGCTGGAATAAGGAGTCTAGATACAGCCCTTAGGCACTTTCTTAAGGTCTATTTCAGACCCTTAGGCATTTTCTTAAGGTCTACTTCAGACCTCTTCCTGCTGCAAAATTAATGCAAATACATGGTTTTGTCAAGCAAACAGAGAGAAATGTGGTCTATGTACATCTTGTCTTATGCAGGATGAAAGTCTTTGTTTCCGAAATTAAAAATGTCTCCTTTCCTAGTGACTGTCCCACACTCTCCTGCAACAGGGCAAAGAACCAAACAAACTCTGCTCTGTTTTCTTTCTCACTGTGGATTGAATTTTTAGGGCTTGTGAGAAGTGCCAGAAAGACAGCCCTGCAGATTGAATTACTCTGTATATCCACAGACCAGGTAATGTGCCAGCAGCCAGAGCGTCAGCTTTCTTTTTTTACTTGCCTGCCAAAGGGGTTTGGTTTTGACCTGGAGAAACCAGCTGAGAGGGACAGAAGGTAACTTATTCCACTTGATTCCTTGGCCTCTCTGTTGAGACTGGAAAGTAAGTTGCCAATGAAAGGTAGCTGTAGGTTTTCTCCAGACAAGCTCTGGCAACTCACATGGGGATGATTTAAGAGGTTACCACCTCACACTCTGCTGCCAGAGGTTACCGATTATTTAGCAATGTTGGCAAAAGTGAAGCACCTTCTCAATGGTGGTTTGAGTTGTGAAGCTGTTCTGTGAACTCTACAGCTAAGGAGGCTGCATGGGTTTGACTCTGCTGACCCTGCTACAGGCAGATAAGCCTTCTGCAGAGGGGTAGGCTGGGCAGCTGGTCTACTGAATCACACGAGTGAGTTGCTGGAAGCACCCTCAGATGTTGCAGTGTTAGGAGAATAATACGGGGCAGGGATTATCACTGTTCAAACTTTGCTTTCTTCAGAGAACATATGCATGTGCTCCTGCTTCCCCCAAATGGCTCTCCTCACATTCCCTCATCACAATCTCTCAAAGCAACCCAATCTGCTTATTCACCGGCAAAAAATATGATCAGTAACACTATGTCACTTGCCTGGAAAACAGCAGCTCGAGCAAAGGCCTTTGGCTCATTTTAGTACTTGTCCCCCTTGAGATAGCCTGTTGGTCTGCAGCTTCCACTGGAGCATAGGCCTCCCAGGAGCTTCCACTGTTTTTACAAGTCCTGTGTGGGGTATCCCTGGGATATCCTGGGATATCCCATGGCTTCTTGGTTAGCACTGGACACGGTACAAGCAATTGTATCATACCCCTCATTGTCGGCACACCCACTCCTTGACATATCTTCCCATGCATAAATGCACAGACAGTGATTCATTAATCAAGCCCTTCCTCACCTAGGCTGGGAAGAAAGGACAAAACAAAGAGTACCAGTCATTTTCTAAACTATACATAGACATGGTTACCACCCAGTTGGTTTCCCTATGAAAGTTTTGCAGGGATGGGCCCTGCTTTCTGACGTTGAGTATTCAGAGGTGCTAAACTCGCCACCCCAGTGAGTGGTGGTTGGGGAGATAAAAACCACAGTTAGAGTGATTCTTAGATAAGCTGCCCTCAGGTGACTTGCTGCTAATGGTACCAGTTCACTGGTTTATAAAAGTGAAGTCTCTTCAGCTATCAACAATCCTCTTCATGTGGACTCTGTTTTTCCTACACAGTCCCTGACTGACAACACGACATCTCTCCTTTGCTTTTTCATCCTCCTCCCATTCCCCCCAACACTATGCTTCAAGGTTGAGAGAATAAACCATATCCCGGTCAATCAATGATCTTATACACCCTCTATTCCTTACCTCATGTCCTCTCATTGCTCCTGTACCAAGATAGAGGTCATGGCTTCTTCTGAACTAGTGGGTGTGCTAAAACAGGGAAAAATATATAGAGTGACCCAGAAGAGTTCTGGTAGATACTCCTCATTCTGCAGGATTGTTTTCTGCATCTGTGTTTGCTGCATGAGAAAGCATCTCTGTGTCTCTGACCTTTGACTAACTGTCTCTACAGATGCTGCAGCCAAAGAGGATGTTCAGGGACATGATGACTCAAGCAGGTCCCACAGTGCATATGCGTGAGTGTGTGCTCTTGTGTAGTTGTGTTGGGAGAATGAAGCAGGCACCACGTAGCTCCAGATGTTGGCTGAGAAAACTGTGTTTGGTGTCAGCTCTGGGACAAAAAGAAGGAAAAGGTATGGAGCAGTGGATGAGTCAACCTGGGTGTGGACCTAGAAAGGAAATAAATGTGCCTCCAAGGCTGTTTGTTTTTATTGTGTTTGTACGTGCATGCATACCCTTGCTTGTACAAATGCATGGTAGTTCAACCCTTCAAATGGATGTAGTGTATCTTGGGAACTGCCTGTGGACATGGGCCTTCGGGCCAAAGCATACTGGTCAGGATCATTGGTAACAACATTCCCTGGGTGTGCGGAGCTGGAAAAACTATGAACATTTCCTCCCTTTTGCTCCCACCTTCCAGTTTGTTCTGGGTGTGACTGATTCGACCATGTTTCCTAAGCTCAGTGGTGCCCTGTGAGTAAGGTATGATTTATAGCACGGACAGCTGCATGCCAAGGTGCTACTTTGCACTCACCTAGACTTGCTAGCACAGATCTGTGTGACCAACATCTGTTCCCTTCCCCTAGTTTAATATGGCCTTATGGCAGAAGCATTCACATTGAGCTATGGTCACCAGTTCTGTCACTGATGAGTGGCTCTTCCTCTTCCATGTGACCTAAGCCGAGATTCATCCAGCTGAAGTTCCAGCCAGGACCTAGAGCCTGGTGTTCCTTTGGACTAGCTGCCTCCAAGGGCTCACTAGCCAGCAGGACAGTTTAGACACAAGGACTGAGGTGTGATTTAGTCCAGTTGACTCTGGGCCCAGGGCTGGAGTAAGGAAGAGGCCAAAAAACCGTGCAAAGACAACATGCAGTTTTGCTTTGATTTACTATATTTGCTCACATAGTAGCCACATTTCTTGCTCTGTTTCCTGCAAGATTTTGCCTCTGAAAACGCTGGCATTATACACATGCATTCTGAGATAATGATGGTCTCAACCCTGCTGCCATTTTCTTCCCTTCCGTTTCCCAACACCTCTCCCTTGCTCCACCCTTAAGCTGACTGCAGGGGCACCTACTCCTGGTACACCTCTGTCTTCCTTTCTTGGTCATCCTTCTCCACTCCTCAGTGCTGTTATTGTGAAGTTAACAAGACAACACACGCAGGCAGCATAGGAATTTGTGTTGTAACTAGAGGCAATAAGCATCCTTGACATAACTTCTCAACTGGCTCAGACACTGTAAATTTTTTCTTATCTGAGAGCTACGAAGGACCTATTAGAAGATAAGACAAAGAGTCCTAAAGTAACATCAAATGAGTTCTGTCCAGCCTAATGAATTTAACTAGCTAGTTATGTGGTGGTATCTCACCTCTTCAAAGCTGTGTCTATGTGTTTCAATTACATAAATTTAGCCCAAGGCTCTCTGCAAACTCAGCACTAAGAAAGAGGAGTTAAGAACTGAAATTAGTAATCTGTCTTTGTTCTTTAACTGTAGAGAGTACAGCCTTGGCTCTCAAATTCAGATATTCCCTCACATATGGCCCTTAACGAGAAATAAACACCTCACATATAGCCCTTAATAAGAAATAAAATTCTCTGCCATGTATTTGGAAGAGCAGGGTAACTGATCAGTGGTCTATTTTGGCTTTGCAGCCTGCAAACACCACCTATTGTCAAGGTAAGGTGGCAGTTCAGAGATGTCTGACAGGGTTAAATGAATCCATGGTTGAAAGAATATACGAAAGGATGGATCAGACAAGCCCTACAGGTCTCTTCCAGTCTTATTTTCAATGGTAAGGTCATGTATTATCGTCTGTAAATTCACTCCAGACAATTTTCTCTAAAATTATTTCAGTGTTTTTCTTACATTAATTTTCAAGGTAGGTCTCAGATACCATTGTTGGAAAACTTCTACCCACCTTCACTGCATATTAGTCTAACTTAGCCTCTTGATCCTCATTACAGTATCCCATTTTAACTAAATCTTGCTATAGCCTCAAAATTCCTAAAGTGGTGAGGCAGTTGGACTAGATGATAGTTGTAGGTCCCTTCCAACTGAACTTATTCTATTCTATTCTGTTCTGTTCTGTTCTGTTCTATTCTAAAATTCAATCAGCTCCCATATCTTCTTCCATTTTTTCTCATCTGGCAGTGGTGATGGGTTCAAAAGTAGTTTTTCAGATGATTTGATTTCTGTAGTGCAGTGTTTATCTGTCTCTCCTTAGCTTTTGGCTACAATACTTTTAATTCACTGAAGATCTATTGATAAACAGAAATTATGCTGCTTAGCTTCCAATGGCCAGCACAAGTACCCACATATTGCAAAAAGGTATATGCTAAGGCATTTTCCCAGTAATTCTCTCCATCACCTCTCGGAGAGTAAGTGATGCTCTTCTGCCTTCCCCAAGGATGTTGCTCTCCAGAACTCTTCAGATCTTACAGTACATCAGGATTTTACTCAGAAGCTCATCTGTCTCTCTCTTAAATGGTGCTCAGCATCTGAGACTCAAGAGACTCATGGCAGGTGCTGCAACAATTTAGAAGAAAGGTTGGGATAAAATCCTTATTGTGCAGAGTCTAGTTCCTACATGCATCTCAACACAAAGGAAACACTTACGCCTGAGTTCAATCAAGATGCTCCCATGGAGAAATCAGTGTTGGGAAGTTTTGCTATGATGCTGGATGAAATTCTAGTCTCTGAGGCTACCAGGAACACAATTTTTCTGTTGTTTTTACATGAGTCACAGTAGACTCTTTCCACCATCCATTCTTGACTGCAAGGATAGTTGTTTTTCTCTCCACATCCCTCTGAGCTGGTTAGTCTAAATGGGGCCAAGTCCCTGAGGTGAGAAAGGAGCCGGTTCATAGTCAGTTTTCAAATATGGTGAGGGTATTGGCTAGTTCCTCTCATAAAGGGAGCATCCTTTCCTGGAGAAGATGCAAAAGTGAAAACCTATGGACATAAATGGGAGCTAAGTGCTGACATTTCTTTGGGCATCTCACCTGTAGCCTCTCTATGGCTTCTCAGCTCTGTGAGGATAAAATTATGGGGCAATTGTTTTGCCTATGGACTTGTAAGCTCTCTGGAGCCCATCCTATCTTTCCCTGTGTCAGGCTGCAGATCGACACCTTGGTCTGGGTTTCTTGGGGCTGTGTGACAGCAATGAAGGTTTAGGTGATTCACTGTTCCTGAATGTCCTTTTGGAAGAGCAATTTGAATGTCAGAGTGCCAGCTGCCAGTTTAAAAATAGAGGCACAGGATGTATAGAAAACAGTTCATGACCCTGCTGGGAGGCTTCCAACACTGGGCAGGTTTACTGAAATTGCAGGGAACAGTCTGATTTTTTACTAGTTTTTATTGGCGTAAACGCAGCGAGTTATATTTGAAAAGAAAAAAAAGGAGGGCGGGAAAAGGAGAAAAAAAAGAGAGATGTGGACCTTACTGACGTGTATTTGGTGGAATCTGTCAGTCATGCAATCACATACTGGCCCCACGTTGGCCCCGGGTGGCGAGGACAAGCTGTGCTGAGGCTGGCCACCAAGGTCTCCTGGTGGAAATGTGCAGTTACCGGAGGTGTGAATAGCCAAGTCCCCAGGCTCTCAAATGCCTGCCAGGCAGTGCGGTTCCCCATGTCCCCATGCTTCCAGATTCCCCTACAGTGGTGGAGAACAGCACTGACCGGTCAATCCAAGAAGGGCACACTCATCTCATCAATTCCACCGTCAAACCCATTTTGAGCTCTGCTCTTCTTAACCATTCAGCTGGGAAAACCTTTCCTCCCAGGTCCTAGATTGTGTCTTGTCTCCTCTTAGGTATCAGTGACTAGCTATGGTGTCTGGGGTTGATTCAGTTGCCCCTACACAGGCATCCAGGGCTGCCTGTGATGCCCTGGGGTACAAAGGCATGGAGTGGAGTGCCTGGTATATGCTTTAGGGTGAGGTGGATCACTCTTCAGGATCCACTTACTAGATTTCCATTGATCACTCTTCAGGATCCACTTACTAGATTTCCATTGACTATAACGGGAGCTTAGATACCTTGTGCATGGGCAAACACACATCTTTCAACATCTGAGTGTGGGGTTGTCTGCAAGCTAAACCCTACTCTAACGTATGAAAATATTCCTTTCCACTGGTGTCTCCGCAGATGCTTTCCATTCACCCCATTTGGCTCCAGACACTTTCCTATTTCATAAGGCAGTGGAGACTAAGCTCTCCATTTCGCTGATGGAGAAATAGAGGAACAATTTATTTTCTCTTACAATCCTGTGACTTTCTGCAAAAATGAGAGGCAGAACAACCACTTTGCTCTACCTCTTGGATACAGTTTTCCTCAAAAGACAACTGAGGAAGCAAGGGAGAACTCAACCAGTCCTGTATTCCTGAAAGTGCAATTGTGAGCTAGCTGCTTTACTCTGCACCAGAGCTGGCTGCATCCACTATGACCTGCATTTGGCCCATGACTGTTTCTAGTGCCAGGCCAGAAAGAAGTTCATAAGATATTTGTCGTTTCTTTCCATCCCTTTCAGCATGTGGTGGGATTTCCAGAGCTATGCGGCTCTGACTATGGAAAATGTTGCAGTGAGGAGCTGAGTTGTTTAGATGAGATGTTCTCCATCCTCTTGAGTCACTTGCAATTTCCTTGAGCTCCCTGTATTATAGCCGTGATTGCCTATAGCCATGATTGCCTATAGCCTCTCAAGTGAAGAAGTGAAACATTAAAAAAAACCAACAGCAAAACAAAGCAGAGAATAAAAAATTTTTAAAGAAATGTTTTTATCCTGAGCCAATGAGAGAAAGAGAGAATTTCCCCTGGTCGGTGTCATATTCTGGGTTGCAAAATTAACAGCAAATGAACAGGTTCCCCTCAGAGAGTGCACCTTGCCCTTATCATGACTTCTGCTTGGAAAATTTCTCCTAGGCAGGGTGGCAAGGACACCCAGTGGCACCCACCTGCCTGGGAGGTCAGCTTTCATTTCATTCATGGAGGCAGGCATTGGGACTGACCCTCTGACTCAGCAACGCCAAGCATCCTTTTCCAGGGTTCTTAGTGCCGAGAAGATATGACTAATAGCAACCTGCCTCCCGAGGCTGTGAGCTTGGTTTCAAAGTGTCCACCACCCTGGGGAGCAAAGGCGGCTGCATTGCATTAATGGTTTTGCTGGTGGCTCACTGGGAGGCAATCATATCAACCCCATCTCTGCCTCAGTTTGCCAGTCTCTAAATTGGAGGTATAAACCCATATGGGTTCTTACTGTGCCGTGGACCCTGCTGTTTTGGGATTTGATGGTAGCAGCAGACAGAACAGAGAAGTTCCTGCCACGTAAGTGGAAGGAAATTCCTTGCAGTGTCTTGAAATAGTGCCTGTAATGTCCTTTTCATGCCACTTCCTGATGAGAAATCCTGAGACTGTTCAGCGTAGCTCTGGGGACCAGACTGAGGGAAAAGGAGCGGGAAAAGGTGGCAACTCTTCCTTCTCTACTCCTGAACTCAGCATTGCTCCAATGAGTCACTGGAGTGACTCACGGTAAATGGTTCAGCTGTAAAGACCATGGCATTTTCTCCCCATCCCTGGGACTCGTGCCATGAACTCCTCCAGGCTTCTTGGACTTGGTTTCAGTTTTACTGAGAGAAGGAAATGGTATCTCCAAATTCCACCCATTTTCAGCATCATGCGAGATGTCTGCTGGTAGTGAAGGGAACGTTAAGAAAATATTGTGCATCCTTACTGTCAAACTGGTACCTTTCTCTTTTGCTCCAGTACCTTGCCCCTGCAAATCACCCACACCACATATTTTGCTCTAATATGGAGTGAACTGCTTGGTTTCCTTTTTAAGGAAACCTGAGTGTGGAAAGGAAAATAGTTCACTCCAGGGTTAAGATGCTTTGGATAGCATGTTAGATAGGCCTGCCTACAGCATGGGGCTGTGGGCTTAGGGCTCACTCCCTGAACTGCAGAAAAGGCAGCGGGGATGAAGAGCTGGACTAACACAAGCAGGGTGGCCTTCCATATTAAAAGAACAAGAGGAGCCAAGACTAAAAGAATATATTCCACAAACTGGGGAGAAAGAGTTTCCTCGTTTATGTGGGGAGACAAAAATGCTGGATATTACTTGACCCCAGGATGACTATCATTGATGAGTGAGACCTCAGCATGACCAAACTGTGCGTGCTTAGAGTAAAGGACTTCCCATAGTTTTAGGAAAACACTGGGCCTACTTTGGCACAAGAAAAAAAAAGGCTGCAAGGTCTAAGCATGTGTGAGATAATGATGGCGACCAGGAAGCGGTTTTCCAATAGATGTAATGGGAAGGGTTGCAACTAGCTTGAGATGGAGCATGGTAACTTTGAAAGGGAGTTCTCTGCATGAAGGGCATCTCTAGCCTGATGTTCCTATTAGTGGCATTGCACAAAGCTGCTGGACTCCAAGGTTCAATTTTAGTTCATCATGTTTAAAGAGGATTAATTCAACCTGGAACAGGTGTGGAGAAGGGCAACGATGAGCATCAGAGGAAGGGAGTGCCTTGTTTAGGAGACTCAAAGAACTTGACTTGTTTAGCTCAGCAAAACACAGGCTTGGAGAAGATACGATCATACTTTATAAATAGAATGGGAGCTAAACACCAGAGAGGGAGAAAAGCTATTTAAACTTAAAGACAGCATTGGCATCGGAACAGATGGGGATAAACTGGTCATGAATAAATTTAGGTTGGAAAGTGGAAGACGTTTTTTAACCACTGGAGCAGTGAGATTCTGGACCAGTCTTCCAAGGGGAGCAAATAAATGAATTCCTGGAACTTGCTAAGTTTATGAGGTGGTGACTGCAACAGCAGCCTTGAAGATCCTAGACTTTAAATTTACTATCACTTGAATGAATGGTCCACCCAGACCTATAGGATATTGTCCTGGGTTTTCTCACTGATATTCTTGTTCTGCTCCACTCTGCTTGCATTTTGAGGGATTACTGACAATGCTAACAACAAACAGTGCACTGTTTGCTTAGGAAAGAAACTTGAGTTGCTGGAAAGCATGGGGATATGGAGACAACTCCCCTCTTCCAAAAAAAAGGGTGAAGATGGTCTTGATTCTTCATTAAGGCAGGTGTGCACTTGGTTCTCCTGCACACATAGACATAACATGCACAAAGAAAATGGTTATTAATACCTCTGCTGTAAGAGCTAGCAAATGTATGTCTTAACTCCACAAGCCAGGTGCCTGACCTAACCCTAGTTGTGATTTTTAAAGTTTTTAGTATTTAAGATTTAAAGGGATATAGTAATAACAGTGTTATGCAGAGGATGATTTGGTTTGACAGAATAATTGGTCACACTATCACAGTGGTATAGACAATGTTAAGCTAAGTGGGTTTAAACTAATCCTAGTCCTAGTTTAGTAAAACTGGTTAAATTTGCCTATGAATGCTGTAAGCACTAGGAATGTGGATGCAGACATGATAAACTCTCCAGGGGACTAGTTTCTGTGGTCACTCCTACCTGTGGTAACTGATGGTAGATAACATCAAGATGCTTAGACTTCATGCAGTGGAAGGGACCTCACATATACGGCATGGTGCGAGTATGCAGACAAAACTTACTGTGCGTAGCTGATGTGCTGTAAATCAGAATTTGGTTCACCCTTGCACAATGAGACCACCTTGTTTTGGGGGAAAGCCTGCTTAGCTGCATGGCCAGAAGCCATGCTGTGCTATGTTTCTTTAGGGACAGGCAGTGGCCCCCAAATTGCTTTATTAGTTAGTTTATTAGTTAGTATAGCTGTAAATCCTTCCCTTGGAGCATAGTCCTGAACTTCCTGAGGACTCTGGTCCTGATTCACTGAAGAGCTCAGCTATTGGCTTCAACTGGCTTGAAGGTAGTCATGTCCTAGACTTTACTGGGGGCATTTGGTAAGGCTGAATTCTGAAATTAAAGTGAGAGAAAATTAATTCAGTTAAAAAAAAAGTAATAAAAATATCACCCTTCATTCCAGGATCTTTGTAAAATAAGTCTCTGTTCCCTGCTGGTGCAGATCACATCTCTTCAACAAATGGAGGAATGGAAGCATAGAGATTTTTTTTCTTCAAGATACAAGAGGACAGAAGGACCAGGAATCCTGGCTATACTCCAGTGGCTGAGAGCAGAGCAATATTCCTGACTTTATTTCCTATGCCAGTTTGGTCAGTGAAACCACAGCCTAGCCAGCTGTGTGAGACCTGGAAAACAAGAAGGAAAGCAAGGAAGGACTGGATTCTCAGGAAGAGCTTGGCTCCTGTGATTCATGGTCCTGAGTTAGGCACAGGTAGTGAGGAGAATACGTCTCCTACCCATAGCGTTCATAATACCTATTCACATAGCTCTCACCATCACTCAGGACAGTGTGAGTAAGTGGCCCATCTCTCTCAGGCAGTAACAGAAATAAAAAATGCTTCTAAAAGTCAGTAGCTGTGGGTTTGATCTCCTTCAGGTCAAAAAAGGTCTTGAATCCACATGTATTTCTTGGGTGTAATGAGGTCGAGGCTATGATGCAAAGGGGATTCTTCTTTCATTACATAGCATATGTTTACATTTTACATGTTTTTCTGTTTCCACTCATGTTTTGCTCCAGAGCCCTGGTCCCCTGCTTGTCTACACTGCAGGCACTTGCTGATTCCCAGGCTTCCTTGTGATGGACACTAGTTATTTCACTAGGAGAAGAAATTCAGTAATTCATTCATGGGTCCACACCCAACGGACAGTGTGGGCGCATATTGCACCAAGGTGCCTTACTGTACCAAGGCAATCCTCCAACACCGTCCAACTGGACTGCCCCAGCCTGCCTCCGAATTTTCGGCTGGCTCTGTGTATCTTGTTCCAGGACATGCAACACTCACAATGCTACAGAAAGACTATTTGGTAGGGTGCAAGAAAGCCTCGTCATTACTTTGGGCACTTTAAACCAAGTTGTCCGTCTCCATCCAGGAAAACCACGAGCTATGAGTCAAGGTCACTACGTTCCAGCAAAGGCCCAGGCCAAGGTCTTTGCTGGGGAGATACTGTTGGTCCACTGTGGTTATGGGCCAGTCTGCACCAGACAGTCCAAGGATGAGTCTTCTTCCCCTCCTGAAACCCACAAAGACACAGCCCAGATTTTGAGCTTCACTCCCAGAGCCAGTCACTTCTGGACTTCTAGGGCCACCACTGAGTGCAGCGAGACGTCATTTCTCTTGGTGAATCTTGTCGCTGTTACTTAGCCAGGGGCTGCTCAACAAGCCTTTAGCAAGTCTATGGCTTGAATCCAAGGTATCCATGCCCCAAACCATCATACAAATGGTCGGACCAGATTTCCTCTTGCAACTAGCCATCTTCAGCCATTTCACAGCTGGGCCAGTGAATCTCACACTTGTCATGCAAGGTGAAATAAAGATGAGGCAGCTTCAGTGAAAGAAAGTGGCCAGAGAGCCACAAAGAAGCTGTTTCTGGGGTGGCTCATGTCATTCAAAGAGAGTCCAGGGTACAGGGGCCAAATGTCAGGAGTTAGCCCTAAAGCCAGCAATGCTGGTGCACAAGGTGCTCAGAAAACCAATATGGCCATGCTAATGCAGATCAACCTTAGAAGCAGACGGGCCACATGCCAACCATGCTGCACCCTCTCAGCAAGCTTTGCTCTTTGCAGACTCGGGTTGTTGCATGTGCTCATCACGTTTCTTGTCTGTGCTAGATCAGGAGACTCAAACACACCTAGCACTGTGTTGATGGTCCCTAATTCGAAGGGAGAGGGCTCCAGGCTGTGGTCTGTGGAGGCTTTTCCTTCGTTGATGTGCTTGCACAGGTAGGGAATATTCCCCACTTTTGGCATGGCCTGTATTTTCTTTCCATGATATTGTGCTTCTTTCCATGCCCTTGGACAGAGGTCCTTCGCTGGTGTTTAAAACCCTCACATTCTTGTGGATAATTAGCATATCCCATCTCTGCCATCTGATCCTCTCCTTAGGTCTGCTCAGGGCCTCTTCAATCAAGGGCCATCCTGGTAGTATTGTGATGTTTCATGCTGGCCTCTTAAGAACCCAATCCCTCAGTAAACACAGAACAAATGAGGTAATTAGGAAAATGTAAACAGGATGAGAGAGGCCCTTTCCCCCTCATGAGAGCGGGACCTGGAGAAATTAGCAGGAGTTTAGATTTACATTGTGTAGAGATGCAGATACCAGCAGTCCCCATGTAAAGCTAAATTCCTCATCTAATTTCATTATGGAATAATTTTTTCTGTCAGGAATATAAGCCTGCCACCAAACTGCTCCTGGGATACATCAAGCTTCGTCTGATGACAGCAACTGGGACGGCAGCACAGCCTCCCTTCCATCTACCTTGGATAATCTTCATAATTTAAAACACATAGGAAAGGGAGATAGACAGACAGTCAGAGTCTCAGTATACATCACGCAATAACCTCTGTCTCACTCTATATCCTCAAAATACGCTACGTGTCTGCCATAAGGTTGCCTCCTTATTCTTTGCTCCATTTCAGGCACTAAGGCTAAGTTGACGCTAATAAATTAAATGTAGCTGGGGCCATCCCCTGGCCTGGATCCACTGTCACAGAATGATCACATCTGTGTGATTAAACTCTCTTACTTTCTAAGACACAGTGGCTGCCTCCATATTGTCTGACAGGCATGGCCCCTGGTCTGTGCTAGCTTCCAAAAGTGCCCAAGAACAGTCTGGGAATGAGCTGGTTGGCTTGGGCTGGAGGTGACTGAGGACTCCTCAGGCAATGTAGGAGACCCAATGACCCAGTTCTTATGCCCTGGCCCTGTTTAATTTACTATAATAGATGCAGTATAAGGGGTAGAGAAAACTGAAGCTTTGTCCTCCCAGTGAAGAAATAATTACATAAGAGGGAGTTCAGGCTAATTTGGTTCCATTTAGTTCTTATACTTGAACCCTGGTCTTGAAAAAGTGATGATCTTGATCAGTCTGCTGCTCTAGAAATGCTCAGCCTGCGCACCAAACCTGTTCTTTTCAAGAATTTACTTTCAGCAACTAAAATGGGGAACAAATTCTGCACTGCCTGCATAGCCTCTCTCTAAAGACTTCTGCACGATGAATTCTGGTGCAAACCAGTATTTCTTCATCATAAAAACAAAACACAACATGTGTGTGCTGGCCAAAATATCCTGCCCTGGTGAGCATGGGTAACATTGCCATCTAGTGACTCCTCCCATAACAGTTAATTAGCCGTACTCTAGATTTACCCAAATTCAACAAGACATTTCAATGGGAGCTGCAAGTAAGGATTAGAGACAAAGAATGGTTGAGACCAGGTTTTTCTAATATATCCTGATTGCCACAAGAATTAAGCACAGCATTTGTCCTTGAAGTCAATGAGTTACAAACCCAGCCTTTCAAGAAGTCAGACTGTACATTTGATAGCAGAATAAGAATATGGGGATTTAATTTTAATTATATTTTTCAGGAAATCTTGGCTGATTTTCATGCCTGTCTTAACTTTGTGGTTCCTGGTTCAGAGAGCTGGAGAGGCATGCAAATTTTGAGAGCACAACTGAATTCCAAACTCCAACATGTAGGGGAAATGGGATGCAATCAGCAGAATTCCCACCTGCTCTAGAGCCTCATCTCTGCTGATGAGACTCCCCTTATGAGCGTGATCACTCCTCATGCTAGGCCTGCTTCTGAGGTCCTCCCATTCTAAACAAGTGCATCAGTCATCTGTTGTGATACTTTCTCTTTGCTTCTCTTTCATTCTGCTGGTACTTTCTCTGGTCAGTCTTCAACTTATTCCCTCTGGTCTGCAAAGCTTTCTTGGGGTGCACTTGAAGTGAACAGTGAATCAGTCACCTCTAAAAGCAAAGATCATGTAGGGGTGATATTTCTCAGATCTTTGAAGCTCCCTCAAGATCGAAGTTTTCTATCTCTATTTTGCAAGTCAGCCAACACCATGTCAGAAGGTTTGGACTGTACAAGCATCCCTGGTGTGTTAGGGTGTTGCCAGAGATGTTCACACAGCAGAGCTGCAAGACAACTATATGTGCGCATTGGCAAGGATGACCGGCAGATGCTGACATCTCTAAAGACTTGCTCTTTCAGTACAATACAGATATAGTCAATATTATTCCTTTCCTATGGCACCTTTGGAATCATTTCAGCTCTTCTCCCTCCAAGCTTCCCCAGCAACAGCGAACGGCTCCTGTTTTTCAGCCAAAATGAGCTGTGAGTGGTTAATAGAAGGATGCGAATTAACAGAAATAACTTAAGCAGTATTCCATGTACTTGCTGAGTGCTGCATTCCTGAAGTCACAGTATCTGACAGGTCACACATTGTTTCCATCCCTTCCCATTTTTTCCAGAACAGGTAGTTCACATTCAGACTCTATTTGTGCTTGGTGCTCCATTCCTGCTTGAAGCTGGCAACCGTCATCTTGGTTGCACCATGTGCCAAGAATGTAACTTAGACTTGGGTTATCTTTGGACAGTCCTTGAAATCTAATTATTATTAGTAAACAGGACTATCTGCTTGCATTCTGTTCTGTTTGATTGCTGCCCTGAGAATAACCTTGTGTGTAAATAGCAGCATTCACACGGGGACTTCAAATATGTTGGAAGAACAAGGATTCAGTGTCTAGCCCCCAATCAAGGTGGTAGGAATCTGCCCTGCTCATTTACAGACATGTGTTTTTTGGGATACTAATGTTCCCCTCACTTGCTCTCAGTGTCTATCTAAGTTGTTATTGCTGTGATGCTCAGGCCCAAGAAAAGGGTTAGTGTCCCAGAAAATGTCTCAGAGACTGTGTTCAAACCATGTACTTGAGTACCTGGTGTTATAAGCACATCTCTTCCTTGATGGTACGGGGGGCAACTCTGGTGACTGATATTTTGAATTGGTCATCATCTGTTTGGGCATATGACAAATAAGAGTGTCACCAATAGGTGCTCTTAGCAATCAGGTCTGACTCTGACTCCAACTGACTCTCCTAAATGCCCTTTGGGTGATAGTTTAGACAACAATCACACTGTTCATACATTTATTTTCTGGTCACCCTGTCATTTATACAGCTGATCACCACAGAACACTACTATTTGATTTTAAGACCAGAAAAAGATCATTAATAGTATAATGCTTAAATGGTGGACTCCGATGCATACCACGTGGGCATGGTGGTGTTGGGTTGGTAGTTGGACTTGATGATCTTAAAGGTTTTTTCCAACCTTAATGATACTGTGATGCTGAGCCAGTTTTGCCTGGATTTTGTGGGAGCCCAAGAAAAGAAGAGGGATGCTGCTCCCAGGTTGTGCTTTGCCAGATAGGCCAATTCATTAACCTCAGCAGGAAGAGCCTTGTTCTTCAGGGGCTGGGCATGAAGCTCCCTCCCTCCTGCCCTGCTCCCAAGAGCCCTGCTGCTACTGCAGCCCTGGGAAGTAGAAGCCTGCAGACCTGCATCCTTGACCCATGCCCTCCCATCCCGCTTATGCAGCAGAAGAGGGAAAGTGGAACGTGGCAGAAATTTGCCTGGTGCTAAGCTGACCTGTCAGTCACCATGGGACAGTGGTTCCTCTCCTCCCTGTCATGTACACGGTGCCCCACACCATGCAGGTAACTCATGTCGCGGGGCTTCAGATGCCTAGAATGAATCTGAAATTGTGACTTTTTTCCCTACTTAAGAAAGGGGTTGGGGCTTTGTTTTTTTAAATTTTATTTCCTTTTATTTTACTTTCACTCTTTCTAGGTGTCAACATGCTTTATTAAAAATGCCTCACAGAGGAATGTTTAGCATGGAGTGCAAATGTGGACAGGAGTATCAGGAAGAAAAATCTAAAGTTTCTGTGTACTGTCTGATTTTTGAGTGATAAGAGGAGGAAGTTCTACTTGCCACTATTTAAAGAAAGCCAGGCAGACAAACTGAAAGAAAGTTAATATCTGTCTATCACAGTGGTATAGTATCATAGGATAATTCAGTTGGAATGAAAGTTGGGAATACGACTGCTTTTCCATACAGGTGTGTAGGGGGGTAGATAGACAAATGTGCGCATGCGGAAAAAGGAGAGAGAGAGAAGATAATTCTGGTGGAAAGCATGGCCGTGAGAGCCTTGAAAATCAATGTGCTTTAGCTATGGGACTGCTAAAAAGGGGTTGCCAACTGGCATTTTGCCAGGCTGCCTTATGATACACTTTAATGTCCTGCAGACCTCACTACCTCTTCCCTCGTCCCACACGATCACTGAGGAAACACCAGCCTTCAAGAGCTTCCACCCAAAGCTTCCATCCATGGTGGCAGAGCTCTCAGCCTTCAACTTCACATCGCATGACTGAATAGGGCTCTCTGGCCTGGGTGGTGAGACAGGGACACAACATTCAAACACTATGTCCAACCTCTGCAAGAAAACAAATCTTGCCTCACCGTGGCGTGGCTAAGATCCTACAGGGCTGGGTTACCCCTGCCTAAAGTCCCTTTTGGAATTGGGGAGAAAAATCTCTCCCTGGGAAACTGAAGGCTCAGACTGGTAGAGGGAGGAGAGACATGGGCGTAGGGGAGAGGGATGCCGCCAGGTCGTTAGGACTATGCAAAATAAATGGAAGCCACGTTGTACAGGGCTGCTAAATGGGGTCCGGCTCCCTGGCGCTCATTTTCGCTAAAGAGAAACAATTGAAATAATTTTAAAAGATGGACAGGCTTGCCAGGGACCTTTCTCCTGTCCTTCCATAGCAGCACGGCTGTTTGAATAGTTAATTTGGCATTCATTACAAAATCCAGCAGGGAAGGGGGGGAGGAAGGAAAAACTGGGCAGAATCTGGCACTTCCAAAAGCAGGTAAGCTGCCAAGGGAAACCAACCATCTCATCGGCAGCAGAGCAGATTCCCAGCGCCTGCTGTTCGTTCCCAGCTCCTGATGAAGGTCTCCATTCCTCCCTGTCGCCCTAAATGCTGAATCATTTCTTTGTGTTGCTGCGTTGCATAGGAAACCTCTGGTGGGGAAGGGAAATGGGAAAAAATGGGGATAATTTTCAAAGAGATTACCGGCTGTGCTTACAGGACTTAAAGTCTTTGTCTTGAATGGATTAAAACTGCCTACTTGATAGATCTCAGAAAATATCTGCACACAGGGACTCATAATCTGCCTGAAATACACCTAGAAGGAGTCCCACAGCAACCCACCCCAATGCGATGCTATCCAACACCTTTATCAACATCTTTTATTGATCCAAGAAAAGTGGAAAATTATTGCTGGCACAATCCGCAAATGTTGCAGACTACAGTAAAGCGATGAAAATCATCAGAAACAGGTCAGTTACACCCAAGCGGTCTGGATCGCTTGCTCGGGCAGCTCATTTGCACAGCCTACAATTTTAACGCAGCCAAAGTCGTGGCCAATAATTGGGAAACGAAGAATGCAAGTCACACGAGAATGGAGACAGTGTCCTGGAAAGCAGCAGCCCTGACCAGCTTGGGTTTGTGGTGTTGGAACGGCTCCGCAGTGCTGCGGGTGAGGGCTAACGAAGCCCTTGGATGTGTAAGCATGGACCTGGTGGATGCAGCACTTGTATTCTCTCTGGTATTTCTGAGACCACTGCTAAAATATTGGACCACAGTTGTGATGTCCACACTTGTTAAAAACCTAAATGGATTGATTTTTGTCCCAGGGTGAACTTGTGGGCTGAAATCTTTTCCTCTCAAGTCACTTTGAGCCAAACAGGGGAAGTTTGGTGTGAAGATTATTAGAGGAAATTCTTAGTTTTAACTGGGATTCCTGTAAAAGGGAGATGTTGTAACAGCAGGGGATTTTCACTCAGAAACGACTGGGCATGAGGTAATTTTCCTTCAGTCAAGTAAAGGGTGACTAGGAGTTCATTCACTTCTAATTATGTAGAGAAGGGAAAGTTAAAACAGTTTGCAAAAGTATTTACCTATGACTTCCACACCCCATGGAAGGAAAGAGAGAACAAACTAACAAAAGAATAAAAGTCAGCCAATGCTCTGGGCTGTCACTGCAGTGGTGGAAGGAGACGTACTGGTTTAGGCTACAGGTCTCAGTTTTATCTGTTCCCTAGGGTTAAATAAAGGATTTCTAGGAAAGCAGACACTGGAACAAGGTCAAGTAGCTATGCCCAGCCTCAGAGAAATCATTGTCAGAATACATGGAATAGTCCTGGCACATGCTGTACATAAAAAGCCTTTAGAGAAGGTACCAGATCACTAATTCCCAAATTTTTTGGAAGAACCCTGCCAACCCTCAAATTTTCTTGCAAACCACTGCACACCCAATCAGGCTTAGGAAATGCAGACTTGGTAGCTCATATGTCTTTAGGCTTAATATGCTTCTATGGCCCAGATGCAGCCCACTCACCACAGGCACACGGACCACCAGCAGTTTCTAAACCGCAGCTGGAGTTCTCCTGGGCTCAGAGGATAAAACTGAGCCCTCTGAGGTCAACAGGAGTCTTTTTACTAACTTCAACAGGCTTTAGATCATGGCCTTCCCACGCTAGCCGAGAAGCACTACTGCTGACAAGGTTTTAACAGGGGATTGCAAACAGCATCATTCTGGTAGCTGGGTGGGTCCCAAGCTGTTTGCTTGTTTTTTGGGTTATTTTTCCCCAGACGAGTGCCTTCCTCTGCATTTTTCAGCATCTCTGGAAATCCAGATGTTGAGCTGGGTGAGTATATTCAGACATTCATGGTTGCAGAGTTTGTCTTCAGCCTCTTTGTGGTAGGAGTGTTGGTTGATATTTGTATGAGGAAAATGTCTCGAGGATCCCCGGAGCTTGTGGGGTGCAGTGTGGCAGCCAGAAGATATGGTCTTCATTTGCTTCTCTTTCTTCATTGCAAGAAGGAGCCATTTTATCATGTCTTTCCACTGAGGAAAAGATCTGAGGTGGGGATTACAACCATCCTCCAATGGGATGGGCTGCCTCACTCTCCATCAAAGATCAATCTCTCCCAGTAACCACCTTACAATTTAAAGCATGTTAGTTTCTCTACATCAAAACACCCATTTTTTTATTTATCCCCCATCTTTAAGACTGTTTTTTTGTTTGACTAAATGGAAATGCTTGCAGTAGAGAGGTGGCGTTGAGCCCTCATACATGGTGTTGCTTTAATTTGGATGTGAATCTTACCCCTGCAGTTTGATGAGATTAATTTCACTTAGATAACCAGAGTGGAGACACATACATTCAGTCTAGTCATCAGAAGTTTTCTTGACAAGAGTGTGAGGGTTTGAGTTACCTGACCAAACATGAGTATCTATTTTATGAGGAGATGAGTTATGAGCTAAAGAGTCCATTTTTCTCCATGGATATTGAGGAATCTGAAAAAACTATCTCAGAAGTTAAATACCTGGTTTTGCAAAAAAAAATGGCATCAGTGCTGTCTCATCTTTGCATCTTGGTGTCCTATGTTCTATATGAAGATAAGGATCTTTACTTAACTATGCCACCACTAGAAGCTTTGACAAAAGAGCCTTCTGGTTAAAGGTATAAGGATGTAACCTCTTTTTCAGAATTTCCCGTGCATCATTTTGCAAATATAGCTTCAATCTCCCGTTGGGCCATTCTTGCTGCAGATGACTTTATGCTGGTTTTGCTCTCATGGATGACTTGTAGGATTATATACACTGTGACTTCTGTGCTCAGGTGCCAGGCTTTTTCTGAAATTAATCTTAATCTTGAATCTGAAATTCAGGTACTTTTTCAATGCCACTCTCTCATTTCTTGCACTAGGAATTTGAGATTAAATCTTCCCTGCTACCTTGCCATGTAGTGGACCAATCTGTTGCTTATAGCCAGCAGAAGGAAGACACCAAGAAGTCATCATATCAGTGATATCTGGAGGAACCTGTTTTCTTGGAAGCTGCTAATAGGAATGATCCATCAGCTGAACGGTAACAGCTGCCCCTACTGTTGCTCCTCTTGCCATTGCTTTTACAAGCACGTTTGCATTCAGTCTATGTGTTCAAAATCCATGTTTGTTTTCTCTTATGATAAGAAAAATACTTGTAAGCAATAAAAAAGATGAATAGCACATCTGAAGGGGATCTACTTCTCCTATTAAAAAAAATCTGCCTTACAAATACTGCAAATTTCCACTAATGTGAACAATAATCCTCAGGTCAATATTTCCAAAGTCGTTTTTTTTAGTCAGAATTTCCAGTCATAGGCATTAATGAAGGAAATAATTTTATTTTCTTAGTCAGAATAAAAGCAAATTTCCAAATGCCAAAATTTCCCATGAATTAGAAATCCTGAGATTTGGCTGGTATAATTTCCTAATCCTGGTATCTGCAGTTGTGCCAGAACTACAGGATAAATATGATTTCTACAGTCTGACTCACAGTAAATAAAGAGCTAGTGTATGCAAGCCAAAAGCGATGAGGTCTGGCCTTTACTGATAAATTGGTAAGGAAGATTACCTGGGAGGAGTTTGATTTTTCAATTCTTTTTCCTAAAGGTTGCTTTACACTACCTTCTCTTTATATCTTGTATTCACACCTTCTAATAAGGTATTAATGAGCTGTTGGTGGTTTCTTTAATTTAAGGCAAGACCATTAAGGGAACGTGAAGTCTTTACTAGGTTCCAGATTCTTAATGAAAAGAAGTGATGCTTTATTAGATAGGTCATGCCTGAAAACTTCCAGCACCGAGCAGTGACTCTATCGCCGCTGGGGCTGACGTGGAGCTGCGGGCTGTTGTTGCTGTTAAGATTTCCTGCACTAGGTTATACCTGTGGAGCAGCCTGGTTTGTTTCTGGCTTCTCAGAGCAAAATGCCACTTTCTCAGTACTTTTACTTGAGCTATTTTTCCTCTCATGAGTAATGGTATAGGTCTGGGCAGAAAAGGGGGAGCTGGATAAGGGCAAAATAGATAGGGAATTAAATTATTTGCACTAACTATGCAGCTTTTTACGCTGATCACCCAGATTTATTTTCAGGTTTCACCAGGATCCATGCATAGCCTTGAGAACACCATTTCATCCTCCCAAGTCCTGGACTCCCTCTGCATAAAAAGGTGGTAGCATGACCTTCAGTCTCCTAAAATTTCTGCTTTTCCATTTCTCCAGAATGTCAACAACAATTTGGTAGCTCTATTAAATGTTTTAGCAACAAGGAGGCTCTTTTGGAAATGCAGAACCAGAAAAAGAGAATCTTCAAACTGATTTTGAATTTGGATCTGACTTCAAAGCTAGACCAACTTTGATTTGGGTTGTGACCAGAGGCCTCCAGAAATACCAGAAATACCTTCCAACATTAATTAGTCTGTGATTACAACAAGCATGTCCGTATGTAGCCATATAGTCCCCATCACCAAAGTACCAAGCTCCATCCTGGAGCCACGTAGATTTCTAATATCCACTCTGCCAGCTCCTTATCTTGGCAGAAATTTTATATATACGAATAAGTAACAACAGCAAAAAGGCATCACAAAGAGATATAGGGGGGACTGCAAAAAACCAGCTGCCTTCCAGTTTTCTGGTTTAATTCTTAACATGTTTTTTAGCTAGACATCTCCAGTCCTCCCTCATTCTGTCAGCCACTGTAGGAACCCCTAGTCCTACACAGTTTTGTTTTTCTGTTTTTAGTTTTGCTGTGATCTTATCCATAGCAAGCAAGTGTGAGAGCTTAATGCTGGTGAAAGACATGGACTTCTGCCTCTTGTACAGCTTATCTAGCCTGGACTCCCTGACTACATTTTCTCCCCACCAACACCACTCATGATGTGAGGGAAGGCTGTGGCACCATCCAAACCATCAAACCATTCAAATGCAAAATCTGTATTGGAGGAACCAGGAAAAAAGACATCCCAGAAAAGCTTTTCACAGAGTTTTGCTGTTGTTTTGGGGTCCTGGACAGATCTATGGAACAGGTAGACATACAAAGGTAGATAAAGTTTTTTCTCGTGTTTCTGGCTTGAAGCTGACATTGTACTGACCTTTTTAACTCATCCTCTGAGAAAATAAATTGCATATATAATTTTTACAGTAAAGTTTTAGAGTAAAAGACTGTAAGTTTTGCAGTAAAAGACTGGGTTTTACAGTAAAGACCTTCTTCCCAGTCTTGGGGTAGGGTCTCTCAAGCTCTCTCACCTACACTGTGAACGATATTAATCTCTTTAAACACTTTAAAGGGTCTAAACGGACTGAACTTCTGCTCAGAATTAGGTCACTGCCATTCCCTTTTATTTTATATTTATAATGAGTCCTTAAGAAAGCAACAGACTGATGGGATTTTTCTCTCAGATTTACAGCTTTGGTGCCCTTGGCACAGAGACTATGGTTATGCTTTGCCTTCCCGTTCACCCGCTGCAGGGCAAACAGCAAGACCACTAAGGTCTTGGCCTCTCTTACCTCCGTTTGCTCATGGAGAATCAGGCTTTGAATAACTGCATAATGGCGATAATCATTGACTAGCGGTGGTTTACTCTGGGTTTGGACCAAGAACTTTGTGAAGAGCAATGATCAGCCTAGAAGAAAGTCTACCAGCATATGTAGCAGACCAAGCCTTGTGAGCTTATATACCACAGAGCGCGATGAGACACTTCACATCTCTGCCTCCGCAAAACTGAGCAGCACGGCTGGCCTTTTGCAAATGCTGTAAAGTTGCTCTTTTTCCTACTTCTCTGTGTCAGTAATGGAGCCAAGCAGCTGTGACAGCCAAAGATGATCCGATCCCAGATGAACTGCAGCCATTTAAACATGACCTGGTGTTTGCTTTGTTGATAAGCCATTTACAGTGTTGGTGGACAGGAAAAAAGTACAGAGACAAAATGGGGCTAAGCTACAGAAACTGAATATAAAGCACAAAAAGGGGAAAAAAATAGCCTTGAGGAGCCACAGAGAAAGGTGTGGTATCCAACATCTATAAAAATGTGGTTTTCCAGTGTAGGCAGCTAAATATAAAAACCCTACAGAGAACTATAAATTCCTAATAAATATGATTGAACTACTGGAGAAAATCATGCAGGCTAGGCTCAAGAAAACAGAAGCAAAGCTGAGAGCGAGCTGAGGCCAGGGATACATCTATTTATGATGTGTATTTTACGTTACTCCGGAACTTGAGGATTTGTGACCTGGGTCAGGATCTGGTGAGCACTGTTTGAGGGCACGCACCTCGGGGAGCCGTGAAAATTCAAGGTTGTTCTGTGGTACTGAGAGGGAACGGTGTCAACGGCACATCTCCCAGAGGATAACCAAGGGTAGTATTCCTCAGAGGGACACGTACCCAACCGCCTTTCTCATCCAAGGCTATCTGGAATAAGTATTTATAGCTGGCCTAGGCCAGCTGAAAATGGATTTTTATACCTTTACTAGTTCAGCTAGGCTAGTCAATAAGTCATGGTCGTGAAAACTAGTTTTTGATTCTTCCTGCTTAGGTTTCAAGGTCAAGATAAACAGTTACACATCTAGTTCTCTCAGTGCTCCTGGGCTTGAAATTAAAGTAATTATCAGCACAGTAGATGGAGAATTACCTTCATTTCAGGCTTTAACATATCATGGAAGCCCAGATCCACAATTTACCCAGCCTACATCTTTGTCTTTTTTTAAATCATTTGTACTGTTTTCAAGAGGGGCTAATAGTTATTTGTCAAACCAGGAGATCTTAAGACTCTGTTGGACAGCGCGGGTTGACCTCACACTTCAGTAAAGATTGCCAAAGTTCTCAGAGATAATTGTCTCTGCAGAGGGGCTGGAAGCAGCAAGCGACTGCAGAGCAGACTGGCATGGAAAATGAGAGCTGGAATCTGCGTGATTTTCTCTTTACCTGAGTACAACACCAGGCATCCAAGGCAGCTGTGTAGGTTTGCATCGAAATCACAGATTAAACAGGTGGGTGGAGGGAGGAGGGATGGCTCTGCATCTTCTTCTCCCCCATGAAGCTTCAAAACACTTAGGCCAAAGAAAACAAAGCAGGGAATATGCATGGTTGGAAAGGCTAAGCTGCTGGAGAGAGTGCAGCCAAGGTGCTGAGGGCAACCTCAGCCCCTTTCCACTGCTGTAAGAATATCTACAGGAAGGCTCTACCCAAAGCAGATAGCAGGGAAGTTATTTTTTATGGTACAGCTTTTTTGGGGTGAGCAATAGTGAGGTTCTTGCCTGAGCTTTGGGATGCTCTTAGTGCAGCTCACGCTTACAGAGCAGTTCAGGTCTGACCTGACCTCTGGGACTGGAGTTGAAACCTTCTTCAAACTTTCTCCTGGCTCGGGTCTTTTTTTTTTTTTTTTGACAACTCTTTTTCCTGCCAGTGACTCAACAAACCCTTCCTTGTCTTTCCTGAACAGGATGGCTGTGTGGGAACCGCTCGGTTTTATTTGGTAGGAAATGCCATGATTCTGAAATCTGGTTTTGTTCTGAAGTGGAAGAATACACAAGCAAACACAAAATCATTTTGTGCCCAAAGCTTCCTGCAAATCACAATAAAAATTACCTGCTCTTCTAAAACCTGAGCCATTTTGTCTGGGCTGTGACCTTTCCAAATTTGATAGGAACATTTTTGAAGTTGGTAAACAGAAGGTAATGCATGCATTTCAACAAGGTCAAAATATTTTGTTTTGATTTTTTTGTCTGCAAATAAGGTGTCAAAATGGAGAGTTTCCCAGGGCAAGCTTTGATGTTGAAAAAAAGGGCACTTTGGGCTGAAAAGCATTCTCCTTTTTCTTTTCTTTTTTTTTTTTTTCACTGGGTCTTATGGACAATTGTGAATCATCTTTGTATAATTTACATAAATAAAGCATAATTTATTTAAGTGTTGCAGCATTGTTATCCTCAAAACCTCTTAAAATGCTTTAGAGGACAGAGGTAATACATGAAATATAGGCAACCTGGAGCCACATTTAACAGGTCATGTGCAAAGACCAGTAATACTTTGTGGTGCCAGGGGAGACAGACTGGAGCAAGCTGTTCTGCGTAACAGTAATTGCAGGGGAAGTTGAGGAGGGGAAGGAGACCAAGGGGGTGATTTGGCATCTGGAGGACAAAGTTTAGCCTGCTGCTCTGCCAGGCCAGTGATTCAATGGCTTTTAATAAAATGCATTTCCAGCCACCAAGTTACAACCGCAGCTGGGCAATGTTGCCTAATGGATAAAGCGCTGTGCTAGGACTCACAAGCCTTTGATTCTGCTCCAAGCTCTACCCTTGAACTTCTGTGTGACACTGGGTGAGTGGTGCTGTGCCTTCAAGCCCCCATTTTCTCTCCGTTGTCTTCTGCTGAGATAAAATGCTCTCTTGTAGGTTTTACAGTGTATTGACTGCAGTTTCCCCTTTGGCTCTTGACTCAGCCATGCCTGATCCACCAGTAGGATTTTAAGACTTTGTAGTCTTGCTGTCCTTCAGCTAATGGAGCCATTGAGTTTCAAGTCTGAGCCTGGGCAGACCAGGCTCCCATATCAGCTATCCCTGCTGATGAGCCTGTCTGCAGGACCTGGGTGAGAAGTGCTGGCTCCTTCTCTCTGTGTTTTCTGAAGTCACAGCTAGTAAACAAGGCTGAAGCAGGGAGCTGTGATTAACAGGGGTTTCTATCTGCCAAGAATTCATTAAAAAAATAATAATTGTTAGCTTCCCACCCTACTGCTGCCCCAGCTTTGCGCAAACATGACTAGTATGGAAGAAAGGAAGGGGACAGTGCGGTGAGTTTGTCACGTACATGCCCCCAGTTTTTGTAGGGCAGCTTTGTTGTTGGTGATGAGACCAGTCTGACTCCTCCTGAGGACAACTGCCCGGGTACATTCAGTGAGACATGACATCATGTGCCCTGGCCATTACGGGGCTGAGGTTTTGTCCTCGGCTGACATCAAAATAGAAAGGGCAGTCACTGCCGTGAGGGGGCAGAAGTCTAATGGACTCCCATTCCCATGTTTCCCAAAGGAAGGCTGACAGACCCACCACCCAAGACTCACGCTACCTGGGAGTCTGCATCCCCAAAATCTGGATCAGACATCTGGAAAAAAGGAGGACTGGCTTCTTAGCATATCTGGGTACACTTGGTCCTGCTGTCTGTGGTCAGTCTTGCAAATACAGTGGGACTTCTTATCAATTTTTTTTTAAGTTTTAAAATTGATTATTCATTTTCTTCTCTGGCAGAGAAATCCTATTGTAGCTTGTTCTCCTTGCCATGAAGCAGCCCACAATACCCATCTGGGGTCTCTACTCAGAAAGCTCCCAGCTGGTGCAAAATCAGCACAGCAGGCGCAGCTGGAGCTGCCCGGGGAGGCAGGGAAGCTGAACCTGCACGGGGAGGGAGGACCCTGACGATACAGAAGACAGAGTGAGGAATAACTCCAGGGTGGTGGGGTTGTTATATGTGATCGTGGGACTGTATCAATAGCTGCTTTTAACCCCTTTTTCTATTCGGTTACCGGTGTGGTCACAAGCCCTAATTAACAATTCATTCTGTCAGCTTCTAGTGTTCCTGTTTTCGCTGCAGAACATTGTAACCCTCTAAAGACACATATATTTATATATACTTGTGGCATATATTTCTGTCAGGCACATCAGAGAATGCCTGGAAATCTATCAAGAGGAGAGAGTAAATGTTAGGGGTTAGCTCCATGCAATGCCTTGTAAGCGGCTCTGCAAAAGTGTGTTCACAGCCTTTTCTTTGTCTCCTATGGAGAATGGAGAGAGCTCAGCTGGCGACATATTTACCCTTCTGTGATGCGTTTATATTCAGTTCTGTACTCACACGGCTCACCTGCAAAGTGACCCAAGGTGTCTGTGCACACCCATTAGATAAAGCAATAAGCACCAAGTGCTCAATACTGGCTCTCATGCGTTGCTTCTGTGGGTGGGCAAGAGGGACAAACGGTCTCCTCTGACCCACTGTAACCACAGCTCCAAGGAGAGGTGAGTATGAGCCCAGGCTGTGGGCTGAGTAGTTTTTCCAGCATGCCAAACCCAATCCACGGGCCATAAGTAGGATGTGCTGGGTCTGCACAATCATCATCCACCATCCGCAGCGAAAAGCTGATGGGACCTGGGCTTGGAGCCCATGAAACCAAAGGGGGAGTTGTGGGGGCTGCAAGCATCAGCAGTTGGCAGCTGGTCCGTGCAAAGGCAGGGCCTGGCTCTGTGTTGGCAGTGATTTTTCAGGCTGGAGTGAATATAAATACCAACCCAGCTGCTGCTGTTCTTGTGTGGGGCTGGAATGGGGCTCTGAGGTGGGAGTGGGGCAAAGAAGAAGGCGGACGCGAGCAGACACATCATCATTGGTTCGTTTTCACAGCAAGATAAGATCATGTCTGCGAGCCTGTGAAACTCATATTTCCCCAGTTAATTATAGCACTGATGCTGGGGACAGCAGCTCCCACTGACATTTGTCACATTGGTTGACCTCTGCTGCTCTGTTTTGGGCAGGGGAGGTGAGGCTGGAGTCGATGAACATCGCAGGTTGGACTCGGAGCGGTCTGTCTCTTCCTTTCTTCTTTTCCTATTTTCTGTGTTTTCCCTTTCTTAATGCCTCTCCTGTCCTTCTTACTGCATCTCTTTGTCTTTCCTTTCTAGCCAACTCTATCATTTGCTTGCTGTGAGTGATTAATTGCCGGCTTCGGAAGGCAGCTCAGCAATGCAGACCATTTAGTTGGTGACTTAGCAAGCTGTCCGGGTGGTGTTTAATGGAAACACAGCCCCATCGGCCACGCACCCAAAACATGAGTGCTGAAGCCTTGTGCTGATGGCCAGAGCTGGAAAGGGAAATGGGGAGAGGAGCAGGATCAGTTCCAGAAAATGAGCATCTACTAGGAGATTCATGACCTGATCTGTATTCCAGAGGGAGATCAACAGTTAGTGTCTGCAGTTTCCACCTGTAAAATGAAGGCTATTTGCAGAAAGCCTGGAGATTTAAATACTGCTAAGAGCGTGACATATCTTATTGCCCAATGCTAATGAGTTCAATCCTAGGAGGTGACCTCAAGGTCAGAAGAATGAGCCATTTTTGTAAAAGTGGACCCTTTGATTGCTACGATTGGAAAAAACAAGGAGTCCATGTGTGGTGATACAGATGTGGTATGAGATGCAGCATCACACCCATTGATCTTTGGGGTCCAAATGCCATTACAGTTTCACACAGGCACTTCTTTTTTAACTGTCAAGGTCTCTGTTGAACATCGATGAACTGCAGGTCTAACATACTGATGTGTCAATGAATTAGACATCAATTCGTGTAGTAGAGAGGGGCCTTAGACTGCAAACCCTCTGTCAGGAGAGCAGGGAACCGGTCTGACTCTGCCACTGAATGGCAATGAGTTGGCTGTTGCTTTCTCCCCTCTCCATATGAGTGGGAACCCATTAGGTGAGAGTTTTTTCTGCTATTCTGCATGTGCCTGGCAACATGGACTCAGATTTCAGTGGGAGTCTCAGGCACTGCTGTTAAATAAGGTCAAGAAATATCCCTCTGTGACCTGGAACAGTTCTTGCAAGGAGCAACAGAAATACAAGAGCAGCAAGAGAAGAGGTACTCCATTGTGCTCCTGCTCTGACATCTCTGGACATCAGACGTTCATTGTCTGGGGCTGTAAATCCTCCGTTTTCAGTAGGCTTTGAATTTACCAGTTAAAAAAAACTTGTCTTCAAAATGTCATGGTAGACATAAAAACCTCAGCTCAAGACATTAATAAAAAAGGTGTTATTTGACTATGTAAATAAACTTCTCCTGAGTTATGGATTAAGGGAACATAACAGGCACTAATGGGCACCACGTCTCCTCTGCTATGTAGTCCAGCAACCCTGAGCAAAACTGGTACAACCGAGCCCCTGTGCTCATGCCAAAATGCTTTCCACTCCCTTAGGCTGCCTGGTAGGAAGGGTCCTTGACACATGTCCCTGGCATTGCCTGGGATAATGTGGCTGGCAAGGGCCAAAACCGTGCTAGGAAATGTCCTGACAACTAAACAGTCTGGATGACCAAGGCTGGTGCTTGAATCTACATCCCAGACTGTTTAGTTGAGTACAGACATTACTGCTCTACCTCCAGACCCTCAAAGAGATTTTCTGTGATCACCTTAAGCTTGAAAGAGGTTTTTTTAATGTAGTTCTTTTGGTGAGTATTTCTCCACCTACCCTCTTCTGATTTCTCTTTTCTCCTTTCCTACTTTTCTGTAAGATCATTAGCTCTTCCCTTGCTTTCTTCTCTAGCTGTTCCCCTGTTAATAGCTCATCTTGGGCATCATAACTCTTAAGATGCCTAAGGCTCTGTGAGGTGAACCTCACTGATGTCTCCAGGCCAGACTGAAATTCAGCACTTTATGTAACATTTTGGGTTGATGACCAAGAAGCTGAAAACCACATGATTTTTGCTCAATCACAGGACAAGCCCAGAGGTGACACTGCTATTTCACAATCAGACCCCTGGTTATGCTATAACTGACTCAGACAGCCCAGTTACAACACAAGTACTTTTCTTGAGCTGGTGACGACATGAAGAGAATTGGCCCATGGGCAGAACTCATCCAGATCCCTTCAAGTTCTTAGCAGCATTGAAATATCAGTTGGAAGGGACCTAGGATAATCTAGTCCAACCTATGCTTGAAGCAGGGTGTTTGCCAACACTACATCAGGTTAGCTGAGACTGTTTAGTGAAGTCTTGGAAACCTCTGAGGATGGAGATGCCACCACCTTTCTCACCTTTCTGAGGAACCTGTCCCAGTGCTGCTCTATCCCCCAAGTGAAAAAAGCTTTTTATTTATGTCTAAGGCTGAACATCTTGAGCCACAATTTGTGGCCTTTTCCCTCTCTTTCCAGGGAAGCTTGGATTGGGAAACCTGCCTCCCAGACATGTTGAAAATTTAACAAGTGGTGACAACGCAACTCAAAAGCTGGGGAAAAAAACAGAGACAGGATTTGACTCTGGTGCTGCGCTGGAGGTGACAAGAAGATTAGGAGGAAGGGCTTTGAGACTATGAACAAATAAATTGAGCAACACAACTGATGCAACAGAAAAAGAAATACCAGGGGAAAGATGCACAGAGACAGGTGAGGGGAATGACCTTGTAGCAACAGCAGAGGAATTTCATAGTGGTCAAAACCAGGGAGAAGGAGGTAGTAAGAATAGATATCCAAGATGATGAGTGTTTTAGAAACCTTATATTAATTTCCAGACTAAATTTATTCCCAGCTCATTTATACCATTTGTTGTTGTTCCAGCACTGTCCTTTAACTTAAATAGCTCTTCTCTCTCTGTGATTTTTACCTCTCCAATGTATTTATAGAGAGCAATGCAACTCTGTGCTAGGCTAAACATACCAAGCTCTGCTAGTCTCCTTACATTTGATTGGGTTTCTGTCCACCTGATCGCTGCAGGAGCCCTTTATACGATGTCTGTTCCAGTTCAAATTCACCTTTTTTGGACACGTGGCACAAGAACGGTCTATGGTATGCCAAGGGAGACCTTCTCCCGTGCTATTAACATTTCACTAACTTCACTGCAAATAGCTTTTGTACTGCATACAGCTATTGCGTTCTGCTTTTCCATAACTGCTTCACACCAACAGTACCTAATAGTGCTGTGATGAACACATGCTTCCACATCCTTCTCCTGCAACTTTGATGTTTCCAGTGGATGAGCCCACGGCTTAAAGCAGCTATTCTTGTTATCAGTCTCTAAGTGCTTGACTTTGTACTATTAGATTTCATTCTATTTCTATTACTCCTGAGCTTAAGGTCATCCAACTTTTCTTGTGTATTTATACCAAGGGTCTTATAAATATGCAGATTGATAGACTGAATAACTTTTAGCCTCTGGATTATGGGATAATCATCTTGTATCCCAGCCCCTCCATCTAAGGTAGAGTTGTAGCAGAGTAAAGATTGGATGTGCAGCATGATTTTCCTCCCCTTCTTCGGAAATGTCTGGCATTAGCTGGCAGAGGATAAGAAACAACAGGTGAGGGGCCTTTTTGCTCTGAAGCAACAGTTCTCCTGCTCCAAACTTGGATATAAGCAGGATAGAACAAATTGAGAAAGGTCTATGATGGCCACTGGATAAGGGCAGAACTAAGACCAGTCTTAATAGAAAGTACATATTTGTTAACCAGGACTCGAACATATCACATCCCAGAGTCCTGAGGGAATTGGCTGATGTAGTTACCAAACCACTCTCCATCATATCTGAAAAGCCCTGGCAGTCAGGTGAAATCCTGGAAAAAGGAAAACATTACACCCATTTTTAAAAAGGGTAGCAAGGAGGACCCTAGGAACTACCAACCTGTCAGCCTCACCTCTGTGCCTGGGAAGATCACAGATTCATAGAATCATAGAATTGTTTGGGTTGGAAGGGACCTTTAAAGTTCATCTAACCAACCCTCCTGCAATGAGCAGGGACATCTTCAACTAGATCTTCCTAGAAGCTATGCTAAAGCACATGAAGAACAGACATGGCTTCAACAAGGGCAAGTCTTGCCTGACCAATCTAGTGACCTTCTATGATGGAGTGACCACATCAGTGGACAAAGGAAGAGCTACCAGTGTTGTCTGTCTGGCCTTCTGTAAGACCTTTGACACGGTCCCCCACAACATCCTTCTCACTAAATTGGAGAGATATGGATTTTATGGGTGAACTGTTGTGTGGATGAGGAATTGGTTGGATGGTCGCATCC
Source organism: Phaethon aethereus (assembly GCF_964289735.1). NCBI lineage: Eukaryota > Metazoa > Chordata > Aves > Phaethontiformes > Phaethontidae > Phaethon > Phaethon aethereus. The sequence continues at coordinate 84,390,244 of NC_138578.1, forward strand.
AGAGGGTAGTGGTCAACGGCTCAATGTCCAGATGGAGATCAGTGACGAGTGGTGTCCCTTGGGGTCCTTATACAGGGATCCTGTATACGGCTGGCACGAAGATACCTGTTTAAAGTCCAAATTCCATCTTTTCTAAACTCTCTCATGCAGCAGCTGGAGCAATTGTTCCACCTTACGTCCCCTGACTGACAATGCACCTGCACCTGGTGGGAAATCGCTACCATATGCCTCCCAGAGGTAGCTGCATTTCAGCGGTGGCAAGGGATCATTCTGTACGATCTTTCAGAATGGGGAAAAAACCCTCTTTCCAGCCACTTTTCTGACAGACTGTGTAACAAGTTAATGGGGTTGGGAGAAGCTGCTGGCAATTCTCAGATCTGCAGCTTTCCACGTGAATGCTCCGCAGCTGAGCTAATAGTCAGCAAAGCCCTTCGATGGATACAGAAACCATTCGCACTTTTGATGGGAAGAGAGATTGGAAAAGAGAATGCCACTGCTTTTTCTTCCCATCTTTCTTTCTTTCTTTCCTTCTTGCTGCTGCTTTGCTGTTTTTAAAATGGAGGCTGGAATTTGGTAACTCCTTCCTATTGGTCTCTGCCATGTCCTGGGCATGCCTCAGTTTTCCGAAGACTACCTTGCTTCTCTCTCTGCTTAGACTTCCCTGAAGGAAAAAAAGAGAAAAGAAAAAAGAAAAAAGAAAAGAAAAAAAAAAAGAGGCTCTAGCTATTTTGGTATTTTCAGGTGAAATGAAAGTTTAATCAGAGAACACCCATTTTTTCTGCACTGCAAGTATTTCAAAGTGAGGAACATTCAGACAGGCTGCTGTTGAAACACTGGGAGAGGGTTTTCCACCTGACTTCCTACCAGTTCACCTCATGGCTGGTTAGAGGGCAGAGTCTCCCAAACTTTGAGAGGCTCCACTGGGCTATTTAGACTGCTCTGAGGTTCCAGAACCTGAGATTTCCAGCCCGCAAGACATGCTGCTGAGATCCTGGGGCCCCTTGAGAGCATGGGGTTCCCTATAGCACTGAGTGTTTCCATTTCCAGATGAGAAGCCTGAGGTTTTCCCATTGGAGATCTCAGAGGCATTAGACTTCCCACCCCAGGGCATCTCAATTTTGTTTATCAACCAAAATTCTGAAATTAATGCAATCCAAAGCAACCCAAAAGTCAAATGAAAATGTTTTGATTTTTTTTTTCCACAGTGAAATATTTTCAGAGTGGAAAATGAAGTACTATTTTTTTTATTTCATTTTGGAACAAAGACTTTTTAAATACAAATCTTGGAATTTCCTGAAGAATGGAAATTTGGAGTTCTGTTGCCTGCTTTAAGGTGCTGTTATTACACAGGTCCTTACTCTGTTAGTACATAAATTAGGGTAACACCAAGACATTCTAGCTGGAAATGAGATTTTAATGTGTTAGACTGAAAAAAATACATAATGATGGACAGTCTTCTCTCCACAGAGCTTAAGATATAAACAGATGAAGTGACTGAGTACTGTTGGAATTAAAAAACACCCTGAAAAACAGTTTCAAAGGTTAGGATCCGCTTGCTGATTGCATGTACAACCGTAAAAAACAAGAGGAGTTATTTGGAAAATACAGGTAGTAGTGATCAAATCACTGCACTTCTGGCCCTGATCTCATTGACTGCCCACTGCATTCAGTGGAGTCTTTCCTGGTATTAGTGAATGTAAACAACAACAAAATTCAAGTAAATTGATGCAGAGCAACGTTTCCCAGTAGGTCTGCAAAGAAACTGTTGATCCTTTAACAATTTTATGATGAGCGAATCACAATTGTCCCATCTCAGGGCAAGCTTATGCCATTTGCCTCTCTGTCCCTTTCCAGTCAGTCCCTGTCTAGAGATTAGGATGGTGCTAGTATGACGATGCTACTATTTTGGGCTAAAGGACTTGGCTGTTTGTCAGAGTTAGGAGAGGTTAAAGCAACAAGACTCATGAGTTCAGTCTCCACCAGCTCAGCCAGTGGTGGTATATCAGTGTTTACGATCACCATTGGACACACGACTGGGGTTCACGTCTGCCCTTTGGGTTAAGCTTTGATTACCTGTCAAACCAGGGCTTTCCACAAGTTACCAGCTAGTGTCAGTGAGATGTTCAGCATGTTCCCACCCTGACAGTGACCCTGTGACGTTACATGTGAAGTAGCAATGGACTCAAGATAAGGCCCTGTTACTTTTTTCCACTATTTTCTTAGAAGAAATATATCAATATATTACGAAACTTTGACTTATTCCACTTTTTGCTGAGTTCTTTCCAACCACAAGATTTGCCGCAGTTCTCTTTGGTTTTGGTTTCTTCCCATGCAGCTCTTATTTTCTTTTTTTTTTTAAATTTTAACTATCACTCTTCCTTGCTCCTCTCTCATTTCCTCTCCCAAATAGAAGAGGAATTTAAATTCCAACTGGTCGCAGATGTAAAACTGGCAAGAGCACGCTCCAAAGACACTCTCTTTTATTGGGTTCATCCAAAGGTCAAAGAGGTTGGCAGCGGGACAAGACGGAGCAAAAAACTTACCCCAGCCCTACTGTGTCATCATCATCCCACTTGGCTGCAAGCAGGACGGGACAGGAGAGGTGGAGGAATGCTGGTCCCCAGCCGTGCTTGCAGAGGCTCAGGGTAAAGAGGTACCTTCAAGTCTTGGCTTGGGCTACTGCAGTTTTGGGGCAGCCCGGCGGGAGAGGCTGGCAGCCAGGCTGGCGAGGGAACAGGGAGGGCAGCCAGGGAGGGTGGAAGGGGGGGATGCAGAGGAGACGCCAGCCAGCTGTCTCGCATCTCTCCATGGTTGCAGCTGTGCTGGTGGGATGCAGGGAGGCAGTTCAGCTGCCGGCTGCTCGTGCCGTGGGACTGCATGGCATGCCAGCTGGTAGGGTGGGAGAAGGGGAAAGCGAGGGAGAGGGAGAGGTGAGATAGAGGACAAGGATACCAAGGTACTCTCTGGTCCCCAAGGTGGGATGGTGGAGGGGAAGCTCCCAGGAGCGAGACACTGTCAGTCGGAGGTACATTCAGATCTGAGGAATTCCCTTGCCTGCTCCTACCAAAGGCAGCCCTGCCTGTCCCACAGTGCCATGAGCCGTAGGTCAAAGACTGTGACGTCCCCAGTTTCCATCAGCTTACGCATGGCTTGAAGAGATAGGCGGCACAACTGCAGCTCAACAAGGAGTCGGAGCCTTGCTGAGGAGCAGAAAACACAGAGAGGAAATCTGGCAAAAGCTAACTGTTCATGCAAGGCTTGCAATTTCTCACCCAAAAGAAGCACTCATTAAATAGAAATACCCAGTCACAAAGTCACATCAGGAAATGAAGATGAGGACAGTCACCTGCCTGGGCAGCTTGATGTCACCAGTGAAAGATGGCAACAGGGTTGGGAGGAGCATCCCCACCACTCACTAATTACAAGAGCGTCAGATATACATAAGGAAGAGCATCTGGCTCAGATTTGGTCTCAGTGCTAATTCACCAGAGTGGGAGAGCTCGCGGAGCATCACGTGGGAAATGAATATCCTTGGGAACGGATGCCTAAAGGGGATCTTGGGCATTGAGTGGAAATACACCATCACAAGGGAAAAATGGAAAAGCCACTCACTGGCAGCCTGTCTTCAGTCTGGAAGACTTCCCCAATGAGGCCACCAAATAAAAACTGACTGGGGTGAGGAATTGCTCATGTCCATAGGGAACCTTAGGGAGAGCAGAGGAGGCTGGAGCAAAAGAACTCCAGAGCAATAAAATTACAGATCAGGAAGAATCAGAAGCAGGAGAAATTATTCAGAAGAGAGGTGACTGTACACCAGTGTTGGAATACAAAGAATGAAAAAACAAAGGTCATAGCTAGAGCCCATCATAAAGAGGAGGTTATTAGTCTCTCATGGTGAGACCCTCAGGTTGCTCTATAAAACTGATAAAAGCCCATGAATGCTGTCTGAACACTGCACTTGTCATGCTGTCACCTCTTTAATCCAGAAAACATCCTTAGTCATCTGCCCCGGCTGACAAAAAACTGACACATTGCCCATGCAGTCCAACAACACTTTCTCTTTCAGTATGTCCAGGAAAAGCAAAGCACCATGATGCTCCTGGGGTGCTCCTCACAGGGGGACCTCAGCTCAGTTCCTGCTTCTTTCCATTAAATGAAGAGATCAGGAAAATCTACCCTCAACACATAAATCCCAGCAACCTTCAGTGTCATCAAATCAATTTCTCCAGCTCCACGTGACTCCAAAGTAAGTGTTGGCTGCCTTGCCCAAGCTAGCCTTGAATAGCTCACCTATCGGAGCTTCCTTTGAAAGAACTGTCTTACAAGCTGGCAGTACTCGGTTATGAAATGCTTGCCTTCACAATCACATTTTCCTTAGCTCAGTTTCATCTTATTATTCTGTGTTATCAACCCTAATACCACACTGATCTCTTTGAGTTCCACAACATCCTCATTTACAAAAAAATAAAGCTACCTAGCTTTCATCGAGTTATCTATGGCAAGAGTCTATGAAAGTCAGTGAAATAGGACTCAAAGACCCAACGCCTATTGAGACCTCCAGGGTAAGGACACTGGCTTTTGCTGTGTTTGTGTAGCACTGAGATATTTGTGCTAAATAGGATCACCAGACAAGCAATAAATGATAATAGGTCTCTTTTGGAAACAAAGCATTTATTAGAACTGGATGGAGTTTATTTTATATAAAATGAAACAGAATTAACAGTTCAAACAATATTAACAATTTTAAAAGACTCATACAATTATAAAAAGCTATGTCTCTGTTTTGCTAGCTGAAGTTCTGCTTGGAATTTTCCAGTTTAAAAAAAAACAACCAACAAAATATGCTGTTCTCCCCACTCTTCAAAAATTAACAGTGTGAATTCCGGAATATTTCTTCTGAAATTTGTTACTGTCTTTTCAATGCGTTCCCATTCTACCCCAATTCATTTGTTAGACTGAATACAAATTCAGTTTCTATAGTATCTTTTGCACAAAGCCGTGATGCCCAGGCTTAGTGATCTATCTCTAGCTAGTGCTGATAAGAAGGGAGCTACTCTCATCAAGACTCCCCTTTGCCTATTTTTGGTAAAACAGGTGTCTGTCTTAGATTTCCAGAAAGTAGTAAGAACCAGTGAGAAACGTAGAAACCAAAAAAGGCTACACCTTCCCAGGGGGCTTTTCCATAGGCTAGATCACTTAAAAGAGGATGTTTATGTGACTTAAAGAGCACGTGATGGAGGTAAAGTAACGGTATTCACTACGGGAAATAACGATGCTGCATAAAAAAGTGTGAATTGTTGCTGATCTCGAGCCACTAAATCAAACATGTTTCTATATACACAGAAAGACATGAGGGGAAAGGAATTCAGTTTAACTGAAGGTGTAAAGGAAGACTGGGTTTCATCAAGCACCAAAATGAATAAAGCTAATGTAGACTAAGGCACCTGCAATCCTGAATAATAACCTCTTCGCTGAGATTTCACGGACCTTGGATAATCCAATTGGAAAAAGAACTTGGATAGTTTTGCTTAATTGTCCTCCAAACTGACAGTCTCTGTGTGAGTCAGGGGAAGAGAGAAGAGGTGGTTTTCAAGAGGAAGACTAAAAATAATCTGCACCAGATACTGCAAAGAAAAATGCCAAAAACCTTCAGTAGGCAGCAATAATGTCAAATTGGTGACGCACATGTGTGTAGGGTAACCTGTTCCACGCTGCTGAATCCGGGGGGGGAATTAAAATCAAGCAGAGACAGGTTTTCTGTGGAGACGACCATCTGGTACAGGTGTTGCCAGAGCAGTCGCCAAAATGTTGGTTCTGCAGAAGGTGTGAGGCAAACTTTTTTCCTGATTCAGGGGAATCAAGGGAAACAGAGGTGTCAGACCCTGGTGTTGGCGGAGTGGTGTTGGAGTGAGAACACCTCCTGGTGGAGGCACTCTGGGTTTTCTATGTAATGTCAAATCTCATTCTGTGTATCTGGGAAAAATGATGCTGTTGACCTCCAGAAAATTATTATTGCAATTATTGCAATCTTGCTTCTTCAGGTAAGGTTTCTCTTTCCTTGATTCATTATCGTGATGCACGGGGCATATCAGACCCACAGGCATGTGAGGAGAAAGGAAAAAAATCACACATAAAGCAGCACACTTCCCAGATACTCTGAGGGGGAGTGTCTGTATTAGTAAGCCTGGAATTGCAGCCATGAGGTTTGCAATCTGTGAGCCATTCGCTATCTTTTGGAAATGGGGTTGTGGAGAAACTGGGATTCACCCCTGCTAGATGTACCTGCTCCTCCTGATGACATTTCAAATGCTGCTGAGCCGCAACATCCCAAATATGCATCACCACGCCTGCTCTGAGAAAGGACAGTGACTGATGGGTAATGAAATCCCAAAGCTGCTCATCCTGGCTGCCAGGAGGGAGACACTGGCTCTGAGGGAGGAAAGCTGTGTCCTTTCAAGGGCCTTGAGGTGGCCTTTGCTCTGCAGCAGGATGCAGGGCTGCTTAGCCGAGCCGGGCTCTGGAGTCACCCTGGACATGTCTTAGGTGGATGGCTGTGTGCCTGGTGCGTTAAAGACGTCAAGCGGTGGCCAAAGGAGGAAAGGTTAAAAGGGGGAACTTCTAGGAAATGCTCACGTAATCCATCGTGCTGCTTTCCAGCCCAAAGAGCTAAAGAACAGATACGGGAGGATCTTTTGTATCTATTTTTCTTGCCGTTGATTTTCCCTAGTGCGGGCACAGAGGAGGCAGAAGCATTGCTCTTCGAGACAAACTATCTAGGTCCTTCTCCCCCTGCTTGGTTTCACTTCCCCCACTTCTGTGTAAACGGAACAAAAACGAGCACAGAAACAACAGCTTGTCTCCCCATTCCCTCACTGTACAGCAGCAACAGCACAAAAACCCTGATTCAGAAATGGATTTAGCTAGCAATCCACCACCTTGGTTTGCAGTGGGACTTTGATCCCTAAGTGCTTATCCTGCCTCTGCTGAAGATGAACATTATTTCCACTTTGGAGAAGAGGCCACTGCTCCACAGAAAAGGGGACTTATTCCTTCAAAGGTTTTCACAGAGCCAGGAAGAGCCAAGGCAATTGTATCTCCTGCTCCAGGTCTGTCTTGCTTTATTTGAACATCATTCTTTCAGCCTGTGAACTTTTTTTCTGTTTGGCTGGATTGGTCCAGTATTAGTCTGGGTGACAGCCAGTGCAACTTATAATTTTCCTATCCTCTGCCACCCAGCATTCACCCATCATCCATCCCCTGACTTCTTCTTTGGCTGAGAAAAGTGGGGTCAGCGTCGGATGCTGAAAGGACTTGGCTTTGAAGATCTTGGAAGAGGGGGTAGATCTTGGACAAAAAAGAAAACGGGGAGATAATTCCAGGTTTTGTTACCAGTGTTGAGGAGGCCTGCAAAGGGAGAACAGCCAGGGTGCAGGGCTGGAGGGAGACTGGGATTTCTCTTCTCTGTCACCACTGGAGGTGATATGCTTGACTGAAGCACAAAACACATCTTCCACACATCCACCCCTCCCTCATCCTCTAGCAGAAAGTATGCATTCCCTTACCTTCATCCCCCAATGCGTCACTTTCTATGGAAAGCCATAAAGAACAGAGCATCGCTGAAGATGGAGAGCCGTAGATGGTCCCCATAGGGAGACCTGACACATGTCATTGTGTTCTTTGGAACCCAAGCAGATGCAGGAAATCTTGCAGACAGAAGATAGACTGGTGAATGGCTCTCACAATAAATATTCCTTCCTGGGACGGCTGTATTTTGGCCATGGAACAAAACCTTGGTATCCAATGGCTTTGCTATCTCCCTTGTTTCTCTAAGTTCAGATGCCGACAGTATACCCTGAACACAACCAAGTAAAATTCACCTTGACAGCATTGTGCTGTCTGGTGTGCAGCCCACCTTCTTAATATCACTCTGCTCCTTGTTGCCTCAGCTGCAGCCAAATCATCCGACCAGTTTTCCCCACTTCTCCTTTTGATTCACTCACTTTTGTGCTTTCTTTCACAATGACCCTCCCATCTGATACCTTCTGTTGGCTCCATCGAATGAAATCCCAGACTGTCTTTTTTTAAGAGACATTGTCATTAATGTAAACATAGGTTTATATATACATATACACCTAGAGGTACAGCTGCATAGGTATCTATGTGCAAACATAACTCCACAGATAAATTCGCCCACTCTGGTCATCCAAACTGGCCTCGTTATCTCCTGACTCCCCAGTTTATCTCCCTCTCATAGCATTTCCTCCTGTACTTCTCGTTCTAACATATGGCTCCCTGTAAACATTCAAGGTCAGGTTGGACGGGGCTCTGAGTAACCCCATCTAGTTGAAGATGTCCCTGCTCATTGCAGGGGGGTTGTACTAGATGACCTTTAAAGGTCCTTCCAACCCACATTATTCTCTGATTCTATTCTATTTTATGATTGTATGATTCTCTGATTCTACCCTTGCCTCTGTACGATGCCACTCGTACCTGATTAGTACCGTATCCAAGGAAAATACCACTTTTGCATATTGTCTCTTCTTTCAAACTCATTGCACTTTGTACTTGTGGATGATATGAGTTACTCCTTATTTATCCAAGAGCATGCATTCTCTTTACGGACACTCCCTTCCCCAACTGCTAATTTAAACAAGATGATCTACGTGGCCATCATGTCTAGCACTCTAAGATCTGCTAACAATTTCTCTGTGTTTTTCCATCCAGATTTTTCATGGTTGCTCAGGACACCTGTTAGTTTCATCAAGAGATGTTTGTCTGGCTGACAATGCTCATCCTCCTAAAACGCCAGCTTGAGGACACTTTTTTGAAAGTTCAGACTGTTTATCTTTCAAGGGAACTGCTTATTCGGAGCAAGCTAAGAGAGGTGATCCAAACTTGGGTCTGGTATGAATTTAGTAAAGCAGGATGCTTCTGTTTGGGCTATCTGAAATTCAAGATCTGCTCAGTCTTGAACTTGTGACTGTTTGTCATCCAGAAGTGGATTTAAGTCTAGACTGCTTGATCACCTCAGAATGATAGGTGATCACATCACTGGTCTTTTGATCTGATCCTCATTCAAGAGCTCTGCTCATGGGAACAGCAGCTTATAAATCAATAATAAACAGGGATAATGAGAGGCAAACACTTTGTCATGCCTCACTAAATCCACTCTCCTTATTAAGCATGGAAAAGTTCTTGGACTTCTTGCAACACATGAGGGAAGCTCCGTGGAGACTTTTGGATTTGTACTGAAAGAGCAAGAAGGGAAAGTCCTGAAGTTTTGGAATTTTTCTGCATGCTATTAATAATAATAATTCATAAATCAACAATGGCCGAAAGGTCATGCAGAAAGAGTCTGCTGCCTGGCTATATAAGAGACTCCTGTGTGGGTGTGAGAACCTCTTGAAATGGCAAAGGACTCTGGAAACAATGAAGGAGAAATGAATTACATTTTTTTGGCAGAAACAAAACATCAGTTCCACCCCCCCCTTCTTTCTTTTTTTTTTTTAACAGAAATAGATACTTGAAAAAAATAAAACCAGCAACATATTTCTCTTGACTCCAAAAATAAAGCATTTGAATATCCAGAACTTGCTTTTTTTTTTTTTCCCTCCCCCAGACCCCCTTACATTTGAACATCAGAGTTCTGGCAGTTCTTGTTAAAAATATGTCCTGCTTTGTCCAAGCACATTCACATTAAAAAGCAGACAGAAGACTAGATGACTCTAGGGACTGGTAATGGGATACAGCCTTTCACCTCAACATCATCATCTCAGCCAGCCCAGCTCAGTAGTGGGCTACCAGCTACCAGCTACACACAGCTACCAGCCACTGGTGGCCGGTTGGTGGGGTGCTCCCAGCATGTGTCACTTAGAAAGATCTCCCTGGAAAGACCTTGGACGGGAAGATCTGCCTGCAAGAAAGTGGACGGCTTCAGGCCAGCCATGCCCTGCAGAACCATTGTGGATCATTAGTTCTCTTGGTGCTTTGGCCCCACATCTGAAAACTGAGACCATTTCCTTTCCCCAAAGATTTTCTTGTTGTGAGTAGATGGAGTACAAGCAGCAGGGCAGAACTTCTCTTATTGGGCTCGTACACCTCTTTCTGCAATCGTAGTGCGGTTGAATAATAAGGTTCAGAGGCTGTCCCATGGTTGTACAGTTCATCCTACAAAATCAGTGGAGATGAATTCAAAGAGATCTCTGTGCTTAAGACCCCTTGGCAATGCAGACTTTGCAAGCAATCCTTGCCAGGATGTCATTGCTCTTGCTTTGGGACCCTTTTCACTATGTCCATCCCGAGTCTTCCTCATTTGAATCGAAGTTCATCCTCCAGGACCCTGTCTCTGTAAATGCCTCTTAGAGGTCACCTCTGCAATAAGCCTTTTCTACACTTGTCTGCATTATTCAGCAGCGATGTTTTGTGGTGAAAAATTGACTTGAATATAGGTGAGCATGTAGTACCTGATGAGGACTGAAAGGCCAGGCACTGAGGGGTTATGTACCAGCGAGGTTTATTCCCAAGCAAGGCAGCCTTTCTCCGCTCAGTAGTGCAAAAGAGCAACTTCGCCAGCATCTGCTTTGTGCAGACTGCATCTCACCCTTGGCTGTTAATACTAGCAGGCAGCACTCTGGAAAAAGCTGTCCTCACTAGCCACCAAGAGCTTAATAAATGTATGCCCCCATTCCTTCTGCAGGGCTATCCACCAAAAATGTGTACTCTTTTACACTGTCAGTCACTTGGACGGTGGCCCACGCAAACAGGTAACCCTCCTGCCACCAGGGTAACACCACTCGTGTGCAGGTCAAAGTCCCAAAGAACTTTTTTTTTTTAAGGAGCAGGAGAAAGGAATGTGACATTCAAATAGAACTACAGGGGGGAAATTTTCAGATAGACAAAGTGTAAGTGATTACACAAGTTAGGAATTTTTGCTGGTGCTCAACAGTCTTGCCAGCAATGGTGAGGACCCTCTGAGGGCCAAGATCAGCTGAGGTGTTGACTGCACATGCAAGGCCAGATTTTTCTGTGGGTGTAAAGGGAACCTGTTTCTTTTGTGTGCTGTTGAGTGATACCAAATTAAACTGCTTTTGTGCCAAACCAAAATCATGCTGCACCAGTGGTTTAACAGTGGTTTTAAAGGAAGATTGCAACCTAAAAGACGTTCCTTGGTGGGCTCCTTTTGCTCTGCCTACTCCTGATGCAGCTCTGTTTATAAAAGCTGAGGCTATGGTGTCAGGACCAACATGTCTACATCTCACTTTCCTCGGAAAAGCAAAAAGACATGCTGGTAGAAAGGGATTGCTCAACGGCAGCATCATTTACCCATATGAACCTGAGAGCTCACAGAGTAATGTTTCATGCTACGCTTCCATGCTGTCCCATGTCTGTACATGTACATTGGTCTAATTTTCATCTTATTCTTAGAGGTACAATCTGCATTTACTTCCATCTGCCTGCTTACCCCAGCAGAGGACCTGGTAGGAGACTTCTTTCTTCTCCCTAAGGTGGAAGGATTGATTCAAGGCACTTTGGGAATTCTTTTAACTCTTGTGTAGACTTCTGATGCCCTCAGGCATTGAAGCTTTCCTATTTACTGAACTTGATTTAGCTGTAAAGGCATAGTTGCCCAGAGCCATTTGCGATACATGATGGTATCTGAGATACATGCCTGGGGCTGGCAGTACGTCATTGGACCTATCGGAACAGGAGTCTGAGTGGGATACCTATGCTGAGACAACTGAATTCATCCTATTTATTTATTTTGTAGGCTCAGGCTGGATACTAGTTCTTGATTCCAGCTCATTTTGCACTAATGAGCCATAGGATAAGCTTATAGAGTTGGGAACAGGGGGTAAGAGGTTTAGGTGGCATCTGAACACCAGCCTCCCAACCCAGCACTGCGATCCCCTGGTGGGGTCTCCCTGAGCACGGACCGGAGGAGGAAGCAACATGGATTGAAGTGGTGGTTCACTCTGTTGAGATGGTGGCTTCTCTGGCAAGTCACAATAGTGGAAACCAGTCAAAGTTGTGTATCCAAAGCTAATGCACATATGAATGTGCCTTAAGTAGGTAGATGGGGATTTTATGAACTGTTTCTTTAGGGGTCCAAAGTTTGTCTTAAATGAAATATGAGTGTCTAAGTCCTTTTGTGAGCCTGGGCCTCTCTGGTCCTTTTCTGCTTCTGTAATCTGAGGATCAGCACACTCGCCTGCCTTAGAGGATGTGGTAAAGATAAATATATTAAAGACAGTGGGGTGCTTGATATTGTAACGATTGAGGCCAGATATCTGTAGCAGAAGCAGAAGTAAAAAGAAATAAGATAATAATTGACGAGGAACCTTGCCAGCGTATGTCTTGGCAGCTAGCTCCGCAGTAACCTATCATTTAAGATGGCGGGGTTCCCCTCACCTTCTAAAATCTAGTGGCACTGGGGGATTTGTGAATGTGAAACAAGCTCTCTCCAGTTCTCCAACTCTTTTATATTTCCTCATGCTGCTCTTGAGTTGTTCTTAGGCATGCTTCCCAATGGCTTGGAAATCTCCGGGCACGCATTGAAGCTTCTATATTTGCTCTCAGCCTCTGCCAAGATTAGCATTACCACTCTATGGAAAAATATCCGTCAACCGGATATAAAAGAATGGTGCGAGGAAGTAGAGCTATGTCAAGGCAGCACAAATATAGCTTATACGTTGTAGGGGGAAGCTGGCATATTTTATTTTTCCATCTGGCACTCTTTTTTTCAGATTATTGTAGCTACAGCACAATGCTCAGGATCCTTCTAAGACTCCTGATTTTGGTTCAAATTATATTAACAGGCTGCTTGTGATAGGGATGGGACAACTTCAAAAAGATCCGCAGTTTGTGTTCACTCCAGATAAACATCTAGGGGTTCAGATGCTTATCTGTTCTTCTCCATCTGATCCAAGCTCCTAGGAATATAGCCTGAGTGGGAAGGGAAGGTTATTTTGCTCATGCTGAGATAGCGCCTGACCCTGTGAAATGCTGAGCACTGGAGCAACTCTGTGCATTGGATGGAGCTGAAGGAACAGAGAACATTTCAGCGAATGCCTTTAATCCCTCTTACATCAGGTTGTCTTTCTACCCGCTTGCTGATATGGGAGCGTGAATGAGTGCAACTTGCATTCCAAGAAGCCGGAAAAAGGTTTTAAGGGTTTAAGGAGGACTTAGTTAAAGAAGGAGATTAAAACACATTCCTCTGCTCTGGCCCCTCCAAAGGCAGCTTCGATTCCCTTAGAGTCAGCAGGACAAGTCAGCGGTGACACGTAGAAATTACTGTGAGGGATACAAGGTTAGGCGGTCCAAGTCTACCTGCAAGCCATGTTGGTGTGACACATGGATCAAGGGGACACAGACATTAACTCCCCCAGGTTAGGCTCTCCCAAAGCTCATGGGGGCTATGGGTTCACTATGGGGTGACTTTGCAGTGGGTCAGCTCCGCTGCAATCACTGTCTTCGCTTGGTGCTTTCCACAGTAAGTGCAAAGGAGCCCACCTCCACCCCCATCGTATCCTTGTTTAGACTTTCCTTTTAACTTGGCCCTTATTCTCACCCAAAACGGCCTGGTAAATACACGTGGCATCTGATACTCTGGACACTTAACTTCATGTTGTGGTTTAACGCGGCTGGTAGCTAAAACACCCGCACAGCCATTCGCTCACTCCCGGCCGCAGTGGGATGGGGGAGAGAACCAAAAAAAAAAAAAAGGTAGAACTCGTGAGTTGAGATAAAAACAGTTTAACAGGACAGAAAAGGAAGAGAATAATAATAACAAGTGATGCACGGCACAAATGCTCACCACCCGCTGACCAGTGCCCAGCCAGTTCCCGAGCCGCAGTGCCTCCCCAGCCAATTCCCCAGTTTATGTACCAAGCATGACGTCGTATGGTAGGGAATATCCCTTTGGCCAGCCTGGGTCAGCTGTCCCGGCTGTGTCCTCTCCCAGCTCCCCGTGCTCCCCCCGCCTTCTCACTGGCAGACCAGCACAAGAAGCTGAACAGTCCTTGACTGCTCAGCAATGACCGAAAAGTTCAGTATGTTCTCAACATTATTTTCACCCCAAATCCAAAACACAGCACTATACCAGCTTTCAAGAAGAAAATTAATTCTAACCCAGCTGAAACCAGGACATTTTGATACCCATTTGATTCCTGCTGTGGGCCACGGAGAGCCGGATACTTTCAGTAGGTGGACTAAAGAGAGATTAAGGTTTCGGGTGGCAAAAATTGCCCCCCTCTCTGCTGACAATACAGGCAGCCTTGTGTAAGTACATGCCTGGCACAGGGACCTTGGTCCAGGCTATTATTCCCAATCCCCTCTTGACTATGTGGAAACTACATGCAATGGGAGGAGACCTCTCTGAGCCTGTTGTAGAAGAATTTGGTTTTACTTCTGCAGTCATCTGGACAAAAGGATTAAGAGAGGAAAGACTTATTCTCTCCAACTCCCTTGATCTCATTGCCTTCCTTCTGCAATGGTAGGAGCAATGAGTCTCATGTTTGAAGGTTTTGGGTTGTTTTCCCCTGACTTCATGTTCAAAGTTATAAATCCACCATCTTTGAAAGTTCCTTGGGGATTTCTTCATCTAATTTTTGAACTAGTGCAGTTCCAATTGAACCTGTCACTGAATCACCTCCAAGAATTTGTTTTACACCGAGATTTGATGAAGGATTGGGATTAAGCCAAACAGTAAACACTGATGAAGTTTAACACCACTGCCATTGCCTGAGAACTGGCCATTTTGGGAAAGTGAAGGTGTTATTGTTGTTATGGCATTGGTAGGATATGACTTGGGTTCCTCTGTGCTCGCTGCTGTACAAATACACTGAACAAGTTATAGAGCACTCAGAGCACTGATCTAAGGCAGATAGACCTAAATTTCAGATTAGCAAGGCTGGTTACTCACTTCTTGGATACCTTTTGCAGTCTTGTTGTTTCTTGCAAAATGACTAAAAGTCTCAAGAGTTTCTTGCGTGTCTGTGTGCTACACTTAGTCCCTTCTGTATGCAAATACACTTTAAATTAGTATAACCAAAGAAAGGAAAAAGGAAGCAAAAACAATGAGAAGAGAAACAGACTACTAAACCCCACACAGAGCCTTAGACACAGAAGTTCTGGAGGTTGCTGCTCTCCTGTCTTCCGTATGGACACACAACCTGTGGTCATACATGAGATAAGCCAGAAATGGCCTGTGAGATTGTATGTTTGAACTCGGAATGAAGACAGGCTTGGCTCCCCCTTGGCTTTCCCTTCATGAAATGTACAGCAAGGAGGTGAACTGAGGATGTGGGAGAAGAAGAAGCGTCTAGCTAGACTTGCTGTTTCATCCTCCCTGGAAGAGGGGAATGAGTAGTCCCATATGCTGAGCCAATGGTCTGAGCCAATCCATCTAACCGTGAGCACTGACCCAGGGCTGCTGTACAGAAGCACTCTCCTGAAAACCTGGCCCGGCTACTAAGTAAGCTATTTTCTTTCTTTCTGGGAGAATCTTAATGGGCAATGATGTTCCAGATGGCAGGCAGCCACCTGCCACCAGGATTAACAGTCAACACAGAATGCAAAGCCTTGGGAAGAGTGCTCGGTGATCGTTCCTGCACGCACGGAAGCAAGCCGACTCAGAGCAGTGTTCGGTGTAGCTAAATCTTCACCTTATTACCTTACTGGGAATTTGGATAGTATTACCCAGAATCCTCCTTGCCGCAACTCTGCCTTGAAAAACAATCTGTTTTGGAGCTCAGTGTACCCTAAAGTGACTGTATTATTAGGATTTAACTTTGAACTGCACATTTGGAATCCATTATTCAATCATTAATTTCCTCTGGTTTTCCCCCAGCTTTAGTGCTTCATGCTGGATCCCTGGGCTCTGCGGTCCGAGCAACACTTCAGTACAACAGTTTGTACTTCAGCGAATGCCGTGCTCCATCATTCTTTCCTACTACAGAAGCCTGTGTTTGTTTTAACCGCTGATCCAACAGTGTGCCCTGGCTTGAAAGTGCAAGAACAAGGCATGATCCTCCTACCCCAGGCTGGCCTCTGCCATTGCTCACTCTGGCTATGCATGGTCAAAAAACCCAGGCACTTCTGAAAAGGATACTACCGGAACAGCACAGAGGGGTGCTGCAGCCCTTAAAAGGTTTGTTCCCCTCAGAGATAGAGAGCAGATTTATTTATAGTGTTTCCTGATCACCCATCAGTGGGAACCCAGCCTGGGGTCTGAGGATCAAGTTGTGTTCACGCAGGCTCTGGTGGTCATCAGGATAATGTCCTCAGAGTTTTGATCTCTCAGTTTGGTTTGGAGGCCTGAGATTCTTCTAACTGGATAAACTCCAAAACTTTAAGGAAAATAAAAATGTGCTTTCTCCATAAAGTAAGCAGTTGGAACCTATAGTTATCAAGGGAACAGTATTGTACAAGAAGATGACATTTTAAGAACCGAACTCTTTCTCCAGGACTAGGGTAGGCAACCGATGCAAACATGGTATCACCCGGTATTCCAGGAGTGGTTGCACTAAAGTCAGTAAGCTGGAACCTCAACAAGTGCAAATTGGTGTAGATTCACTGAAAGCCATTATTATGGTGTTGTACAAAATCTGAAAATAGATAGGGGTTATAGCCATTTATACCCACAGAGGGTCTGGCACAGTAAGGCCACTTGAGGATTGTGTGTGCTCAGTGTAGGTTCAGATAGCAAAATTTGTGCTTAAGAAGAGGTAGCACAGAAATATTAACTCCTAATGGCCCTGTTTACAGAGGTGTAATGCTGCACAAATGCTATTCTTAAAGGAGATAGCATGAAAAAGAGGGAAGGGGTATGAATGGTAACCCAGTTCTGGAAGCCAGCCGAATGGGATTTTCTGGAAAGCATTTTTCATCCAACAAATCCACCAATAGCGTGGTGGGTCTGAAGACAGAATGCAGAAGCTAAGTTGCTTCCCAGGTGAAACAAAGAGAAGAGGAGAGGGTTATAGAGAAAATAAAACCGTCTCTATATAGCTATTAAACCAGAATTGCAGACCATAGAAAAAATACCGTAGGAACTTCAGCTAAGTCTCATGCAAAGTCTGTTGAGATATACGGACCACTTTCCCCCATTTAAAATTTCGAAGGTTTTGACATGATGGCCCTTGGAAGTTTAACTGGGATGCAAACCTTAACTTGGTCTGAACTTTATGACAGTTTGTGAATTTTGAAGAAAAGAAAGCAAATGCATTATGGTTTTGTGGTCAAAATGGGAATGTGGAATGCAGGTGACTTGAGTTGTCTTCTTGGCTCTGCTACAGAGGGGCTGCAAAGGTTCTTTCCTCTTGCAGAACACCTGTGAAAGAAGAATATTACATTTTCTTTTATCTCAATGCTGCAAAAGAGGGTGGCAAAGGATTTGTTAATTTTTCTCCTCTTGTTCTATGACTGTGTTGTTAGGATATTTGGACTGCAAAATCTTGGAGTTTTTCTGGTTGGTGGGATGAATTGGGAGAAGTCCTGCGGAAATATGGGTCCCTGGGCTGTGTGGTGACCACTTGGAGAGGTAGGCTGGAAGTCTGAAAGGGAAAACATTAAGTTTTTAATTTCCAAGATCATGCAAGAGGATCTACAAAACCTTCAGGACCTGCTGTCACCCAGAGTATTTGTCACACATACCATGACAGCCTTGCCTACAGTGCCCGAGCAAAGCAACAACAGTTACCCCCACAAAATATCTCATAATAACCTGATGAAACGTGTCTCCAGGCAAAGTTAAAACGACCAGAAGTAGAAGCTACATTTTGCTGCTCAGGCAGATCTTGTAGCTGTAACACAACCGAATGTCAAAGTTTTAGGGCCACTGGAAACTAAACTTCAAATACATGGAGAAAGTACAGCTGAGAGGTCATGAAATAAAGGTTTGATATACTACTGTCAGTAGGTAAATAGTACAGATGAATTTAAATCATATTTAGATTAAAAAGACTGAGCATAAAAAATATTTTCATTTGAGCTTTACAGTACAATTAAGAACAGTTTAAGCTTTCAATTCTAGTGGCTCTCACTCAGGTCTGTGGTTAACCGAATGCTGAAGATATATTCCTATTAACTTCTACTGGGAATGCCATCTCTGTTTAGATGTAGAATTATACCTTCCTCTAAACAGCCCCCTTATCTTACAATCTGAAAATTGCAGGGTCTCCCACAGAAGGAAATCTTTTATTAAGCATTTTATTTTTCTTTGCTGCAGGCAGGCAGACTAAATAAACTCCAGCTTAGACTTTGCACGGTGTCTCTGCGTTGGCCATATCCAAGAAACACAGACAATGCTGGTTTGCAAGAATGAAAGAATTTTAATAAAAACAAGCCATTCAAAACCCTTGTCAACTCCTTCTGCTGGATTGTTATAAAGAATTTATTTCATTACTATAAGTGCTGTTGACTTAGTGTTAGTTTCAGCACTTGAATTCTTGGATAGCCTGAATAAAATTATGTTTTCCAAGATAAATATATTATGCAAAGTATGACCTTCATTCTTTCACTGATATGTCTGCTGACTCCAACTGCTTCCTCCTTCAGAGGGGCTTTCTGAGTTCTGATGGCGAGAAGCTTTATTTTGGTTTTACTTGATTAAAGCACTGCAAACAAGGAAGACCATGTGAAAAATAAAAATAGAAAAGCTGGAGCCCATTTCTGTTGAAGTCAGAGACAGGGAAGTGTCAGCTCTGATGGAGTGGAAGTGGTGAACGACTTCCCTGTATGTGAATGGTCATTCATGTCTCCAAACGGCAAAGGTTTTCCCCTCTCATGGGGAAGTTTGCTGCACAGTAATCAGGCTCCACTGTGCTAATCCCCTCAAAATGGGCAGTTATGACCTACCAGGGAGGTGAGGATTTCAAGGGGATTATCCTTTCTGCTGAATTAGCAGAGGGCAAGGGCAAGAGCAGAGGGGGAGCTGCCATTTCTGCATGCAGGGTAATGAAAGAAAGAACCTGGCCTTCTGGCTCTGCCCCGGCTGAGACCAAAGATAACATGTTGGGTGTCTTCACATCCTTGGAACTGCCTTTCACAATGGAGGTAGTTTGGATAAGCGTATTACTGGACATTACAGGGACACACAGGTCTGTGGTCTGCCCCATGTGATATCACATAAGGCCAGGAGATCACAGCTGTCTTACCGCTTCTCCAGGGAGAAAACCGTGCCTTGTATCAGAGAACACTGGATTTTTCTTCGCAAAAAATACCCTTGCCTGATACAAACCACTGCCTATTCCTGATTAGCTTGCAACTTCTTTCATCACAGCAATCCAGCCTTCTTCTGCTTAGTACTAAGAACTGCTAAGCAATCTGGTGGCAGCTTCAGTCATCACACCCAGTCTGTTGTGGGTTCAGGCAAACTCCAAAAGGTTCAGTTTCTCCTAATGAGCCTAAAGCTCAATGAATTTCTAACTTGATACTACTGTTAAATAAAAGAAGATGGCAAGGAGATGGTGGAAAGGAAGGAAAGAATTAGAAGTGCTTCTTATTATGCTGTGTTTAAAAGGAAGAACTCGAGTCTCAGAATTTCTGAGAGTTTCCAATAGTGAATAGTGACCACTTTTGATCCTATTTGTTAAGGTCAAGCAGCTGAGAGATGTGACTCCAGATGACGTGCCCAAATCCATGTGCGGAGGTCTAGGACTGGAACATAACCCACTGAAGCATGACAGAGTCTTTCCTCCTATTTTTCTTCACATCCCTGATCCTCTGTGACTCACTGCTTCCACCTGCCTACCCCATCCCATCAAATGGCTCTTTCTCATCTGTAGTTGCTCTTTCAAAACCAACTTTCCCAGAAAATAGAGTCTGTTCTCTAGATTTTAATCTCTATCAGCTGAGCTCAGCTTCTGGAGCCTTAGGTTATTAGAGGCAGCACACAGTTTAAGGAAGGAATAGTCGAGTTAGCCTCACAGAAGCCTCCTTTCCCTGATTTAATTTCTAGACAGAAATTCAAAGGGGTGTGGCCTCCTTTGGGTGTTTCCCATGAAGAAGAGAAAGATTAATAGACCTTTTCGGAAGCGATCATTCCTTAGTTCTGCGTGTTAGCTCTATGGGTTTCATGGACATAGTGTTTTCCATGCCACCGTTTCTGAACTTACAGTATATCCACTTAATGTAAGGGTTGCATTACCCCACTCTAAAATGCAGCTGACTCTAAGCTGGAAAGTTCACATCCGTAACCAAACATCAGTTTAGCACAGGAAGGGAAGGGGATGATTGTACCCAACAGAAGAACTGTGTCCAGTTAAAATTACAGTAAAAATAAGTGTGGGCAGGCAGAATATGAATCAGAATTTGGCCTGGAAACCAGCTTACACCTACTTTTGCTTAAGAAAAGTGAGACTTTGGAGAACTTGGATAACTGGGAGTGGCCACTGTGATTTTGGTTTATGTCTTACCAAAAGAAAGACCCTCAAATTCATTCTGGCAAACAAAATTAGTACTGGTAGAGAAGAGAAGTTTTTATTGCATCACTTACACTACTTTCTCAAAAACTTCATTTGTGCTTAGAGGGTTCCCACCCTAAAATACCACCCATTTGATACTCCTTTGCTTAATTCCTCTGAAATAAGAACAAGAGATGATGGCTCTGGTAGTTGTCTTTTCAGGTAAAAGTTTTCAAGGAGTGGATTCCTCTCACCCTAGCTTGGAAGCCCTTCGGCCTCTTTGGACTCCTCACCTTCTTGGTACTGCTCTCTTAGGTTATATGCAAGCATGTTTCAGTGCCTTCATGGCACACTACTTCTTCACATCACGATGTCAAGAGAGGAAAACATGGTGCGAGGAGGTCACAAAGACAGTCTTCATGTCATAACACTGAATAGCAGCAGAATTAGCTCTGAAAAAGCATGCAAAAGTCAGATGACTTTGTAGAGCAACCCATTTCTCCACCCCAGGAGCAGTGTTAATGACCTCCAATAGAGGATAATGATGGTGTACTTTGTTGATGTCTCAGGCTCCAAAATTTGGCAGATCACTGTCACTGGTGCCAGCCCAAAACGAGTACTGGGGACAGTTATTTCCCATGAATGATGCAGGTCTGGATAGCGTGCTCGTAAAGAAACCATGCAGTAGGTCACCCATTGCTTCTGTCAGAATGTATTCTATTGCCTAGTAGTGTTGAAATATTTTCTCATCTTTCCATTACACAGTTTGATCCTTCTAATCCTGGGTTTAACCTCCTTGGACCATACTAAGAAATTCCATCCTGAGGATGTTTAAAAACTCTGTATATGACTATTTCTTTGACACATCCAGGGCTTATTTCTGTCTGGGCAATTATTCCTTCCTCTGCAAATCATGACACATTGAGCTGAGTGAATTGTGCAGAAGCAGATGTCTCAAGCAGCCAGGCTGTGCCCAAAGTTCGTTCTTTGCCACTGTGTTCATTCCAAGGGAGAGTTTTTTGGGGAGTGACATGCAGGGATGACCAAGATATTCAGAAGTGATCAACAGTTTTTAGGTGCTTCTGCTTACAATTCCCAGTTGCCTTCAGTTTGAGAGATTCTTCTCAAACACTCACACATGAAAAATTATGGTCTTTTCTACACAGTTTTGCTCCCCAAAATTACAACATCTAAGTCACTAGAAACTTTTCAAAATATTGACTAATATTGACACAAGATGACCAGGAACAAGAAACATTAACAACTCTAATCTTACCAGATCAGGCCTACTTTATAGCAGGTCGCTGTCTGCTGCAAAGGAGCCTTGTGCCTGCTGGAATTATCATTACGTGGATGGGATGTAAAATCAAAGCTGTATCCACTTGTCATTTCAGTCTTATGGCACTTAGATTTCCTCATGAGAGCAACAAACAAATGCTGTTATGAACAGTACTTTTCCAACACTGAGTCCTCAGCTATTTTCACGCCTTTGCTCCACTAAATACTTTTCAATTTCCACAGGAATTTGTCCAAGTCTCTAAGAAGAACTGGAGAACAGAAGGTAAAATAAATTTGTTGTTCACACCCATTGGACTAAAGTTCTGCTGTTGTTGCATGAAGCATTCCATGAATATGTACAAGTAGCCAAGCGGACTTGTCCCCGCTGTAAGGAAGGTGGCGATGGAGACCATCCTGCATTCAGATACAAAATGAAACAGGTAAGAACAATTTGTGGAGTTTTTATTAGTGTTTCTCTTCACACTTTATGGTTTGATCTGCCCTAGCACAATAGCAGAGATGTCTGGATTAGGACTTACATTTAGAGCTCTTAAAGCCACCAAAGAAGATGCTGGAGGGAATCCCAGGTCCGTTGGTTAGCTCTGCCAAAGGGACCAAAGGTCTGACAATGACATTAATATCTTGGTATGTGAGCTATATTCATGGGTCTTTGATTTCTTGGCTCCCGCTAAGTCTTAAGGGTTCTCAGAGACTCACTGGAATCAGGGATGGAAAAGACCTATTACACTAGGTCATTTGGTCCATCCGCTGACCCTAGACACGGCAGGATTTTCCATACTGTGTAGTCCCAAGGGCTTTGTCCTGTCCACTATGAAATGACTCAAGTCAAGGGGCTTCCACCCTGCCACCACTCCCGCTGGGAGACCATTCCAAGCTCGACACATATTCGCTTACAAAAATTTTCCTGAGAGCACATCCAAATTTTTCTTCACTTCATTTCATCTCGTGACCTTCCTCCTGAAAATCCTTCTGCTGCCTCCTCTGTTGGTATGAACATTGAATGTGTATATGTATGTGTGAACGTCTATAAATGGTTTCATCACACCCCTCATTATCAACAACCTTGGGGCAGCCAACGGGTGCAGAGGGACTTCCTTCCCTACAAGACGCCTTGCAGGTCCTAGTGAGAGTTGGCCACAGTTACTAAAAACAGTGGCTTCCAGGAAGAAGGGCTCTTTGGGACTGGTGTTCACGTGAGTGGTATAGTCCCCAAAAGAGATCATACAAAAGGGACCACAGTCCTATTCTCTTCTTTGTCCAGCAAAGACCTATGGCCAGAAATGGCATAAAACCCAGGACACGGAGGGAACTACATTACATTGATGACATTGTGTTGGCTTTGAACAATCTGAATTTAACCTTTAACTATCCTACATGCTTTTAGCATGGCTTTAGCAACCTGCATTTCTCTCTGTGCTTCATTTCCTTGTAGTAAAAAGATGCTAAAGGTAATTACCTTGACACCTGTTTCTACTAGACTCTGCAGGAAAGGGATTTCTGCTGTCTGGATACACTGGGGCAAAGAAACATCTTAGCTCCAGCACATATCAAACATCACACTGTTTCCAGTGGGTTGTCAGGAGAGCGATACCTTCCCTTGCAGGGCTGGGAGAGGAAGAGTCTATTGAAAAATGGAAATCAGTGGAAATATTCAGAGCCATCAAAGATATGTATACACCTAATTTCAAAGTATTTCCTTGGGAGCTGAGGAACCAAATTCCTTTGGCATCTTTGACAGCAATCTTAGCTTCGGTATGCAAAATTGCTCTCCAAGAAAGACTCGGGACACAGAGTGGGGACGTTCAGGCTGAGGCAGGGGAGTGTGGAATAGCCTGACATGGCTGTTTTCTTTTCAAATAAAAGTCGTCTCCTGCAGTTTTCGGATAATGATGCAGAATCCTGGGGTGCTAAGGGACTGCATGGAGCCCTGGCCTGTGTGTTTGCTAGCTGTGCATGTGAGTGGGCTGAAACAAAAATATACAAGTGCTCAGGAGGAGTAAACGATAAACAATGCTTAAAAAAACACTCCAAACAGAGCCATCCCCATGCTTTCCCCAGGCCAGGCCACTGCAGGGAGCTGGATGAGAAGGAACCTGCTGAGACTCAGCCCAGAGAAGGCAGGAGTGACGCTGGTTAGCAGGGAGAAGGAACTTGAGGAATGGGCAAAAACTGTGACTGATGCATCCATCGAAAGAGAATGTCGTTCTCCAGCCAAGTTCACTGCCAGTGCTGACTGCACAGCTTCGAACAAAATATCTCCCTCTTGGAGAATGAGGATTATTTTTTTTAAATGGATTATTCCCCCTGCCTTTTTGACCTAACGAATTCCCCACAGCTGGAGCGTCTCTGGCATTGGTCTGGATGCCAGCCGTGTCCTACCTGTGCCATATTCTACCTTGTGAGGCTGCTGATTTTTTGGAATCAGAGTTGTGTGTGCATTATGGAGGTGCATCTAGGGGTCTGACATGTGAGGATTGCACCCTGGACACCGTGGGCATAGTTTCTGGCCTGATTGCTGACCATGAAGCACCAGCATTGTCTTCCTCTTTGACCAGGATCAAAGGCAGCCTTCATCTTCCTCTCTGTCTCTCAGAGCTCCCTTCTCCTTAATAGTTCTGCTTGTTTCAGAAATTTTCCTTCCTGTGCTGTACCGTTCCCTTCCCTGAGCCACAGCTGTGCCCATGGGATCTTCTTTTTTATTTGCTGTCCTTGCTCACTCTGGGATCTGTTTCTCAGCTTTCTTTCCCCATCAACATTGGGGTCATGCACTGAAGCACCATGTTAGAGGAAAGGGGTGGCTGAGCTAGGGAAGGACATCGGGAGCATAGTTTGGGATTCCGACCCTTGTGGTCTCTACCAGAGAAAGACAGAGAGGCAGGTATTGATATGAAATGACACAATAAAGTTTTCCTGACTCCATTCTTTTAGAAAGCTTGTTGCAGAAAAAGAAGAAAACTGGAGGTTACCATTTTAAATGTCCTCAAGAGGCAGGAGCTATCTGGATTGTCTAGAGATACGCCAGCACTCCAACTTGCCATGTTCTTATTTTCTAGGTGTGCATTCCTTCAAGACACCAGTAATGTATCTTTGCTGTCTAGAAGCGCTGCAGAGGACATGGTATTTCATCTTTCTGAGTCACTTGTGCCCTGTTGCTCCTTTTCTCCTGATACATTGGTAAAAGCACATTTTTATGCTGCTTATCCATTAATTCAGACTGCTTTTTGGCTGCCCTTATCTTTTCCCTCAAAGCCTCGGCTTCCTCTGAGTGTTTTTATTTGGTTGCTTCTCACTTACACTGTTTTCCGCCTTCTTTTTTCTCCCTGACCTATAGTGTTCTGGCATTGCCTTTTGGTACCCTGACAGCCTCAGGAAAACTGCCGCCTGTGCCCCTTCAGGAATGGATTTTCCCATTTACCACATCAGTCCTCGTTACCATTTCCCCATCTAGCACTTCACTTGCTAGGTTTCCTCCTATGCCAAACTGCTTTCTTTCAGTTGGTTATTGCTATATTCTGCAAACCTACTATGCTGAAATCCTGCCAGGTTGCTTGATATTTCATTTTTTTTTGACCATGACTTTTTTATTATACAGTCCCTTGCTTCTCTCTTTTTCTTTCCCTCACCTTCTGTTTTTACAATGCCATGTATCATGTTCTCCTAACTGGATGTCTTCCAAACTATAGAAATTAAACCATAAATGTTCCATTGCCTGATTTTCTGTCTTTTTATCCCCAAGGAGATTAGCAGGGAGAGGGGAAGTTTGGTCACTTTTCGCAAGGTTCCTCTAGATGATTTCCACCGAATACTGATGGCAACTGTTATGCAATGGTTACTCCTGCCTACTAGTGCAGCATCTTCCTGGCCTGTACCAGCACTGGTGTGGCCAGCAGGAGCAGGGCAGGGATCGTGCCCCTGTACTGGGCACTGGTGAGGCCGCACCTCGAATCCTGTGTTCAGTGTTGGGCCCCTCACTACAAGAAGGACGTTGAGGTGCTGGAGCGTGTCCAGAGAAGGGCAATGGAGCTGGGGAGGGGTCTGGAGCACAGGTCTGATGAGGAGCGGCTGAGGGAACTGGGGGTGTTCAGTCTGGAGAAGAGGAGGCTGAGGAGAGCCTCTCTGCAACTGCCTGAAAGGGGGTTGTGGTGAGGTGGGGGTTGGTCTCTTCTCCCCAGTAACCAGCGATAGGACAAGAGGAAATGGCCTCAAGTTGCGCCAGAGGAGGTTTAGGTTGGATATTAGGAAAAATTTCTTCACCGAGAGAGTGGTCAAACACTGGCACAGGCTGCCCAGGGAGGTGGTGGAGTCGCCATCTCTGGAAGTGTTCAAAAAACGCATGGATGTGGCGCTTCAGGACATGGTTTAGGGAACGTGGTGGCACTGGATTAATGGCTGGACTTGATGATCTTGAAGGTCCTTTCCAACCTTAGTGGTTCTGTGATTCTGTGATCTAAAAGCCAGACATGAAGAGGAATTGCCTAACCCCATAGAAACCCAGAGAAACAGATGTTTCTCTCCCTGAAGAGATTAACACCGAACAGCTTTCTTTTAAGATATAATTTGTCAAAGGTATTAACGGGGTTATACAATGTTGGTTGCAACAGTGCAGAAGTGAGCACCATTATCAGTGGCATTATTATAATCTGTTAGTTAAGATGGATGGAAGAAGATCCAAGAGGGGTTTTTTGTTGAGTTGGGGTTTTGTCCTTTAGGAAATCGCTAAAAAGGAAGGAAAAGAAAAAAGAAGCCATTGAGCAGGAGTGGAGTTGAGAGCAGGAAGCTAAGAGAGCAGACAGGGCACAGGAGGAGATGAAGGAGTGAAGGGAGCACAAAGACCACTGGTGCAAACTTGAGCTGCTCCTGACATTGCCCAGGTTTGCTCTGCCCTCCCCTGAAAATCTCCTCTTTGTCCTGTATCGGGGAGGCTCCTGCTGTTTCTTCCCAACCCCCAATCTTAACCTTAACCTTAACCTTAGTCCAGACCTTAATCCTGGACTTCTCAGGAGCTATGTTGGCCTGTGCCCAAAACGTTTGAGGAGTGGTGGCTGTGGGATGGACAAAGGAGTCTATAACCACAGATTTCATAGTACTTTTGCAGTTCTCAGTGATACCGGTTGAGCAAGGGACTCCTGTTTCCTCTGGAATTTGCACTGGATAATACCATATTCACATCTGGTCTGGTGCACCAGACAAATCAGAGCTGAATGCATCAATCTCAGAGCAAACACTGTGGTGGCACTGCAGAAATGGATCTACTGGGTGTGCCACTTCCCTTTTTCCTAAAACATTTATGTCAAATCCAAATCATCCATAAATTTCTGCCTCACATGCCCCACTATGGTAGAGCGTGCTTCCCTACACAACCTTCATGCTGTTGGACAAAGCTGAAATCTTAAAAAGGTGATGTGGCATCAGCAGAGATGCAGCAGTGCCTGGGACATGGACTCCTGCAGTTGCCATGGACCACACAGGTGAAGTTCTCAGGCTGGAGGGGGCTAGTACAGCATTTCTAATCACAACCCAGGTGGTGTATGCATGTGCAAAGCTGGAGGTTTTCCTCGCCTCATGTTTTAATCCAGCAACTGCCATGTGAAGTGATCCCGAAGAACTGCCTGTTCTCACCATCATTCCCTGCTTTGCTGGAGACTGTGGTTTGTTCCCCAAGTATGAACATAAGTACGAACAGAGCTGCCTGTGAGAGGAGCAGAACATGCGTGCAGACACAATCAGGAATGTTCTCAAAATTACCACACTGCTCTGTTTGCTTCCTCTCGTGAGCTCTGGAAGAGGCTCCAGAGAATTGCTTCTTGTTCATTCATTGAAGTCTAAGGAGGTTATGGCTCATATAAAGAGCCTGCAAGATGCACACATGTATACCCAACACAACACTAACTGGTAGTTGAAAACAAGAAAGGTCAACATTTTTTTCACAGAAAATTTTAACATCAAGGTTAACCAGAAATGTACCCAGAAATGTTTGTTGCAGTTGCATGAACAAAAAGAACCTGTGGTTGTAGCAAAGACCTCTGACATGAACTGGAAAGTCTTCACCAGAACAAGTAATGTTTCCACAAGGCCAACTCAGGAGAAATAACCAGGGTTGCACAACAACCCACCGCAGGACTTGACTTCACAGTCATCCCGCCTGCAAATAACTGTTCTTAATCGCTCCTATTGAACTCTGGCCAGTTTCAGTCTTTTCTTGCCTTTTTTTCCCTTATAGTACTTGTATGTGGCTCACTATTTATTTGCTCCTTTTCCAAAATCAAAGGGTTATTTGCAACAATGAAGAATTAATCTGGCAATAAATTTATGTCCCATTAAGAATGCCTTTTACCTTTGCTGGGCAGAACAGCATGGCCTGTGAAAGACTAATGAATGATAAGGGATGGAGTGCAGTCTGGTGGCCATGCATTAGGGGTCAGTAGCCCTGAAGCTAATTCCTATTTCTGCTACTTGACCTGCTTTATGGTTTTGGCTCAGTCGCTTCTTCTTCCTGTGCCTCAGAGGTGTGCCTTTTTAGGGTGTAAGTCATTTGGGGTAGTGATTATCTCTTTAGTGTCTGCATTACTTCTTCCAGGAAGGAACCCGACCTGCTGGTGGTTCTGCAAGAAGGAATATGACCCCAAACAATTAGAGAGAAGAAAGGCCTGGAAGGCTCTTCAGGGGTTATCTTGTTCACCCACCTTGCCCTGAGATAGGATTGACTTTTTCTGATCCACACTGGCAGATAAGTGTGGCTATCTGCCTCCTTCCTAAAATCCACCAGTGAGAGACTTCACAGGTTCACCAGGCAGTGAATTGCATCGTTTCCGCTTCTTATTAGAAAGTGTTTCCTAATGTCCACCCTAAGCACCCTCCACAGTAGTCTACACCCATGACCTCCTGACCGGTCCATAGTAGGGAAAACAGTTTATTCCCTTCCTCTTGGCCAAAATCCGACATTATTTTGAAGATGACTGAGCAATTTGGTTCTACATAGTCAAGGGCAGTTGTAATCATACATAGAAATGACCTGACGGTGTCATTTAGCTCTCAGAGTAAGGCGAATATGACTTGATTCCCAAGAGTTAGGCACTGACCATTATTGTAGATATCCTGGGGCATCCTGTGTGACCTCCAGCTGCCACTCCAGAAAGACATGGTTGCTCTGCAAGTCTTGTCTTATCTCTGCCATCTGTCTGTAGGCATCTCCTAGGCATTGGGGCACTTCCACTGTCTGTAAACACTCATGTGAAGGAAATTGGGTCCCAAGGTAATGGCCAATCGTACTGTAATGAGAACACTTCTGTGAAAAGCTCTCATCCCATCCCATCCCACCCCACTGTCAGGTCTAGAGCTGGGGTCCTGCATAGGATGTGATGGGGAGACCGTCCTTCCTCCCCACCTCCCCCACAAAAAGGGGCCTGATTCTTCACACCTCCAGCCTCTAGGGGCAATGCTGTTACACACAGCCTAGCACAAACTGCTCAGCAAAGATCACGAAAGCAACAGCAGCTGGAAGCCAGCCGTGATTTACAACCAGAGCCGTTCCTAGCATTCGCATTGTGCTGTTATGCAGACCAGAAGATGTGGATTTATGTCTTCTCTGCAGAGAACAAGTGCAGTCATAGCATGCCTCCGCTTTCCTGCTGCTCAAATTACTGCTGTAACAAAAGTCGTTATTTATAAGCAATACACAGTCCTATAGCTCAGTTTTCAGCAGATTTAAGCCTGGAGGGTGAGCTCCTCTGTGGATTCTCCAGTGACGAATAAAAGAAGGGGCATGTTTACATGCAGCCCTTCCTTCAAGGGTACTTTGCCTCCATCTGGCTGCCTATCTGCACAACATTTAATAAACTCATGTGAGTTTTGGAGATCTCTTCCTCCTTTGCAAGTCGGATTGACATTGGTTTATAATTAAGGGAGCTATTAGGGAACACACAGAATTAGAGAATAAAGAGAAAGATCCTCTCAGCACGCAGACACCCACCTGGTATGATCTCTTACCCTTGCACACAGAAGGGTTTACCCCCCCACCACCACCATTTGTGCTTCAATAGCAATACAGGAGACAGATAAATAGTCCTTTCCCACCGCTGACCATGCCTTAACCTTCCTCCTTATCCTACTCCTCCCACAGCTGCTTCCCTCATGACGCAGGCACGGTGTGGTCAATTCCATCTCCAAAACCAACTGGGAATCCATCTGATCCCTCATTGAGCCACACGCATTCTTTTTTAGATTCCCTTACCTGATCTATCATCTCTGGTTAAAGGCTGGGGGATAAGTAGTCCTAAACCAGAGATGGGGACCAGTGCAAGGTTTGCACCTGGAACTGCGTAGGACGACTGTGCCTGTGAACTCACACGTGCGTACGTGCATCCAAATCAGCCGAGTCCCAATTTTTCTGGAAACTTTCGATTATGAGGTGGAAATCCACTCAGAAAAGTGAGCAGATCAGATCGTGAGAGACTCCAAATGACTAAAAGCAGTTGGTTCAAATGCTGTCTTCAGACATTTGTTTTGACAAAGCAGTGATTTTCATCACAGTGAAAATTTCCACCGACACATTAAACTTTGACAGTTTTTTAAGTTTCCATTGAAAAATTATAGACGCAAAAACCTGACTTTTTTACTGTAACTGAAAGTTTTAGTTTTCTTCCCCTTAACATTTTTCTGTTGCCAAAAATGGGAAAGGTTTGTTTTTCTTTTTTTCACCAAAACCTCTCAAACACTTGAAGTTTTGACATAAACTAAATATTTTGATGAAAACTAAAATTCTTTTCTTTTAATGACATTCATGGGATAAAAGACATGTCCCAACCAGCTCAACTGCTCTGTAAGAAAGGTTTATCTTATATCATCACTATTCTGATCAAAAGCATATTTCCAGAATGTGTCTACTTAACATCTTTAACATGCCAGTAACAACAAAGAGGACTCTCTCCATAGAAATGAATGATTCTGCTTCCGCTAGGTTGTAAGTCAACAAATGTGCATTTTTGATTTGCATTTTAAAAAATACTATTACTTCAGCTATGTTCAAAATTCAAAAAGGTTTTGGACATTTTTCACTGAGAAAATAATTAAACATTTAAAATTTCTTCTCAAGGGATATGCCATCTTCTCTGTAAGCTGCTGTCTTTGCATTAAGGTTTGATGTCTTTCCAAAACACATGATAAACAAAGCTATGGACAAGATGCAGTATCATCTGTGCTATGATAAGGTCACCCCATCTGGCCTTAATCTACAGGGACAACGGATGAAACATTTATAAATCCATTAATGGGTTAGTAAATAAATAAATGGAACATGCCTAAATAAAATAAAAAATAAATAAATAGAAGCATTTGGAATGATAGTATTACTTGGCTAACTACCAAGTACTAAATCTTGAGGAGCCTTGCAAATGTAAGTCATAATAATAGCCCACTTTGAACATAGAAAAAGGTTGGAAAAGTGGAATCGCTGTATGAACCACGCTGTTTTCCTCCACGGTTCCTCTCTGCGTGGGGGGGAACCCTTAAACACCCACAGAACTGCCGCCTTTGAACACCTCTCTGCAACCACCTACAGCAGTCTTCACCCGTGGGCCGGGCAGCTGGTGTGCACTGGCTTTCATGCGGGGTGGGACAGTCTCATCCTTTCCCCGTGCTGTCCTGCCTGCTATAGGCACTTGTTGTCTAGACCTGGACAATGAAGCCGTCAGCTGCTTAGGGTGGGCTTTCCGCAGTCGCTTGTAACGCTGCCCTGATTTCACGTTTCGCCATTATGAGAGTCAGAGTGTGCGGGAAGAGCATCAGTGATTCCCCCACAGACGCACAGAGAGTGCCCGCAGCAAGAAGCGAAGTCCATCTCCAAACTTACAATGTCACTCATTCACCTGCAAATCACAACACCTTGGCTCCTTGGGTAAAAGACATCTTTCTTGGACCACAGTCAATGCTGAAAGTAACTGCCAAGAGCAACGAGCCAAACAACCTAACTCACCAGCATCGTGCGTGTTGAGTTATTGTTTGCATCTGTGCAAACTGGAAATAAAACACAGCTTTCCAGCCCAGAGTTTGCAAGATGGGTCAGAATAACAACCGAAACAGATCCATCGTTATTTTGGGTGTAGGACTGATGCTGCAATCCAGGACAAAAACAATTAACTGTTTTGCAATGGTATAAACCACTTTGCATAACAAAAGTTGGACAGTTTGAAGCTGGAAACCTGTAATTCACCCGTTCTGTCGAGAGGAGAACTAAGACCTGGAAAGGTGAGGTGTTGGCTCAGGGGCATACTCGAGGGCTTATTGGTGGCTAAGGCGATCTTGGGTGCTTGCCACCCACTGCACGCTGTAATGCAGAGGCTGTGTCTTCCCTCCAGCACAGGTGTCCTGGTTTCAGCCAGGATAGAGCTGGTTTTCTTCACAGAAGCTGGTGTGAGACTAAGTTTTGGATTTGGAATGAGAAACTGTTGATAATGTGCTGATGTTTTGGGTTGTTGCTGAGCAGTCAAGGACAGTCCAGCTTCTCGTGCTGGGCCGCCAGCAAGGAGGCTGGGGGTGCACGGGAAGCTGGGAGGTGACACAGCTGGGACAGCTGACCCAGACTGGCCAAAGAGATATTCCCTACCATATGACGTCATGCCCAGTACATAAACTGGAGCTGGCCGGGGGGCGGAAATCGCTGCTCGGGGACGGGCTGTCGATCGCCGGGTGGTGAGCAATCGCTGTATTGGGCAGCACTTGTTCTTGTACATTCCTTTGTTGGTATTATCATTGTTGTTTCCTTCTTTCTTTCTGTCCTATTAAACCGTGTTTATCTCAATCCATGAGGTTTTTTTCCTAATTCTCTCCCCCGCCCCACTGCGGGAGGGGGAGTGAGCGAGCGGCTGCGTGGTGCTCAGTTGCCGGCTGGGGCTAAACCACGAAAACAGGGCACAGGGTTCTTGCTCAGGATTTCAAACAAAACCCGTGTCTTTCTGTTCCTTCTTTTCCCTATCACCCTGCCCCACCCCCCCCCCCAAATCTCTTGCTCTGGAATAGTCCTCCACTATTCTCATCAAATTTAACATCTCTGATAACATCATATTTAACATCCATCACGTATCTTAGGATAGCTGTATTTGGGGGCACAGAAGAAAGGGAATAGAAATATAAGCATCTGGTGGGGCTGCTGGGGGGCGTCATATTTGGGGATAGATTCTTTCGGAAAGCAAGGGGTGATTTGTGGGGGGACAGCAGGAATAGAAGCCACGTTTTCTTGACGTCTAATTTCAGACAGCAGCACCCTTAGGAAGAGTAAATCAAGGGCGGGGAAACAATAGCACCTTGTACGTCAGGAATGTGAGCAGTGACGAGCCGAGGGGGGAGAGAAAGCCCTGCCCGTGTGGTAACGTCTTTTTTACTGAGTGTTGCTGGATTTTGGACCCGTGGGCTACCTCCATCTGTTTGCAAACTGGCCTTTCATGCCCTGCTCCCAAAAAGTTAGAGGCCAAACATTAACGCGGACTCTCTCAAGTAGGACCTGACGAACGACAAAAAGGAACATTTCCTCTTGCATTTATCTGAATTGCTTTATTAGTTCGGCTAATTCGCTTTGCCCCTACGCGGTTCACTTTCAGCGGGAGATCCAGAGCGAAGAGCAGAGCCGGATGAATGAAAAATACCATTTGTGCGCGTGAGCGTGAGAGTTTGAAAACCGAACTTTGTTTTTTCTCCAGTAAAAATTTCCAGCGAAATGTTTCAGGTTTCTCGTAAAATAACAGCTATGTCACACATCAAAAACTGTTTAAAAAAATAGGCTTTTGAATAAGGAATGTGGTGTTTCAACACATCCAAATTAACAATTCTTGCTGAAAATAAGGAAAAACATATATACTGAAAGGTTTTACATTTTTAGGGGGTTCTTTTATTTTTCTCTTTTAAACATTATAAAGTTTTGCCCAAAAATGAAAGGAAAAAAATGTTCTAGCATTTTCTCTTTGGTCACAAGGTCATTTTTAAAGCAATTGTAAAGAAATCTCAACATTAAAAAAACATCAAATCAGCTTCAGTGAACATATATTTTAAAACATAATTCTACTATTAAGGTTGAAGGCAGCCCAGTATTAATATTGGCGGTGATCCAAATACCAGGAATTAATCTGAAAATACATTAGTAAATGCTTTTAAATAATGAATATTTGGGGGTATATGTTCAGTTATACAAATCTTAAAATATATTTATATTTGTATCAGAATATATGTGCCTTTTGTTAATGGCCAATTGAGAGGGTGGAATTCACGAAATAAACTGTTCATCAGAAATGTGACTTAAACCCAGCCAAGATGTTAGGCAGATGCTTAACTTTAAGCAGACCAACATCTCTTCTATATGTATGTGGGTGATTCACAACCCTCTGGGTGAACGCAGATCTTCTGGATCCAAAGCTGTCCTTTGCTTTTCATGCCTGGAACAAGCTTGCAACACATGATGCTACTGGCAGGCTCCTGATGAGCATCATCAGATTTAGGGGTAAAAATCCTGGTGTCACTAAAAGAACAGCAGAAAAGCAGATCACATCTCGCCACTGAGATTCAGGTGCCAGAATATCTAGGAATTGCCCCAAAGATCTATCAATGGGGAGAGCTCTGGGTGCTCCAGTTCTTGAACATCTCCGAAAGGTGGTGTACCACTCGCTTGTGCGATACCAAGACCATGTGGCAGCGAGCGGGGCTGAGAGGCCAAGGACTAAAGATGCCGAGAGGATGAATGGAGTTCTGAGTTGGTCGTTCAAGGGCAGGGGTAGCTGCTGCATCTGCTGGGAGTTGTGGTCTTGCTCCTCAGCCATTAGTGACGACTGCCAGTTCATCCTCTGCCGGCATCCCCAGGCCCTCAGGGCAGGGACCTTACACAGGGACATCCAGTTGCCTCCCAGTCCTGCAAGGTGTCTGGGGGTAGGATTTCTGCTGAAGGGAACTCAGAGGTGCACAGGGCGGTGTTTCAAGCAATTATCATTAGGATCCCACTCTTCTCATAGGCTCCTTCCTTGGTATATGCTGTTGGTTAGTGTCAGAGACAGGATGCCGGGATAGATGGGCATCTGGTATATAACCAGTGTAGCCGGACTTAAGCTCTTACACTCATGTTCTTTTACCAATGAAAGTAGTATCACAGCCTTATTTCCACTTCACAGTCTCACTATCTGCCTCTCGAATTTAGAAATCTCCTGGGATAATTACAGAGCTTTTTCTAACTGAGTCTTCGGTGAGACAGGGGAGATGTGCTGCCTTGCAAAAATTCGGCAAGATAGGGACTGTGCTAGAAAACCTGCAGCTTTGGACTTGAACTGTTCATTTCAGTGAGGTTATTCCTAAAGGGAAAGGTCAAACACACACTTCAAGATTGTCAGAATCAGAACCAAAGTAAAAACACTTATACTGTTTGGAAACCGCCTAGCATCAGTACTTTCTTATCCATCTCTCAGGCGAAAATCTGGCAATGGGGGTTTTTTACATTCTTTTTTTTTTTTCCTCCAGGATGGGATTTTGCAGAAGAAGCACACTCTGCAAAGTGGGGGTACAGGAAGAGATTTGAGCTCAGTCATTGTTTTGGAAAGAATTCAGACTTTTCCCCTTTTCCAGGAGATTTCCAAAACGCTTTAGAGACTGGTGAAAAGAGGCAAATGTTATCCACCTCTCTAAGGCAGCCAGGACCAATGGCAACACACTAGTTGTCAAGCAACTTGCCCTAACACTTTACATTTATTTGGAAGAAAAAGCATCACGAAGCTCCATAACCCACTAAAGGCAGAAGGAGAATTGCAGTTGAGTGGAATTAGGCTCCATGACCAAAGGAATAATTTCCTTTTTTGTCATAGGATTGTATAACAGTTTGGGTGGGAAGGGACCTCTAAAGGCCATCTAGTCCAGCCCCCCAGCCATGGGCAGGGACATCTTCAACCAGAGCAGGGTGCTCAGAGCCCCATCCAGCCTGGCCTGGGATGTTTCCAGGGATGGGGCATCGACCACCTCTCAGGGCAACCTGGGCCAGGGGTTCACCACCCTCACCGGGAAACATTTCTTCTATCTAGTCTAAGTCTACCCTTTTTTAGTTTAAAACCATCACCCCTTGTCCTATTGCAACAGGCCCTCCTAAAAAGTTTGTCCCCATTTTTCTTAGTTACTTTAACAGTAACTTTAGTAGTTACTTTAATAGCAACTATTCCCTAAATCCATGATCCTGGGTTTAAGCACCTCTAATCCATAAGTTTCAAGGGATACCTTTTTGAGAGGAAAAGAAACATGGCATTTCTGATTCCTGTGTTTGTCTCCCTTAACGAGGGTACGGCAAAATGCCCAGCTGGTTTTAACTCTGTTACAGGCAGTTCAGCGAGCTACTGAAACTCTTGCTACAGGCACAGGCAGAAAGCCCCTGTGAAACCTCAGGCCATGGGAGTGGGCAGCATGCTGCTCAGTACACTCTGCTCAGTACACTCCAGTGTATCGAGGGACCTCTTGATGTACTCAACATTTCGGAGAAAAGCCTGTTGGCTTCAGGCTCCTGATGGTCTTGCTCCTTCCTGCAGGCCATAGAAAAATGCCACACTTGTGTCTGCCTGACCCAGCCTGGAGGTGACAGTTGTAGTTCAGCATAAATGCACAGCCTCCTAAGGCAGTGTCTCATCTCACCACCTGGCTCTAGCGCCGGGCACAGGCGTTTGGGACCCCCTGCCAGCAGGTGAGATGCTTCAGTTCCCACCAGAGACAACCAGCACCCTGAAGCGGGACCTCTGACTTTTCCCTAGTTGCCTTGATCCATGAAAACTTGCTGCAAACTTGCCCCAACATGCCTCTACTTACTTCCTGAAGCATCTCTGCTCCTGCCTCGTCCAGAGCTGACCACAAGGTCTGAAGCCAATTCCCTGCCATCAAGAAAAGCCCCTGACCTGAAGCTGCTTCCCTACTTCTCCTGGCAGACACGCCAGTCTGGGATGTCCTCTCTGTCCTTTACCCAAGCTGGTTGCTTTTCCTCCCAGTCAGAGATCTTGGGAATGGATTTGCCTCTCACATATGTCATGGAGTTCCTCAGGTGACACCATGTCTAGAAGAAATCTAGCTGATTCCACATCACCCTCCAGCCAGCCAGGCCAATGCTTTGCTTAACCTCCAGGAATGATCATGATCTAGAGGGGTACAGCTTGTAGGAGAGAAAGCAATATCTTAGTAGACAATGCATGATGGTTTATTGCTTTGGACATAGATCAATAACATTTTCAACTTGCTTTGCCCCTTTTAACTCTGTGCTTAATTTATTCTGTGTTATTTATAGGCAGGTAGGTTTGCACATTCATAAAATGTTCAGTTTCCTGTTATGTCTAGAGAACTGGTAGGAGGTATGGCAAATATATTCATAGCAGCTCAAATCCCCTGCGTGGTTTCCATTGAGTGAAATATTCATCACTTCCTGTCCTAAACTCAGTGAAGCACTGCCAAAGTTTTAACAAGAGGCTCCCACAGAAATGTCTCCTTCTTCTCTCTGTTTACATCTTCATGTACCTTTCCTTCTTTTCTTCCTTCCTTCCTTCCTTCCTTCCTTCCTTCCTTCCTTCCTTCCTTCCTTCCTTCCTTCCTTCCATCCATCCATCCATCCATCCATCCATCCATCCATCCATAAATCTCTGAAAGGGTCATTCAGCAATTATCTCCACTAAAGCCAGGTAAGTCATGTTACTCAAGAGAGGTCCAGTCTATGTTTATGCACTTGCAGGTGGAGGAAAGGGAAAGGGAGTCACCTCCACCTCTTCTCTTCAGGAGAATCTTAGCAAGAACCTCACTTTCAGCTGCCTCCTTATGCACTTGTTGAAACTGCAGAGGAAGATTGCTGGGACATGCTCAAGAGAGCTTGGCGATACCTTCAGACCCAAAAAGTCCAGGAGCTGGGAGTTATCCCAGGTAGTGGATTGGAAGGTCATCACTGGAGCAGTCGGAAATAGATGCTGCTTTTCCCAAGCTTTCACACTGCCCAACCTGTTGGGCTGCACAGCCTCTTGTGACACCCTCCGTAATTGAATCCTACTTGAGCTATTTTCTCTGCTCAGTGTGGGAAAATTCCGTACCATAATGACGGTTAATAATAGAAAGTTCTTATTTTATTTGAGAGTTTGCCGAAGAGCAACAGAACCATTTCCGATCCTCTTCTCTGAGAATATGATTCCCTCAATCATGTATTATTATTCTGGGAGGGGGAGGCAGTAGGGAAACAGGAGCGGGGCATGGCCCTTCTGAAATGAATGGCTGGGCTTCTGAAATAAATGATTGTCACCTCCTTGTTCATATGTATGAATCAGCGGCGCCTGTCCAGATGCGAATGGGAGCCAACACACCCTGCACGCCATCCCTTGCAGAGCTTCGAGCTGCTTAAATTTAATTTAGTTTCCTTTTCCTTGCACAGTTGAACTAAGAAGCCACAAAAGAAGCAGAGAGGAAATCAAATCTGGAAAATATGCATTCATCTTGAAAGGAATCAGAAATGTGTTGACAATACAATAAAACATGTATATGAAAAAGCAATGTTGATAGACCTCCTCAGATTCTTCTGCTTGGTAGTCTCAGCTTAGGTCAGATTGTCTGGCAACCTTTTTTAAGGTTGTAATACTTCCTCCATGAATACATTTATAGGGCATGGTTTGGATGCCAGTTCTCTGCATGGTGAGATTTCCTTCTTTTTCTTCTTGATTTCAAACAGAATTGTGGTGCTTTGCTTCAAAAAGCCAGTCTTATGGAACTGGATACCTATAGCTGAGAAAGTGGTTGAACCTCTTTAAGATTTAACTAATGCAAAGAGCAAGGGACGGATGGAATGTTACATAAATATTGTGAAGGCATGAATGACTTAGTGATTAGCTGGGTAGAAGTATACATATTGAGGAGAGATGGATGCTCTGGCTAGAAGAATAGCTGGCTAGAACCAAAGGGAGAAGGAGAGCTCTATAAATCTGTCTGTGTAGAAAGCTGCAGGCAGATGAAATGTCTGTTAGGGAAGTGCTGTGTCTTGGAATCAATAAGACAATAATAACAGAAAAGCTTGCTCCAGTGTGTTTTCTGTCCGCAGTCAGGTGGCTCCTCACAAAATATTTTCTATGTTGATTTCAACTTTATTCATATATTTTTGGTCCACTCAGTGTCCTCATGAATAAAATGAGGTAAAGAAAATGCATTTGCACAAAACTTTGAAGTTGTAATAGCGTCATAAATGCTCTCTAGTCTGGTAGGTACTCTCCCTTACTATTTTTTTTATTCTTAGTTAATGTTTCTGCCCAAGCTGTTCCAGGGAAGTGGTTGAGATATGGAAATAGTCGATTTTATTCTAAGATGGATTTGAAGATGTTCCCTTTATCACTTCCAAAGTTGGAGAAAGAATGAGGATTACCTCAGGTATCTTTAAGCAGAGGATAAGCAAGGGAATTTAGCTCTTTAATTCTTCGTGGAGCTTGAATAATGGATGACTTGAACACTTGGCTCTTAAGCTTCAGTTTAAAGACCTGTGGTGATTCATGGACTTTTCGTACGTGATCTGTGAAAAGCATCTAAGAAAAGCCAATTCAACCATGCAATGTCTCCAGAAGGTGTGTCAGAGTGATGCTGTGTTTTCTACATCCTCAACTGGTTGACATTTCTGTGAAAGTGTTCATAGAAATATGAAATGCTAAGAGGCTGAAAAGCATGGACCTAGAGTGTACATCTAAGCCTGCATCTACCTTGGAAGTTAGGGTTAGGATCAGCCTCCTCCAGCCCAGACCATTTACACCACCAATCATCATGCCAGGCCAATGCCCACACCCCAGCTCAGACCTAGGGAACCTGTGGAGTGGGTGAAATCCTCTTGTTCTGTGCTTCATCACAGAAAAGGTAAATGAAGAGATTTCTGAATGCTGAAACTCTACTGCCTTAGGACTCCTGATAGGAGGAGACAACTGAACAACTTTAGAGAAGCCAAGTCTACAGACTCACACAGAATCACAGAATAGTTGACTTCAGAGGGACCTCTGGAGGTCATCTTGTTCAATCCTCCTGCTCAGGCAGGACCATCTAGACCAGGTTGCTCAGGATCATGTCCATATGTTTTTTCAATATGTCCAGGGACAGGGACTTCAAAACCTCCCTAGGCAATCTCTTCCAATGTCTGATCACCCTCAGTGCACACTTTTCCCCCCCTTGTGTTCAGATGGAATTTTATGTATTTTAATTTGCTCCCTTTGCTCTTTGTCTTGCCACTGGGCACCACCGGAAGTGTCATGCTCCCTCTTCATTTCCTGACTTGCTGAAAATATCCTTCCTACTGCAGTGCAGGATACCATCAGCCTTCTTTGTTGCAAGGGCATATCGCTGGCTCATGGCCAGCTTGCTGGCCACCAGGACCCCCAGGTCCTTTCCAGCAAAGTAGCTGTCCAGCCAGTCAGTCACCAGCCTGTAGAGGTGCATGGGGCTGTTCCTCCACAGGGACAGGACTTTACACTTCCCTATGATGAACTTCATGAGGTTCCTGTTGGTCCATCTTTCTAGACTGTCTAGGTTCCTCTAAATAGCAGAGCAACTATCTGGTGCAGCAACCATTCATCCCAGTTTTGTATCATCTGCAAACCTGCTGAGGATGTACACTTCATATGTTTGGAACTGGTTTCTGGGAGGCCTTGCTCCATCACCTTCCTGGAATCAATGTGAAGTTTACAAGCTTATTGTTCTACACGTCTTTCTTGCCCTTCTTGAGAAGTGATATCTGCTTCCTTCTGTTCCTCAGGAACCTTTCCCAGTGGCCATGATCCCTTAAAGATAATCAAAAGTGGCCTTGCAATGCCACCAGCCAGCTCCCTCAGCAGTCATGGGTGCAGCCTATCAGGTCCCACAGTCTTGTGTCTGTCTAGTTTAAGCATTCCCTAACCTGATCCTCCTCCGCTGAATGTAAGTCATCTTTGCTCCAGGTTTCCCCTCTGCTGATGTACCTTTAGAAACCCATCCTGTTGCCCTTCATGTCCCTCACTGGATTCAATTCCAGGCGGGCTTTGGCTTTCCTAACCCCATCCCTGCATGTTCAGTCAGCACCTCTAGATTTCTCTTGGATCACCTGTCCTTTCTTCTACTTCTTGCATACTTGCCGCTTACATTTGAGTTTTGTCAGGAGCTCCTTTTTGATCTATGCAGGCTTTTTGGCTCTCTTAGGGTAAGCCCCCTTCAGCTGTGCTTTGTTATTATGAGGTCCCTTTTGCTCGCATCACCCTTTGCTTGCCAAATGAGTGACTTCCTCACTTGATTGTGTTGTCTTTGCCCTCCATTGTTATTTCTAGTTTAAAGCTCTCCTTACCAGGCTGGCCATCCTTTATCACTAAGATGCTTTTGCTCCATTTGGCCAGGTACATCCCATCATTCCCTAGCAGTCCTCCATCCTCAAAGAGGGTCCTATGGTCATAAAATCTCTGTTGTCAAC
Source organism: Phaethon aethereus (assembly GCF_964289735.1). Taxonomy (NCBI): domain Eukaryota; kingdom Metazoa; phylum Chordata; class Aves; order Phaethontiformes; family Phaethontidae; genus Phaethon; species Phaethon aethereus. The sequence goes on from NC_138578.1 coordinate 84,431,380, forward strand.
ACCAGCTGCACAATCAGTTGTAGATGTGCAGGATCCTTCCACTCCTTAAGCCCTTAGTTCTTCACCAACAGAACTGAGGAGATACCACCTGGTCCCCATGCCCTTCACCATCACCCACAGAGCCAGTTAGTCCAATCTGATATGCTCCAGGTCTCCATGACCATGTTGTTATTGCTACATGGAAAAGCAGAGGGAGTAATAGCCCAAGAGCCAGATAGGGCTCAGCAATCTCTCTGCAAAGTCCCAGATCCAAGCCCTGGCAAGCAGGTAACCTCCCTAGACAACAGGTCAGGTGGGCAGATGGGGGCCTGCATCCCCTGCAGCAGGGAGTCCCACCACTGTCCCTTCCCCCAGCGTTCCTGTGTGGCTCAGGCTAACAGCTCAGATGATGCTGTTTTGGTCAGAGCTCCCAGCCCTTTCTCCGCAACCGGGCACTAACCCTGTTCTCTAGTTGCACACCTGCAGGCAGAGAAGGGAGAACAAGGCTCACCACTGGGCTGGGATACGTTTCCATTACCCTCTTCCTTTGACCTCTTCAGATCTCAGCTACAGGCAGGAGGAATTGCAACGCAAGGAAAGGGGAACACCTGGCAGTATCCGTGCTGCAGGAGGAACAGGTAAAAATGTGCTTTCTGCTGGCGCTTGGCTGGCTGCAGCATGCACCTGATGGCTCACAGCATAGGCAAGTCGCTTGGAGAGAAGACCTGGGCTGGTACTTGTCTGACAAAAAACCCCAGTCTCTTTGACAGCTGGCACATTGTGACCCTACTTTTTCCCAGCCTTGCCCAACATACCATGCTTCCTCAGCAAAACCGCAGCACCCCGCTTTTAACTCTTTCACTACTGCCATGCCCTTCAGTCCCTAGGACAGAGCTCCGGCATTTCCCTGGCACTGACACCCCGATTTCAGAGCTGTACATATTCCCTGCATATCTCATGTGCCAGGAGCAATCACAGAGTGGTGGTGGCCCTTACACAGCACGAGCAGGCTGGGCTGTGCTTTACAGCTGTCCCCAGGCCATTTGTGAGGTGGAAGCATCATCTTCTTCAATTGCTCTTGAATCCAAGTGGAGCTAAACCAACACTGACCCAGTTGTCCAGGCTGCCTGGCTTCACTCCAGGGAGCAGGGCAGAGCTGAATACATCATGACCACTGTGATAGAAAGTCACAAGTGTTGTTTCCTATCCCAAAAGTGGGGTAAAAAGAGGTGAGGAAAGGCTATCAGATGGCCCAGAGAAGAATGACCACATGGACGACTGTCCTGGAAGTATCTCTAGACTAAAAGAATCCATCCAGAGTGTTATCTCTGGCTTTCCCCCCCTGCAGTTCTCATGGGAAAAGGCGTAGTTGCATTCCCAGCTTGGTTTCTTATTGTCTTACACTCTGCGCAGTCATTTATGGTGGTGCATTCAGCACTTTGCACAACAGCCCAACTTTCTGTGTTGTAAAGAATTAACTCCAAAGCCCTGTCTGGATGCCAACAACATTATGTCTTCCCAGGCAATATACCCTGAGTAGCTGTAGGCTCTGTGGCAGCCTTGGGATGGGTTCCTAAGCTGCCTTCTTTCTTGAGACCACAGCTTTGCCAGCAGAGTTGGGATGGAGAGCCTAAATATAATCCAGCTTCTCTAAAGCCACGGACTTGGTGGCAAGGAGCTGGTTTAGTTCTGATTTCATCCAAGCTAGTAAATCTTTCCCTGGGCTGTTTTTAATTTCAGGCCCTCCAGGGAAGCAACAAGGTCTCCAGGATTCTTGTTGCAGTCCATGGCTATGGGTCCTTGCTCCGTTGCAATGACTGTAGTGCCACATCTCCTTTCCTTGCAGTCTCTCTTCTTGCTCTCCTCCCACTATTTTGGATGTTAATGAAATCAGTCACTGCAAAAATAAAGAAAAGCCCTGACCTTAGATCTTATTAGAGTGGAGCTAGGCTTTTTTTTTTTAATTCATTGTGTTTTTTTCACTTTTTGTTTTAGTTACATTGCACATATATATTTTTTCCAAATCCAGTTGTAATTAAGTGGCGTGTGTGTGTCATTGCTGCCCTCTACTGCAGGGAATCAGAAGTCATCAGCTGCACATCATGAACCTGGGGGTGAGTGCGGGAGTCCTCCCTCCCCTCATCCAGGACTTCTTGTCTCCACTGTGAAGATCTTTAGCACATGAAGCATCTCAGTGAGGTGTCAGCCTAAGGGGAATGAAAACCCTAGGCAAATAGGACCGGCAGAGGTTGTCCACTCCAGGGCTTTTCCATCTTGTTTCATCTTGTGGACCCCCAATGATGTTCCAGTGGAGGTGTGACGCCCTGCAGGGGTTTTGCACATGAAGATCTCTGTGTAGCACAGACAAAGCTGTTTCCCTCAGGGTGAAGTCTGCTTTCATCTGCTTGGAAATAAAATACCAACCCCCGGTGTCCATGGCCCAGAGGTTGAAATCTAGTCCTTCCCCTACAAACCTCCAATCCCAACTCACCTTAAAGCACCCCTGCCAGATCTTTCTAGAATCCATTCCTAGAAATTGCTGTTTTTTCCTGCTGTTTCAACTAACTCGTGAAAGCCTTTTGTAAGAGCTCATGAGCTGGCATAATCAACCCTATTGCAGACTTACAGTACAAGATCACTCACATGTTTTATTAACTCAGGCTTGTTAAAATATTTTAGTGTCTTCACAAGATGCCGTATTCCAACTTCCCCTGAAATCTTCTAGGTCATCTTGAAACAACAGATTATTTACAGAGCTATTTGCATCACTGTTATGAACAGCCAGAAGCAGTTGACCATCCTTTCTTGCAATGAACTGTGCTACCTCACTGCAAGGATAAGAGGGGCATAACGTCCCCGGATTAGGTCAGAAGGGCAGATCAGGAAGTGACACATGTTCCTAGTAGGAAGAAATCCAGGAGTAAAAGTAAACCATAACCAGAATAACCCAAACAAAGGAAAACTCACGTGGGCAACAACCTCCAGCGTGTGAGCTGTAAAGCTTCCACTCCTCAGGGGCATGTGGAGGGTAGTAGAGAAAAGGGCTCAGAGGAGTTACTTTATACATATATTTATTTGTTTGAAGGAGCCTTTCAATTAAACTCCAGAACTGGAGAGGAGCCATCAGCCAAATGGCAGCCAAGGAAAAGTTTTGATTTTTAACAAACAGATAAGCTTCTTGGAGACGCTACCTAAAACAGTTTTAGTTACTGGACACAGATGTGTACTCACGCTGGGGAGAATGCAACTTTATCCTTGACCATGTCACTTGCTACAGCTGCTTCGTGCCTTAGTTTCCTTCTCTCGGAACGACAGAGGGTCTGAGCCCCAGGGAAATAAAGCCCAGTCCCAATGATGCCTGGGCCTCATTTGAGAGCAGGGGTTTGGTGAGTGCTCCTTTGCAGGGTCTGATTACTTTCTGGGGGCAAAGAGGGGTCATTCAGCATGACAATGTTTGTCATATCGAACGGCTAAGTACTATTCAGTTCAAAGGAATTTCCTAAGTAACAATGCAGATGTTTATATGAATGAACTTTTCAGAATGTTTATCTAATAGTAACAAGCACTTATTCGCGGTCAAAGCCTTTTACGCACGTTGTCTTAACTCTACTGACACCCCTGAGAGCTCAGCCACCAGGCGTGATCTGCTGCACTTTGCTGTTGGGAAAGGCAAAGTGGGGAGAAATGTCTCCAGATCCAGGGTCATCATTTAAACCTGGCACACATCCTGGCGTGCTTTTCCCACTGATTGCCTGGAGCTCTTCAGCAGCCTGTGGGGTCGATATGGGAGGGGAGGCATCACGAGATTCCTCCATCAAGGTAAATTTACAGGAAGCACGTGCTGCCTCACAAATCTGTCTTTCTCTGACAGGCTTGGCTGGGAAATTGTTACTGCCCTCTGAAAACATTTTGGAGATTTTTTTATTACTATTATTTCATACTTTAATTGATGTCTTTCACTGTCGTACCAAATAGAAAAAAAAAGTGGGCTCCTACAGAAAAATCGGGACTCCAGAAAAAACATTTTTCAGCATAAAAGTAGGGGGTGGAGAAAGAAAGGAGAGAACAATACCAGATTTCTAGTCACTTTTAGGAGAAATCACCCATATTTTCAATCATAGCAGACAAATGGAACATTTTTTCCCAGAGACAGTCAGTTAAAAACCCTCTTAATTAATAAAAAGGCCCTGCTCCGCTTAACAGCATGTTGCTTTTATGCCTCCAAATGTAACTCGCATGTCATGTCGGTGACGAAGTTACGGCAATAAAGCCAGACACAGAAGTGCTGAGTTTGGGGTTCAAGGGCAGGCAGCCTCTCCTGCATCACTGAGCCCACCTCTTGCTCTGCGAACACCCACTGCCACAGGGAGCCCTTCGCAGGCTGCTCCTCCACCCGCTGAGGGTCATTGTCCTCCTTCCTGTCCTCACCGAGGCCGCCGCCGGGCAGAGATCTGCTGCTCCCTTCCAGCCCACGTTAGCTCCTGGTGAGTCCTCATGCACGACACCCCCCTCAGCTGAAACAGGTCTTTGCCTTCCTTGCTATATGCCCCTTAACTTATTCATAAAGAGAAATTTGGTCCTCGTCGGCTTCTGTTTTGCCAGGCTGAAAGCCTAAAAGAAACTCTTTTCCCCCAGCTGTAGCAACACCAATGAGCCGTTTTCCAGCACCCTAACACCCCGCTTTTTGGGTGACTCCATTTTGACTCCACCATTTTGGATGTGGCTCACCAGACCTATGCACCACAGAACCACGGGCACCTCGCCGGAGGGTTTTCACCTCTAGCTTGTGCAGCAGCATTAACATCCCGCTCTGCCTACCGCAGGTACCTCATCTGGAAGCAGCCTGCGAGCACTGCTGCATTTTTAACAGCACTGATGTTTGCTCTCAAGCTGAAAAAAATGTTGTTTTCAAAGCTGTTTTATTCTTAAAATGCTGTTGTTTTCAAGGGTGAAATCCCTTCTCATCCCCACCAGAGAAACCATTTGCTTCTCTTTGTCACCTAAAGCAAAGCCCTCGTCCACAAGCCAGACCCAGAAAAGTCTGGCAGGTTCAGAGGAGGCCTCGAAGCAGAGAGGCTACACCTTTCCTCATGGTCAACAGAGTACTCACAAGCTGCGGAGGCCAGGAACACATGATGAGTTGCGTCTGTACGGCTGCACTTCCAACTCATTTCTCTGAACGGCATGGCCTGATCCAAACTGCCTGCTGGAGCTGGTTTGAGCTGACTTCTGACCCAGGGTTTGGCATTGCTCTATTTGTGCCAACAACTACTTCAGGGAACGCGCGGACAGCTAAACAGCCTGGCTGCTTGCAGCCCAGGGCCCAGGCCTGTGGGCCCCACTTACTTCGGTGACGGTTACAAAACAGGACGTCTGGTCGGCGTGCTCCACCACAGCATGTCTTTTGTGTTTGCAGTTGAAAGACGGGCAGGAACAAATCTTTGTTTTGAAATATTATGGTTGCTTTTCCCACTCCCAACTGCAAGTCTGTGAGACACCATGCCCACAATATTGATGTCAGCTTTGTCTTCAGCTCAGGCTGACCTCTTCTACAGGCACAATGAACAAGCAACTCTGTGTTTTCAGAAGGAAAAAAAAAAGCTCTAGGGCTACACAGCAAAAGGAGGGATGGTTTATTTGGGTCTCACCACTCCTCATCACTCACCACTTCATAGCACCACTGCTACGCGATGCTGATTTGGAACAGGACAGAGATAACGACTCCAACAAGGAGCTTCTGTGTCAATAACTACAATGTGGAAAAGTGGGGAGGAAGGGGTCTGAGGTGTTACAACGGTTAAAATCCCTAAAACAAGAGGTGTACAGTATATTCTTCTATTTCAGCTCTCCCAAGACACAGAGGTGGTACAAGAAGGTCGCATTTCTCTCTTTCTGAATGTATGAACCCATTTCAGGACACCTGAAATAGCTCAATTTCTTATGTTGCCATTCATGATTTTCTAGTATTTTGACAATATTGCTACATTGAGACTTATCTGCCATCTGTTCATTAAAAATAGCGTTCAAAAGGGATAAGGATTGTATCTGGTCAGCAAAGCTGGAAATAACTAGGAAAATCAAATGTTCCCTGCACGCTTCTGTTGTTCAGAGAAAATGCTGACAACACTGGCCTGCTGTTTCAGGAAAAAAGTCATACAGACCCCAGTTTGCTGGGAAAAAATAGTCATTTGCTCTAAGAAAGTTGAGTCAGAAGTTAGTGGCTGTTATGCTAGCACATATACTTTTGCCTTCTGAAGGAGCATTTCCCAACCATAGAAGGAATACCACAAACGTGTCCAGAACAATTACTTTGAAGAGATAATATTTTAACTAGGCAAGCATGTGTGGAGCATCACCACTGAGTCTGTGTGTAATTTTCCAGCCCATTCTCTGTGGTTCCTCTTCATGTTGGGTCATCAGGCTGTTCCTTCCCTGCAGCACGGACAGTCTTTTCTGGCTATAAGTCTGCAAAGCAGCTAAACCACTTTTGTTACTCTATCAATAGCAGGGATAACAACTGCATGAAGATAGAACAAGGCAGGACTTCTGTTTTTGCTCAAATGACCTCTCAGGCTAGTCGTGGTCCTCAGGGAGAGGAAGGACAAAGGCATCTCTACATAGCCGAGAGATTTCTACTTTTGCAACAGGAGCTTGGATGAGATCTGCATGTGGCAGATGTGGCACAGAGCACCAATAAGCTCCTGGAACAAGAGTAAATCTACAGCACAGTCTGGATATACCAACTAGGCTTGCGTCTGTCTTGGGGACTTAGGTGCACTGCTTCTCTGTTCTGTGTAGACATGACCAAAATGGTTCAAAGCAGACTGCGAAAGGCTGGTCCCATCATGTTTAATTTCAACAAAGCAAAAATGTTATTAGGCAAAATGGTTCAGTGTGGCACTTATTCAGAGCCCTTTAGGCAAGATCTCAGGTTCCAAAACTCACAATCCATAATGGCTGGCTCAAGACAAATGGAAAGTGAAGTGCTCTCTGGAGATGTGGTGACTCTGTGTCTGATCCTAGAAGACTGCAGTAATACCAGAGCATGTGAAAATGGAGAGGGTGGAGGAAGAAACACCACTAGAATAAATGTCTACTCAGTGTTTTCATAACTCAAAAGGGGTTTCTTCAGGATTCAGCCTCGGTTTTAGGTCCAGCGAATGGAGCTGTTCCCTCCCTCCTTCACCTCCCCAGTTCAGTTCATAAATGTGATTTGTCTTGTGTCATTTGGGGATATCAGAGCGCTCTCTTTTCGCGGTTATTTTTCTTTCTATAATGTCTCACATTTTCTGCTGTGCTTGGCAGTTTCCAGGAGCTGGATGAATATTCAGAGAGGACTATGGTGACTCCATTTAAATTGGCATGATAAGAAGAAATGCCAGACAAATAGGGTGAGTTTCTCACTCCAAGACTTTGCAATCCATAATGAATAGAATCTGAAAAAGACTTCTTCATATGATGCACTCCGCGAAACCATTTTAGTCTTTCCTTTTAAATGTTCCGAAGTATTTATTCTAGATGTTGCCTGAGCTTAAATTACAGAGCATGCAATTGCCTCCAATGTGGTAGGACTATGTGTGCACATAAGTAGCCAGACGCATGAGGGTGTGTTTTTCTTAAACACACCACACCTGGCTGCCACTGCAGAGATTCACTAATGTTTCAAGATTTAAGCAAAGAGACTTGTGGTATTACTGAAATTGGTTGATCTGATTGCATTTTGATTAAAAACTTTGCTGCCTAGAATCACCTGGGCTGAAGGTATCATCTCAGCCATGCATGAAGTGCGCGTAGGAATGGGGTTGTCCAAGAGTTAATTCTGCAGGAAAAAGATGATGTAAAGCATGCCTTTATGGGGGGAGCCTTCAAAGTTATACTTGCTAGCAACGTGCCAGGGTAGCAGCATGGGATGATCAATGTAAATGTAGATTACTGTTAAATCTGCACCAGCTTTGGGCAGTTGCTACATTGAAACTGGAAGCTTAATTCTTAAATAATAGTCCTGTCGATGAGCTGCAATCCATGAGACTTTTTGCACCCTTAAGTGACAATGTGAAGGTGTTGCTTGGACTGTCACACATAGTTTCTATCAAGCCGTAGAAAACCTGCATGGCTTGGTGAGCAGACTGATTCAGTGATGTCTTTTGAGCTTTATCAGAACTTTTAGACCCAGTTTGTCCTTAAAAGTATATAACCTCTTGCTCAACCCCAGGAGGATGCTGAGGTTTTTGTTCTTCCTGTTGCATCAGAGATAGCTCTGTCATAGCAAGAAGACTGGAAACACCACAGCTGAGCAGTGTGCCATGGGGACTAATCTGTTTGCTCATGGAGATGGTCCAAGATTCTTGGGACTGTACCCTGATGCTGGTTTCTAAGACCCAGATCGATTCCCTCCTACCTCTGAGATCCTACCAGAAGTGCTTGCATTGGTAACCTACTCCAAATTAGTTCTCCATGGGGAAAGAACAACATGTAACTTACACTCCCCTTAACAGTGGTGAGCACCAAGTTGTGATTTACACCACCATGTATCTGAGTCTAATTTTGGAGCCACTGAGTCCCACTCCACTCACCACATGAAGAATCTAGCCAACCATCCTGCCCTAGTCATCTCACTTTTTGACAGCTCAGAAGAGTTGTTGCAAACTCATCTTTGGCTCCTAACTTAGGCAGTTCATCTAGGTGGAAAAATCTGGACTTTCAGTGACTTTGCTGAGACCACACACAGAGTTTATGGACAAGGGACTGAAGGCAGCTCTCCCAAGATCCAGACTGCACACGGAATTATCTCTGACTTCCAAAGCTTCTAAAAACTCAGGATTCATGTTTTTAACCTTTTTCTCATGCTCAAAAGGCACACTAACAGCGAGAAAAAATGAGTAAATCATGCCAGGATCTGTGTTTTATCCCATATCTTCACCACCTGAGGAATTATTTATCACCAACAATAAATCTCAGGGTCTGGAAATGCTTTTTGCAGCTACTCATAGAATTAAGATGAGGTCTGCATTGTCTGATGCTGTGTCATGGTGACCTGACGCCAGGCTCATGTCTCTTCTAACCCTACCATGAGCCTCCCTGTGCTCCAGAAGGAAGAATTCAGCCTGCAGGGAGGGGACTTACTTACCCTCACAACCCAGTGGCCTTGGGTCAGGAAGACATGTGATAGAGCCATCCAGGACGTGCTATAAACAAATGAGCCAATGGACAAAAAATGAGTTGTTATGTCCTGTGGATGAGGACACACACACACACACACTTACAAGGTTGGGTGGGGTTTTTTGGTCTATAAGTTCCTGAACAGCACCGTTCCCAGAGGAGTCGGAGTGATCCACGTACTGAAACAAAACTGACCCTGGCTCACCCTGGATTCATGTTTCTGTTGCTGTCAGCTTGCTGTCCTCTATGGGATACGAGTTGCAAAACACAATTTTATAAAAAAAATACACTGTTCAGCCATCTATTTTAAACACAATGACTATTTTTCATTGCATATTGTAAACCACTTGAGCATTTCTAAAGTGATTCATTCCTTTATCTTCTAAACAAAGAGCTTGTGGCTGCACAGGGCTGGGAATTTATGTTAGGCAAGTAAAAGGATTTCCAAGTTAGGATTGAAACAAGGATGTAAAGAAGTTACTTGAAAGCAATGTATTGCTAGAATATAATAGCGTTATTGTCTTTTAGGATAATTTACATGTGATTGAACTATGCGATTGTAAATCGGTATACGCCTGCAAGACACACATTAGAAATGACAAGGAAAGAGGGAAGAACCTTCTCAAAAAAGTTTTCTCACCTCTTTCAACTGTACCTTGGCTCTCTGTGTACAGCATTTTCTTGCAAGAAGTGAACATACTCAACGATGTTTTAATGACGAAACCTTTAGGCTACCACACCTAGCAATGAGTTTTCTGAACATAGAGCTGGGTAGGTAGATGGAGAGAGATGAAGCTAAATACTTTCACAACAGCTCCGTAGGCTTTCTCTATTTTATAATCCTGTGGAGTGTGCTGTCTTCATCTAAGTCTACACTTCACTGCCTGTAGAGAACTACTGGTTGTGCCCCTCCTGTTGTGCTTCATATGAAGTTACTTTGAGAAAAAAATTAATTTTTTCTTTCTCTCTGGTCTATGACGTCATGAATGTATATTGTAAATATTTCCCTTTATACTTTATTTCCATCCTTTCTTAGGAACAGACCTTCCTATTTTTTTTCTATCAAGTTTCTTTTATCATTTTAATGTCTGATTTCATGCCCTGAACTTGTAGTTCCAGGTCTTCCATTTTGTTCCCCAACTCCTTCATTAGCACACAAAAACTTGCACAGTTTTTGGCTGACCATACTGAGTGCTCTACGTAGATAAGCAACAACAAGGGAAGACTGGAACTTTTTGAATCTCATGGAAAAGGGACATGAAACCAGATCAAAAGTCCTGCAGAAGGAAATAGAAATAAGCAGAGAATCTTGAGATAACATGAAAGATAAAATATACAACAACAATAAAGTAGATTAGACAAGAAAGCTCTACCTGGGAGACCAGCAGGCTTTTGGGATTAATTATGCATTGTCAGGAAGAGTTTGATCTGGTCCATGATGAGAGGTATTAAAACAGAGAGCAGAAAGGTTTTCAGCTATGCTAATAAAAAGACAATATAGGAATAAGAAATGCAACCACTACTCACTGAGTATAGTTTAGAGAAAAAAAGTCCTCTGAGTATGGCATAAAAAATGAAGGAAAAGTGTCTGAGTTTTCATTTAAAATGGTGATGCTGTACACAGGAATGAATGAGGGAGTTGCCATACTTGAAGATATTCAAAACCCCAATGGACAATGTCTTGAGCAACCTGCTCTAGATGACCCTGTTTTGTGCAGGGGGCTTGGCCTAGATTATTTCCAGAGGTCCCTTCCAAACTCAGCTGCTTTGAGATTCAGTGAAGGTAGAGTATGAGGTGGAGGCGAAGCAAGAGCTAGGCAACTATTAGAGCTGGAGAGGGGAAGAAAGGAGACTGGATCTTCTCCATCCCTGAATGCAAAAGGAACTTGCACATGATTCTGCAAATCTGATAACATGAATTTTAGAAACCTTTGTCAAGGTGGGACTAGAACTGTTTGACTGCATTACAGCGAAGATGACTCCTAGTTTTAAAAATAGGAAAACTAATTTTCTGGGAAATTCAAGTGTCTACTATTCTTATCTAAGCAAGACAAAAGTGAAATACTTTATAGATAAAGGAAATTAAGCTGATCTTTTATGTGCAGTACAGACTTTGAAAGGGTGCCACATGGGAAGTCTTTAGTTAAGAAGACGACAGGGACTTAAATAGTAAATGGAAATCACATCAAAACTGTCTAAAAAGGAGACAAGAATAGGTATTGTCAAAAGAGACTCTGCAAGAATTGAAAGAGTTTGAGGATAATTTTTGGAACCAAATTTGTTGAATATAACCTCCCTCAGAAAAGTAGGTGTGCTCTGATGAAATATACTACTGAGAGAGTGGTGGGAAGCAATTTCATTACAGAGAAAGTCTGCAATATTGGATAGGAAGTAAGAAACACATGGCCTTGGCAAGTGGCGTAATGAAAACAGCAATGTAAAGCCCTGCAATTCAGGATTTATAGCCAAAATTTCTGCTTTTTCAGTTGCATATAATGCAAGAAAAGCCCTCTCCATACTAATTAAAGTTGCAAAAGCAATGCCTTTTTAGCAAAATTCAGTTATTCAAGAGGGACATATCAAGCAAGGCACTTCCAAAAGCGATGAGGCAGTCTTCATGCCTGCCTTGTGGGTGTGCTCAGACCTTGCATTGAGTCCTGGAGATTATTGATCATCCAGACAGGAGGAACTGACAGTAGATGGAGGATCAGGAAAAAGAGAAATAGTCTTCCCAGAAGGGACTACATGACATTGATTTATCTGACTTGGCACAATGAGAGGTGAGAAAGTTGTTACTGTTTTCTAGTCACAGACATGGATGATGAAACAGTGAAGAGAGAAGCAGTGCTGGCAAAGTGGCTATAAAATGGCTGTAGATAAATTTAGGTTGGACATGAAAGTTCGTGACCGCGGAAGCAGGGAGATTCTGCTGTTGTCCTCTGAGAAGGCTATTTAGAGCAAATAACCTCAACATTTTAAATACAGACTTGATCACTTTAGGAAGGCAATGATATGTTGTGGTTGCCTGGGTTTGCCTGGGGTGGATTCACTGGCCCATAAAGAACTTTCTGGTTCCATGTTCTTCTATTCACTTTTATTTTACTTTTTTTTCTGTACGTGTCAACTAACATCTTAGTGTTTCCCTTCCGCATTTCCCTCTCCAAACAAAGACCTGGTTTCTGGTGAGCTTAAATTTTTGTAAATGGATCCAGGGAGTTATGAACTGATGAATATTTTTTTTGTCTGGCATATTGTTTATTTAATTTTAGCAATCTTTCCAACCTAAAATCAACAGCCCCCCCAGCCGCTATGAGTCAGCGTTAGGTGTTGATGTGTTCATTCTCTCTCAAGGGACTTTGGAGGGGAGGGAAGGGGGTGTCAAACACATTATGCTAATACCCTTTATTCAAAGGCTGAAGAAAAGAGAAAGGTAAATACACAACAGCTGGGGTCAAAGTGAACTTAGGTGAACCACAATTTGAGAGGACATGGTCAGAAGGGAGAGATTCACCCACAGGAGAATGATTTTGTCTAGTTCTGCAATATGGTGACGGATAGGATCCTGTATCAAAACTTACAAAGCTCTACTCTTTGTCTTTCAAGAAGTACAAGATAAGCCCAGGGCCAGGAGGCATCTAACACACCCTCTTATTCTGGTGAAGAAATCACCAGTACAAGAGTCTGCAGCAGATCCAGGTGCAGAAGGAGAGGTCAGGGAAGAGCGGAGGACATAGCCAAAGGGCAGCAAATTTAGGAAATACATATATGGAAGATGTTTGGGAAGATCAAAACCAGTGTTCACACAGGTGCAACAATTTTTGGCTAAAGTCAGAGGCAAAGTCTGCATTTAAGAGAGCAGAGATCTCATCTGGGATGGCTGCATTCACAGAGCAGCATGTGGCCTATGTTTGCATGCACCTGAAGAACACAGGCAGTCCTGTGCACCATCAAAATGTTTGATTCCCTATCTCTCTGCCTGGTTCTGTTCCACTGATCATGCACACTGCACTTATTATTCTTTCACTCCATTGCACTTAATGAGGTAACTTTCTCCCTGACAGACCCTGGTGCACGACTAGCAGTGGTTCTCTCCACAGAGGTCCTCCTACAGGCAGCAAGTATGAGGCAGGGGCACTGCTGGATCTGTATGCCCATCCTCTTCCTGCACCTCGCATGGGCAGCCACAAGACCTCATGCTGTGCTGCCGGACTGGCAATGCAGCCCTCAGATATGTCTACAGATGAAAACACCATGCTAGTGAGCTGGACCCACATCATTGCAGGCACTTTGAACTGCAGAAAATATTAATGCATTAAGTATTACACCCTCAGGCATATGGTCTTTCCATTGTAGGCAAAGCTTGTTTTAACCCACGACTCTGCCCCAGAACCAAAGGACGATTCTGGCTTTGAAGCAACATTGCTCTTAAATCATGGGATCTTGGTTCTTTCCATCGTACAGTTGGGAGTTGCTTGTAATACTCCTCTACCACCAACCTGACTGGCCCCATATTTGAGACGCTGCTTTCAAGGTTTGGTTTTTCTGCAGTTTGCAAGTGTCAAGGCATGAAATGCAGACTTACATCCATGCCCCACAATCCCCTGAACCCAGGGAGAGCAAAGTTAGAAAAGGAAGAAAATGGTATTTAGGGAAACGTCACGCTTCTTTAGAGGTCAATACTCCTAAGAAGTCTCTAGTCTTAGGGCTGTTATTCTTAGAAAGAACAAAGACAAAAGGCAGGGACAAAAAGAGGTGAATTGCACAATAACCATTCAGAGGAGCACGTATGGGAGTGAGCTGTGTCCAGAGCATGGACGAGAGAGGAGGCTCATTCATAAACAATCAACGAAATGTTCAGACCTGGCTTACTTAGATCTCTTTTAGTACCCCCAACATTTTCATGCAAAATTGCCTGCTTCGGGACACTCACCAGCTTCTAACAAATGCGACTTGGGAAGTAATTTTCCAAGGCAGGGCAAAGGAAGAAGGATATATTATCCTACAACTGTGGACCTTCTTACATTTTCCTATGGATTTCCCAAGAAGGGAAGGACATGGTGAGGAAAACAAATTAATTTATCCTCACTTGAAGATAAGATTGTATAGCTTTCTGAAAGGCTATTCTGTTTCTATCCAGCTTCTGGGAAAAAGAAAAGGTCAAAGAAAAGTCCTTTTCCAGAGAAATGCGATGAACAGTGACTGGGTTAGCCTGTCTGAAAACAGTTCCTACGTCTCTGTAGCCACTTGCAGCACTGAGTCCCACATAAAAAGAAGTTCCCCTTGCCTTGTTTTTGACACAGATGGCCGTCACCTTTGGTGCCCCGAGCATCCCTTTGCAGGCTGGATTTCAGTGTGCAAGGGACAGATGGAAAGAACAAACAAAAGCTCCCCTTGGTTATTTGTGTACTATAAATAATATATTTTTAAAGCTGGAAGGGAGCCCAGGAGGAGATTTTTTTGGTCTTGGCTGCTGGTCCCAGGGGAGGTGAAGGTTCTAGTGGGGTTTGGGGCTTCAGGGGGGGCCTCAGACAGCTCCTGCACACGGCAGGATTTTTCCAGATTTCACTTTTCACTGGAGCGAATCATTCAAAAATATTTAAAGAGAAGGGCTTAATTCCGCTGCTTCTGGGGGTTACACCAGGGCAGCCAAAGGACACGCACCCAGCCAACAGCCCCTGAATTGTTTGGTTAGGAATTAACGTGTGCGTGCACACGTGTGGGAGGGAGTGGGGGGCCACGGAGAGGGTCACTGGGACTTCGGCTTTGTTTTTTGTCAAAACAGATCGCACGTGGATGGCAGGCAGGCTTGCATGGGAGGAGCTGGGGGACACAGACAAATTACTTAGCTGATTTCTGGCTAGGGATATCATTAGCTCAGTAAACAGCCTTCCTGAAGGAAAACTAAGAAAAAGCCACCCCCTTCCTACCCCAACCTGGGGAAGGATGCAGCCACTCTCCTCCTACCAGTCATTCCTCACTCCATCCTCCCTCTCTTTCTTTCATATGCCCTTCTCCAAGTCACCCTGTTTTGAAACCTTACATCTCCCCCATACCAGCTACTATCTTCTTTTTACTGTCCCTATTTCCCTTTTCTTGTTTCATATCTCCGCTTTTTTGTTCACTTTTTTCCCCTGTCACCTCTTCTTTCCCTTTCCACATCTCACAGATTTTTTTTCTTTTCTTTTTTTTCCCCTAGGTCTCCTTTGCTTCCCCCTTCTGCCTTTCCCTTCCCTTCCGCTTTCCCTGCTTCCTTATGTTATAGCAATGCTGCAGGCTGGTATGCTCAGCCCCTGCTGAACAACCTGGCTTCTCCCCAACAGCAGAAGAGGAGAAAGAGGCATGCCTGCCAAGACCTTCCTAGCCTAGAGGATCAGATGCACCTACCCCCAGCACAGAAAGAGCCGGTGTGAGCACTACACAGAATTAGCCCCTACACCAAGATCAGCTGTGCTGGAACTCAGCTGATTTATATCACCTGGAGACGGAGGCTGGGCTATTCCCATTTATGCCAGCTGGTGACTGCTGTGAGTTCAGCTGCTATTGCTGGAGGACTGTATCCTGCTCTTCGGGTTTGGCCAACAGCTCATTCCTTTTCATAATGCTGAGTGTACAGTTCTGATTTTTTTTAGAAGCTTGTTTCTACATGTGTGTTCACCTAGTTGGATTGAAGTATGTAGCTGCTGATATGGTGCATTTCTTGTGCTCAAAAGTTATTCTGAAAGTTCAAAGCTATTCCAAAACACAGAAGTCTATTGCCTCGACTTTAAACACACTATTGAGGAACTCCAGAAGCATTTATCTGCAAACATCATTTAAAGCATCCTTCAAGCTTCTCAGGGGTCATCTGGTATTGCTCAACATAGAGAGGAAAAGCTAATAGTAGGCCATGTTTCACTTTTTCTTCTCTCTCTCATTGAAGACTGAAGCAAGAGGCGCTGGAAGCCTCACTGGTCTGAAACTTTCCCTGGTGACCTGTGTACACATCTCATGTGCACAAGAAGGTGTTGCCCAAGCCAACTGACTCCCAGTCACTGTAGGGTGTCAGGGAATCCAGCTCCAAAACAGGCCCAGATCTTCAAAGGTAGTCATGGCTCAACTAACCACTGCATTGTAGTTCTTGGGTTGTTTCCTGGCATTGCTTCATGCTATTTTTCTTGTAGATTTGGCAGCCAGATGGTTTACCTGAGATCTTCCTGTTCTCAAGGCTGTAGCTGTCCTATAGACTCTGTGGTGGGATTTCTCCCTCCCTCACCTTCATCCCATGGGAATTTGTTCAATTCACTTTAAATTCAACCCCATTACCGTATCATCAAGAACTAAGGGGGTTTTGTGCACAAAAATAAGTGAAACAGGAGAAACCTCACATCCAAATACCTACATTAGCTTCCCTCAAAAAGCACAGTGTTCTTGCCCATCTTCTCTACTAGGAAAAGTCCTTGACTGAAATTAAATTCTGAACAGGATCTGGGCATTTCCTGGGAAGTTACTGGACTGTTACTGCTACTTGGACTTGGCTAAACCCATACAGGAGAAGAGAGAGAAGAGAGGGCTAAGGGAAAATCTTATTGCCCTCTTCAGCTACCTGACAGGAAAATATGGAGTAGGTGGAGACAAACTTCTTGAAAATGCACAGCAGGAGGGCAAGAGGCAATGCCAGAAGTTGCAATAAGAGAAACTCTGATTACCTATTAGGGGAAAAATTATTTTTGCCATAAGGATGACCAAACGCAGGACTGGGATCCGGAGAGTTTGTGAAATCTCCATCCTAATCTAAGTTGACCCTGGTTTGAGCAGGGGTTTGGATCAGAGACCTCCAGAGATCCTTTCCCACACTCACTATTCTATAACTATATTGACAAGTCGTCAGACCATTGCTTAAGTCTGGCTCTTGGCCATACTTTTTTGCTAGTATGGATGAAACTTTAAAGTTCAAAACAGCTTCTCCATTCTTCTCTACCCTCTGTTGTTCTCTGCATGTCCTCTTTGTCGCTTACTGACCAATTTTTTCCCCCAGTTGACTTGGTTTTGATATTTTTATTCTTTCAGCCAGCTCCTTCGTATGTTTCTCCTGCTGCTTACTGTCCCACCTGCTGTGGCAGACGTTCTGCCTTTGCGTTTTTCACATAGCTCAAATACATCCTGCTGGAGATAAGGGGCTGTCAAAAGCTTGAGGAATCCCAGTATTTCTTACAAACTTATTCCGTTTAATCCTCAGGGGTTTGTTTTGTTTTCCTAGGGCATTTGCTTTCCAAAGCATTGAGATATCTTGTTTATACCTTTGGTGGGCTTCCAGCACTCACATCTGTGTGTAAAGGTAGAAAGAACGTCTGAGCTGAAGAGCCAGAGTCTGATCTGTCGGTTGTAGGTTTTCAGCGATCCAAGCTCCTGAATATCACTCTTGCCAATTCATGGTATTATTTCCTGCTGAATTTCCTGGCCAATCATGATACTGCCAAGTCACACAAATAAGTTCACCTTTTGTAATCTTTTGCCCTCTAAAAGACAATCTTTGAGCTGGAAATTGCTGGGAATCTCATTGTCTTCATATTTTCATCACAAGCTATTAGCCTCATGTTGGATTTTGTAACGCTGGATGATGGTCTTGTTCCTGCCTGCAGAGAAGTTGAGCTGTTGCTGCTGCTCAGGAGAGCTCAGGAGAGCTGCCATCAGCAAAAACAACATATTTTGATCACCTACTCCAGAACTGTCTCTGCTTTCCCTTAGAGAAGTCAGTGGTGGTACCAAACAGGACAGGTGATACAATTCATTCTTATCTCACATCAGTATCTGACTTACCACATCGGCTCAGGACTGCTTTTCTTGACCTGTGAAAGCTGCCCTCTGACCAAAAAAAGACTTAATTATGTTGATTATTTTTCTTGGAATATCCCAACACTTCAGGGTGTCCCAAATTGAATCATAAGGAAGTCTGTCAAATGCCTTTTCAAAATCTGTTCAGTGTGGATTTTGCCATTTGATACTTAATGTGATGGTTATTCTGAGGGTGAAAAATCTGTTTGACACATGATCTTCTCAGGTCGAACTGAACCTTGTCAAAACAGAAAAAAAAAGTATTGAAACAGCAATTCTGAACTGAGCTGAAGAACAGATTTTACACTCTGCAAGGCTTAAGATCCACCACAGGAAGTCAATATGGGCATATTCTGGTCTTTGCACTACAGTAACTGTTGGTTGGATTCATGAACAGCATAGCTAACATCTGGATTAGTAAAGATTTGTGGCACTGCATAAAAGAAATAAGAGAAATCAAAGAAAATATAAAATAAAGCTAAAAAATATCTCCTGAAAAAGAAGTAGCAAGAAATTTTCATAAAACAAAGGAGTATGAAGTGTGATGGGTGGATATTAATGAAAAAAGTGACCAAAAGAAATGGCTGCAGAAAGAAGCAAAAAAAAAATTTGTGGGATTGTCAAAGTCTCTTACTAATTAGTAAATGGTGAGAAGGCTAAAGATGGAGGAAGAGAGGAAAGATAGGGTGTTTTGGAGCACATTTACGAACCACTGGGCTAATGAACTCCTAAAATATCTGCCAAGAAAACAAAGCACTCCAAACTAGCTTTTGTATCATCACAAACCAAACATATAGAAAAAAAAGACACTCCCCCCAATATTTCATTATGAAAGCATTACTGAAAGAAATTGTGTGTGATTATGAGACTCTTCATAAAAGCACTGGAAACAAAATATGGGGCCAGAATATACCTCTAATACAAAGCAAAAAATAGAGACACGAAAAAGAACATGATTAAAGGTGCTGCAGTAACAGCTTTTGGATGAAACAGCATTTTCAGCAAAATTATTGTAAAGGGAGGAGAGGGGAATGTTGCGAACAATGATCATTGAAACAGTAAAATAAAACAACCACTTGAAAATACAGCCCCCTTCCAGCAAGAATTTGAAAGGCATCCCTGCTACAGTCTCGCTTACAGCTCAGTGATAAAGGTGTCCCCGAAGTCCAGAGATTAGGTCTCCCAGGAAAAGTGCTGTTGAGCACTGGCACATGGAGTCAGAGTTCAGCTTGCGTCAGGGCAGAGGCAGAAGGCAGTCCGTGATCATAGAATCACAGCATGGTCTGTATTGGAAGGGACCTTTAAAGATCATCCAGTCCAGCCCCGCTGTCATAGACAGGGACATCTTTCACTAGATCAGGTCACCCAAAGCCCCGTCCAACCTGACCTCAAACACTTCCAGGGATGGGGCATCCACAACTTCTCTGGGCAGCTTGGTCCAGTGTCGCACCACCCTCATCATAAAACATTTCTTCCTTATGTCCAGTCTAAACCTCCCCTCTTTCAGTTTAAAACCATTGCCCCTTGTCCTGTCACTACAGGCCCTGATAAGAAGTCTGTTCCCGTCTTTCTTACAAGGCCCTTTTATATATTGAAAAGCCATGATAAGGTGTCCCCAGAGCCTTCTTTTCTCCAGGCTGAACAACCCCAACTCTCTCAGCCTGTCCTCATTAGAGAGGTGTTCCAAACATCTGATCGTTTTCCTGGGCTCCTCTGGACCTGCTCCAACAGGTCCATGTGTTTCCTATGCTGAGGGTTCCAGAGCTGGACGCAGTACTCCGGGTGAGGTCTCATCAGAGCAGAGTCGAGGGGCAGAATGACTTCCCCAACCTTCTGGCCACGTGTCTTTTGTTGCAGCCCAGGTTGCAATTTGCTTTCTGGGTTGCAAGAGCACGCTGACCGCTCATGTCCAATTTTTCATCCACTAGTATCCCCAGGTCCTTCTCTGCTGGGACCCAGTGACGCTGGTGTCCTGTAGGTCTGGGAGAAAAAAAAAAAAGTGTCTCTTTCTTTCCAAATGCTGTAAAGGTTTGGATTGCCACTGAATTTTTTCTCCACTGTAGACCTCCTGAATTTAGACAACGTCAATGCAACCTGAAGTATTTCGAGAATCAGTCAGCCCTGTGCAGTAGCTGTGTAAGTAGCCTTTTTTTGACCTAAACGCAGCATTATCACTGAAGGAGTAGGTGTCGATTCCACCCTAGATGACTACCTGTTATAT
The DNA here is from genome assembly GCF_964289735.1 of Phaethon aethereus. Taxonomy (NCBI): domain Eukaryota; kingdom Metazoa; phylum Chordata; class Aves; order Phaethontiformes; family Phaethontidae; genus Phaethon; species Phaethon aethereus. The sequence goes on from NC_138578.1 coordinate 84,451,550, forward strand.
GTAGTCATCTATCTTTCAATCTATCTACTTCTATCTATGCATCACATGCTGTTTGTGTAACCAAAGCGTCCCTTGATAGTCTGAAATTGTAGGTATCAATGCATGTTCAGATCTGATTTCCTTTACAGCCCCATCTTTAATTCTATTTCAATTTATTATTTTTCTAATGTTCACTAAGAATAATACACAGCAGCATCCATTGTCCTCATACATGCATAATCTCCTGTAATTGGGTATTTCCTCCAATCCATCCTGTGAGCTCAAAAATATTGAATGAACTAGCTGTCACAATCAGTTAAGCTTTATTAAAAACTGCAACCCAATATCTTTGATGTTGGCTCACTGGGAACTGTCTGACATAATCCCACAAATTCTTTCGAAAGCACGGTCATGGGCATGCCCTGTATGTTTTCCCAAGAAGTTTAGACAGCGTAGGGCTGTACTCATAAAATCACAGAAATTAGAGATGAGGAAAGGACTTGTTATTATAACATCATTTTGGACATTGATGGGCAAATTTTCAAATAATGGCAGAGCTCCAAATAGGATGCAGGTGCTCTGTCTCCTGGGATCAAGCAACTGATCAGTAAAACTCATTCTCTTCTACACATCTATGTTAGGTGGACTGCTGTAGAATCAATATATTTCTTTACTGATAATTTTAATTTACATTTGACGGTACAAAGTTCAAACCCTATTGCAACCAGCTGGTTTGAGTTCTGATTAGAAAACCTTTGTGCTTGTTTAAGATCGTCTTCTGACTCTTACGATATTATAGATCCAAAGCCAGAGTGATACGACATTGGAGAATCTCAGTTTTCTTTTCAAAACAGAAGTGAGAATTTAGCCCATCTGTTGGTAGAAAATGCTCAGCTTTCAAAAGCCAGAGAAGAAATAAAACCAATCCATAATTATCTCTCTTTTTCCTAAACTCACGACCTTTAAGCCAACTGCAAAATGTGTGCCAGGAAAGAAGAGACCGCTTCTTCATGACTTCTGAGCATTTGTGACCAGTCATAGAAAATATTCAGGCTTTTGTTTCTCTGCACAGAATAAACTTTTACCCTCCAAACCTTACCCATCAGTTTTACATAACAGGTTTTGTGCCATGCAACTCACACCAGCTGACACCCAGCCGCCTGTCTGCCTCCGGGTGCCTGGTGTTTACAGCTGGCTCATGCAACGTGTTCATATTGTATCTAATTTCAAGTTGGAGGTGTAAAACAGAGTGTGAGTTTCTATCCCCCAGAGAAACCGCACAGAGAAACTTCAAAATTGGGGTGCTGAGACAGAAACGTTTTCTGGAGACATCACCAAACCACCATTCAATGATCCTAAAGGCTTGGAAGGGAGAGGGGAGTGGAGAAGAACATCTCCATGTGGCTTTTAGACAAGGGAAGTGTTGACTTACTGCCTAATGAAGACATCTGCAGGATTGGCTATTCCACTGACGAGCAGATGGGAAACCTCCAGAAAGGGAGGTGAGATGCAAGAAAGGAGAAAGAGAGCTGGAGAAAGCAACCAAGAAATAGTCGAGAAGAAAACAAAGGGAAAAATGCTGGTAGTCATTAAAGGCAGAATACTTTCCCACCAAGCAAGGCTGTAGGCAACAAATAATAAATAATAACAAATTCATGTTCTATACTACAAAAAGCCCATATTTTGTCCCTGATGTCTGTGCGCTCATCACAATGACGTCAATGGGAGCTTTGCAGCTGATCAAGGGGTGTTTACAGCCTTCAATTCTTATCCCAGCTCATCAGCCAGGGGACATGTTTAACAAAACATCACTAAAGCTGGAAGTCGGCCCGTTCCATTGAAGTTGTCAACTCATGCTCTAGAACCTGCGGGAGCCTTTTACCGACAGGTTGCCATTTCTCTGGCCATGTTGGTCAGAAACATGGAGGCAATTTTTTTCCAGGATGTTCAGCCATGCTTGGTTTTCTTCTGCATGCTTCGCAGCAGAGCAGCCTCTCTGCAGCTTTGCAATGTCTCTTTGCTCTCGTTTCCTGCATCTCAGGGTGCTTGCCAGCACTCTCTGACATGCTGGGCAACATTTTTCCCTGCAGAATATGTGTCAGATGAACTTCTCCAAAAACCATGAGCTGACACAGCCAACTTGTGTTTTTAATCATTGTCCTGATGAACAAATGAGTGCTGTATCCGTAGGAATTGCGGTCTTATCAAGTTTTTTCCTTTAAACAGTTGCCCTATGAAAGAATTACCCCTTGTGCTACTGCAAACAACCAAGCAAGCCACTCACAGCCTAAGTAAGTTCCTTGTGTGCTATGTTCACGGAATAGGAATATTTCCATTTCTTGGAGCACCTTCCCAAGAAAATGATTTAGACAGCTGGAAGAGACATCTTGCAAGTGACTGACATTTCAGAAACCAATGGATGGTGGTGGAACAGACACCAAAGCACCCCATCTGCTATCATAAGATGTTTGGAGAGGCTCAGAGGCTGGTTGTCATAAGGCTGAGGACATTTTCTGCTTCCTGAGCTCAAGCCAGATAATTATTTTATCATTGCTGGGGCACTAGTGTGTTGTTAATGATGTGTAAGGGTGCCCAAAGGTCTTGGATTAAATACTGGCTTCCTTAGAGTAATCCAAGATAAATAAATAAATCAATGAATAAATAAATAAACAAACAAATGTGCAACTCACAGTTTGCTCACCCAGGAAAGGGACTGCAGAATCTTTATGAAACGTGTTTCTTTTTATTTTTGGCTGTATCCCTGAGATTTAGGGAGCCTTCTGTTTTAGCAGAAGACAAATAATTTCATAGACCCAAAACAGCAAAACCTCAGTCTGGGCGATCCTCCAGGCCTGTAGAAGCTTATTGGTCCCACATAAACCTAAGATTTCAGTCGTGACTAGTCTATAAAGAATTAGTAAACTGCTCACAAAGAGCTAGAGAGTATTATACAATCCAACAGTGCAGGAAATTGAAGTATTTATAGTGCTTTCTACTGATGTGCTTATTATTGTCTGCAGCACATGATCCTCAGACCCATAACTTGGACATGTTCATCACTTCTGCTGGTCATATTTTCATCCTCCATAAACTGCCACTGAGCAAAGTCTTAAAAAGGAGTATAACTAGTTTATTAGGAATAGAGTTGCATGCAGGAAAGCCACAGAGAAACCCTGTCAAGGCAGAGTCAGGATTTCGGTACTCCTCATAGCATCACTCCAGAGAACTCAGGTATTTCCTACAGTAGCATTTTCCAATGTTGTTGGTTTTTTTTTGATTTTCAGAACTCCAGATACTTCTAGGGAATGCACTGTCTATCTCCACTGAGTGATCTGAAGCTTTCTGACAATAACTTAACACTTCTTGGTTATCTTGCATATACACCTTTGGAGTATTCCAAGGATTTCCAGATATCTGCCAACCGCAGCTTGGAAACTACCTTCTTAAAGGCAGAGATTGTCTGTTACATGTCTGGACATCACTTGCCCCGAACTTCTCTGTAGCTACTGTAACTAATATTGCAGTAATAAACACTGATCCACTCTCTAGAGATCGAATGTTTCTTTGACAGACACAGTATTGGACTCTCAATACAGGCTGACAGCTTGAATATACAAGGCTGATACACGGAAGAAATTCGTAGCTCATGAAAATTTATTACTACCCTTGTTCATGGCAGGACTGTGCACTATCTGTGCGTGTTGTCAGTCTGCATTCAAAAAACGTTGCCTTTGCAAATAAATCATCTCCTCTTATTTCATACATTTCCAAAAAAGGCCATGATTCGCAAGCAGACAGCAGTCCCCACCAGTCTTTGGGAGCAGGTGGAAGTCATCTAATACAAAGCCGTCAGAAATCAGTAGCTCTGGGAACATGCCACAGCTTGGGGCAGGATGGGAATGGGTGACATGAAGTCAGAAATGAGAATGTTTCAGAGGGAGGGAAGAGATGCTCTTCATTCAAAAGTGGGACTCATGGCTGTACAGAGAGTCATTCCCAACAGCCAGGAGGCCCCAGCATCAGCTCCAAGCAAAACGTACCGGATTGCTGGAGGACTTATGTCTTATTTCATTTTTTTTACATACAAGTAAAAAAGATTTACGTGTCAAGTAACATGAGACAATCTGTGTGTGTCTGTGTGTTTTTCCTCCTAAGTTGGTGTGTTTTTAGAGAAATTGTATTCATAAGCACGTTTGGCAAGTTGAGCCATTTAAAAAACTTTGTTAAAAAAAAGAAAGACCCAAACTGATATTTTGGCATGCCATCAAATCCCATTAAAAAGGGGGAAAACCCCACCCTAATATCTTTTTCATAATCCAAAATGCAGGGACATGTTTTAGTCATTTATGGCTTATAGGCTCAGAACTCCTACAACTGCTTTGAATTACGAAGAGTTTTTGGTCCCATTTTCCCAGATTTCATCCGGTTACAAATGCTTGTTTTCTTCTTCCTTCTCTCCTTTTTCAATAACATAACAGATGGATTTGTGTACAGATTTAATCAGTTCAGCAGCATTCCCATTCTTCCCCTCTTCCTCATCTCTAATACAGGTGATGGTGAGTGGGTTTCACAGCAAAGGTGAGGACTTGCCTTAGGAAGAACTCTCTTTTGCTTTCCCTGTGCTTTGTTTTGAGTTAGAGCAAGAAATGTTCTAGATGTTGGATTTGCCATGCAAAATATGCCAGGCTTGGCCATTCAGAAAGTCAGATTTATTACCACTCTGGACCATCCTGGTCTTCAGACCTGCAAATTAATGTGTGGACTCTTCTGTTCTCGTGGGACATTATGGATAACCCCAGGAAGTGCAGAACTCTCAACCTGCCTGGACAGAAGCCAGCTCATAAAAATATAAACATGGCCATAGACTAGAGGAGAGGTCCATCTAGCCTTTTATCCCGTTTCCAGCAATAGTCTTGGTGGATGCCTAGCACAGTATAAGGACACGGCATGAATGAAATTTCTTTTAGTCTCTTCTCCAAGCTTCTGCCTATCATTATATCCAGACCTTCTTGCAACTTCTCTATGGCTCAGTTCTTCACTCTAGCATGTCCATAGGAATTCTGCTCTCTATTTCAGCATCTGGTTCTGCTAAAAGAGAAGGGGAAGCATGGAGAGAGCAAAATTTATTAGGAGGCTATTTTTCAGGTAAGGGGGGTGGGTTTTTTCCCTATCATTGAGGTAAAGATCCTCTAAGGCTTAAAAAAAAAAAAAAGAATTGGTCACATGTCAACGTAGAAGGGATGACTATGTCCACAGAAAATTTCTGTTACATTAAAGAAAATGAAATTATGGAGCTGAATTTCCCCAAATCAGTAGAAATGTTTGGGTTCAGGAAGACATAACAGTTTTAAACAGCTGTGCCCACGCTGGGAGTGTGATGTACGAGGTAACTCAGCCTCCTTTTCCACTGAAATATAACACAACGGTCTTCTGCTTCTGGGATAGAGATGGCAATGAATAGCAGGGATGAACTACAGCTTTTCTTTTTGTGAGAGTGGCTTTGGCAATGAAGAAATTCAACTTAAGCCTCACTGAGATAACACCAGCGTTCTTCTGGCTCCTTCAGCCAAAATCTGGTCTCTTTTCACCCTGTAGGCTGCTCTACCACTGCCTATATCCCAGCTTTACGTATGGGGAAAAGACTTGAAGCAAGCTCTCGAAGGACAACCTGGTGGTTTCTTCCTGGGTCATTCAAAAGGAGATCCCTGTGGAGCAATGGTACATGGGTTTAGCATAGAGGACCTGGATGACGATGTCCAGCCACAGCCCCAGTTCAGTGGGAAAGCTGAGGATGCTCATTGTGTTAAAAAAGACAGATTATTTTTTATTGTTCTTTTTTGTTAAAATTTGACATCCAGAAATCTTAACCAGCTACAGAGCCCTCCTCCTACCAGCCATAAACACGGGCAAGTTCATGGAAAATATCACTTTTTTTTTTCTCCCCTTTTTTATTATCAAAACAATTCAGGGAGTTTAGAATAAGTTTTACCCCTTTGTAAAGAAATAACTTCACCAGAAATGGGTCCCTGAAAATCTTAGTAAAGCACAGACAGCATTGTGAGTTTTTTGCCACAATGTTTTTCAGGGATTTAATATGGATCAGAGGCCAAAACCTTACATATTTTCTGGACTAGGAGCAGCAAGAGCAAATATCTGTCACTGAAATGGCATATTCCCACTGTTCCTAGAGGAGTGTATTATATTATTGCCAGTTAATATTATTCTTTATTACTACATGTGGCAATAGTTATTATTATTATTACTATTATTATTATTACCACCAATACCATTATCATTATTGCTACTACTGCTAATCATGACTAGAAAACGCTTCTGCTAGGAGCTGTATGAAAGTATAGAATAAAACATTCCTGTCCCCAGGGATTTTGTGCACATTGGCTGTTAAAAGTTGATGGCAAAAATCAGAAAGGAAGGGACTTTTTTATTACATAGAGAACAATCAGAAATGTGCTCTGCTGTCCACTGCTTGATGGGCCCAGTTTTGGATCTCCGTTGAAAAATTGTGAATCGGGGGGAGTTCAGCAGAGGCCACAAAGACAGTCAGGGGGCCAGACCACGTGAAATACATGGCCACGCTGAAGGAGCTGGATTTGTTCAGACTGGAGAAGAGACGTTTAAAGTGGAATCTAGCATTTTTAATGAAATACCTCAATGGGATTCAGAAAAAGGAGGAGCCAAGCTCTTCTTTGAGGTCCACTGAAAATAAGAGGCAAAGGACAAAAAGAAGGAAAAAGTTTCATGATGAGGGTGGTAAAGCATTGAGACAGGTATCTGGAGAGCTTACGGATCACCATCCTTGGAAATATTCAAAACTCAACTAGACAAGCTCTGAGCAATCTGATCTGACATTGGATGAACCTTGCTTTCAGAGGGATGGGTCAGAGACAACCTCCAGAGTTTCTTCTACACTTCTGCAGAGCCACTGGCTTAGGTGACAATACTACCTCTCCACCCTTCTCATTGCTTTTTACCTCCACTCTGCAAAAAAACAAACTGCAAGACAGGCGAGCATAAAAAAACAGTTCCCTGCTGTTTCATCGGACCTCTGCTAATACACGCCAGTTCCCTCAGGCAGACACAGACACAGAGCTCTGCTGAGAGAGCCCAGTTACGTCTGGCTGCACCCTTGTGCTAGCCCAGCCCTGGGGATGTCTTGTAGCTCCCCACGCCTGGCTGAGCTGTGACGGCTGGGTCCACATTGACGCTGCCCATGCCCGTGAGCCCCGTTGGTACAAGGCCTCGTTAGATGCAGTTTCTCAGCTCTTACCACTGTGAAACTTACTGTAATTGAATATCCAGCATTCTCACACAGACTCTCAAGTCTTTCCTTTTTTCCCCCCAGTTAGTTTAATTTCAGGCTTAAAATATAAAATGAATTTCAGGCCACAGTATAAACACCTTATGCACTTCACGTCTTTGGAGTATTTTCTCAATCTATCCTCTTAAGAGATCATGTGACAGAGAAAAATAAGATCTAGGTAGATAGGGACTGTCCATCCTGGAAAAGGGATGACTGACTATGATATCTGTCTGACAGACTATGACAGATAGACGGATATCTTAAATGTTCACCAAATCATGGGTGACGTGAAGAGTAGAGTAGAATGTTATCCACTCCTTCTTACAAATCAAGTAAGAAGGGACAGTAAAAAATTTAAAGGTAATAATTTTAAAACACACAAAAGGATTATTTTTGTATAAACTACATAATTTTGCTGTCAAATGCATTCTCACATGACATTTTTAGGGTAATAGAGATAAATGACTTTTCCAAAGGGAATAGAAGAAATCATAGAGATAAAGCCATCAGTGGCTATTAAATGTGAACATTTGGCACAGGATGTCCCTGACTCGGTAGTGGCCAAAAGCTGGAAATTTGTGTCGAAAAAAAGGGTCACTCTTGCTCCATTCTTCCACTTCTTTCTAAAACTTACATCTGGCAGGGACAGAACACTGAGCTAGATGAACCTGCAACCTGAGCCAGGATGGCCCTTCTCACCTCCTTATGAGATGGCAATTGGAAGTGCAGGATGAGGTCCTCAGCTGGTTTATATTGACAGAGCTCCATGGATTTCCCTGGCTCTGGGCCACATTACACCAGCCAAAGATCTGTTCCACAGAGTCTGGATCCTTGTAACTAAGCATTTCCCTGTAGTTTACAATGATGAAACAATAGCAAAGTGCCCATCTGCTGCTCTCAAATCATAAGCCAACTTATTTTCCACGGTCATATGTTAGTGCCTGAATGGCCATGACAGATTTACTACACATTTAACGTCATAAACTTGGGGTTATGTTTTAGTAGCTCTCTGCCTAGTTAGTGAAGTGGAGTGGGACTGTAACAGGCACAGCATGCTAGGCTGGAACTAGGTCTCATGACTCAGTAACATGTGTTTTGTTGCTCCTTGAGTTCCCGCTGAACAGGTTTTTGTTGGACTCGCTCAAGTTTATGACCAGGTGAAGGCAACATCCATCAAGAAACAGTTATTCTTCTGTGATGTTTACAGGGCTTAAAATAATGGATGTGAGCGTGATCTCATGGGGTACGAGCCACCTGCCAAGGCCCCTGTGAGGTGCTGGGATCCTGTGAGCAAAGCAGACTTCAGATATGGTCCATACTTGCCTGGGAGGCCCCACAGGTATTGCTGGATGTCCTGCAATTATTATAAGATGAGCAGTTTGAAGCTTACTAGTGCTTGGGGGGAACTCGGCAAGGAAAACATGACCAATTTGCAGGTTGAACATGATCAGACCAAGCTTCCTTCACTAGCTGGTGTTTGTTGGAGGTTTTGCCATGGCATAAAGTGTCACTCATACTGTGTGATGGTGCCAGCACATGGTCCTCCAAGGCTCTATTATCCCTTTTTCCTGTGTGGTGGAGAGGGTCCCAACTCTACAAGAAGAACCAAGCCCCAGATTTCTTGTCCTGTTCCTTAATCATATAAGGGACTGGTTATCCATAGTCTGTTCCCTTGGACACAAGCTTACACCAGAGTACTGTCAGTTTGAGTTGCTTGTAGAGAGCACAGGGGAAAGTTGTGCGATGTAGCTCAAGGTGAAAGTAGAAACTGGGTTATCTAATCCAGTGGACCACCTCAACCCTTTGTGCAGGAAAGGCCTAATGATGTTCAGTGAATTTTTTCAAAGCCATGCTTTTGGTTAATTTGGAATAACTTCCCTGCATGTCCCAGTGCACATAAACCTTAGTCTGAGTAAGCGCATCCATTTGTTGTCATGGTTTAACAAACCACCCAAACAGCCCAGATGGATGATGTGGCTTTTTTGCTGTTTGGTTTTCAAAAATAAACTTTGTACCTGCTGACAAGGTCAGAGTGGTGATGTCCAACACCTACTTCATGCTCAGCTTGCATTTGGACAAGAGACAGACTGTAAAGCCCAGACTAGTACAATCCCAGTGACTTTCACCATGATTTCTCACTCTTTCCAGACTGATGCTTCCATCAGAGTAGGGTTTACGTTACTCAAGGGCACAGAAAATCAGAGTGACGTCAAAGCTCCTTGCACCAACTCTCCATTTCCAACATCACTTCTTCGGAAATGCTGTTTATCTGTACTTTACCCAGCCATACACCATGGCTGGACTAATTTTTCTGCATATATTTACAGCTGGGGAGAGAGGAGCACACACAACCTTTGGCCCACACAATGGTGTTTTGGACGGCTGCTCTCTGTTCCCAAGCCACCAGACTCTCTTTGACGAGTGATTTATGTCCAGGAACTTATGAAAAAGATTACCACATGCAAATGTTAACTAACCTCGATTACAGGGAAGGAAAAATTAATCCACGCTGGCCATTAAGTATTTTCTAAAGAAAATAGTTCTAATCATGAACAGAGATGGTTTCCAAGAGCCAGCTCTCCATGCTGGGCTCTGCAGCGTGACCTGAATGCAGTAAGAATAACAGATGTGGTCATCTTCTCTCAGCCCTTTGAGAACAACAGTACCAACCCAGTCACACCGATATGATGTTACCAGAAAACCTTGGGATATAAGGGTGTTATCTCTGACCAGCCTGTGAGAGCTAGGGTGGGGAATGTTTTCCCATCATGTCCAATCTGGGCAATGATACACAGGAAAATGGTGTTAACTGACATCTAGGTGACTTCATTTGAAGTGTATTTCTCACATTGTCCATGCCTGGTGCTGGTATGTTGGAGTTATTTATTCCAGGCTGGAGTTCATGCTCTCTGTTCTTTGTCATGGTCATTGATTAGAAAACCAAATCTTATCACTTGAGCAGGAGAAACTCCAAACACCTTGCAAAAGACCTTTAATAGCCTTGGACCTATTTTACAGGTAAGGAAGCTGAAGCACAGAGAGGTGAAGTGATTCCTGTAATGGTTTCTTCGCAGAGTTGCACAACATGTACACCTTTCCTTCAATAATAGTCCACAGGGTGGATTTGGGGAAAAAAAAAAAAAAAAGACAAGACTTTCCTTACAATGAAATGCAGCTGCCTATGGGGTGGGGTCCAAGAGTTCTTTGTAATCAATACATGCATATTACAAACATCTGTCCCCTAAACTCAGAGCCTTTTCCTGTAAGATTAGCATAACATTCAACAGTTACAGCAAGTTGTCAAAATCCACGACTAATCACCCAGATGACTACAAGAGCTTTTACAGCTCTTTGTGGCAATGGGGTTCAGCAAATGGGGATGGAGGAGCATGGGTCTGTGGGCACATAACCTGTATTTCATTTTGAGTCTTTGGGTGACACAATTTTTCTCACCGTGCCTCTGTACGTTGCTTATCTGTGGGAAATAGGTGCAGAGGAAGATGTGACTTTCCCAGTTCCTGAAAATTTTTGACATATTGAAACATTTTCTCCACTTGAAATGAAGGGAAAGAAAAATCTCCAAAATAATCTCGAACCACAAACCAGTGGGGAAAATGAATTTGAATTTAAGTAATTTCCTTTTAATAATAAGGAAACATCCTGTTGCAGTTTAGACCACAATATATAGTTTCTGCACTATTAGTTTACATTTGAAAACAAAAAGACACTTGCCACCAGAGAAATAATATTTATCTTTTTCTTGAAAGGAAAAATATTTATATTATTTTTCAAGTAATGTTCATGTTGACATCTTTCTCAAAGACAACACATTCTGGGAAAAAATATTGATACAGACAAATCAGTATTTTTCAACAATAAATAATAATATAATTACTTGCCAACTCTCAAAATTCATTCACAGTCATAGAAAGTAAATTATCAGAGTCACAAGTGATTTCTACTGCTACAGCCATGCTGTGTGTGTTTCATGGGATGCCTGTGAGGGTGTGTTTGTGTTTGACCTTCTGTCCAGTAACTCCCCAGTAACTTTAATTCTTCAGCCCCTTTTCAATATATGGGGAACAGAGGCCTCCAAGATACTGTTTCAATCAAGACTGATGAAAGCAAACAACTAGGAAAAGGTTGTGCCGTGACCTCAACCATTATATCAGAGATTGGAGAATCTACACAAGGACCATTATGAATGCTCCAGCTGCAAGATGGTCTTCTGGGGAATTTTGCCCTTTGCTAAACATTGCTGCCAAACAGCCATTGACTGCACTTCCAGAGGAGACTGAATTTCCTTCCGACAGTCCCGACATCCTCGTTTGCACCAGCTCTGCCAGGCTGCGGAAGGGGCGCTGGGAGAAGCCATCAGACTACCGCAACGCTACAAATGCCGCGCTGCAGCATGGCTTGACGTACCGGCGAGGAGGCTCTGGCAGCAGCCTTGAAAATGAATAAACGAATGAAGAGGTGTTTGCCTTCTCACCTCATAATCGCTGCTCCAACCCAAGCCTATCCGGCCGGGAAGGTAAGGATATTGGACTCGAGGCGGAGAACCCAGCCCCAGGACCCCAGCGTTGCTCGCAGTAAGCTTCAGCCCGCCGCACCCACTGGGGCTGCCTGCAACTTGCCTGCATGCTGCCAAGCCGTCATATGCACCGGAGACGGGCGGGAAGCTGTCTGTCCTGTGGTCGCGGGCGCCCCAGAGACAATGCTTTCAAAGCCACATAAACGTTGCCTGAAAGCAGCCCTTCTGCTATAAAAAGAACGACATAAAATTTGGATACGAGCACACAGACTTCGGGGATTTTGGAGCCTGGGTCCACTGGTCATACATTTATAAAACACACAGCTCACCCTATGAATCCCTTTTGCTGATTCACTAAGAACTGCAAAAGGCATCTGGAGTTTCGGGTTGCCTCTCCTCCAGAAGAGAGATGTAATTTTACATTTTTGTTTAGTGTAGGAAGTGTATGCGCACTTGAAAAGAGTTAAACTATCGAAGCGTTTCTGGAAGTTGCAGCCAGATGCTTCAGGAGGAGCGGGCTGTAGGAAACATGCCATCAGCTGTCTGCACGGTTTCTCTTGTCATTGTCGGTTCTAGTTGTTTGTTTTTTTCCAGTGTGGAAAATTCCCATAAAATGGAACCAGGATAAAATCGATCTGATGATACAAGAAATAAGCAGGACTATGGAAATAAACCTTAGAACTTGAGAATTTAATAAAGGAAGTACTTGCATAACTCGTTAACAAGAATACAGTTCTCTATTTGAAGAAAAAAAAAATCACAGGAGGAGACCTGCTTATCAAAATCACTTGGAGGAGACAGTTCCAAGCCAGTTGTGTAGATGCCCCTCATAAATTAAGAGAGACCAAGAGGCCTCTACAGCCCAGGTTACGGGCCCCCCTAAACCAGAGTAATCCAGGTGTGATGACACATCTGCCAAAGGTGCCTCTCCAGGAGTATGGAGGGAACACCGAAGAGTAGATTAAGCTGGACTTTGAACTTTTGCAGGTTATATTATAATCATAGAACAGTTTAGGTTGGAACGGACCTCTAAAGACCATCTAGTCCAACCCCCTGCCATGAGCAGGGACATCTGCACCCAGAGCAGGGTGCTCAGAGCCCCGTCTAACCTGACCTGGGATGTTCCCAGGGATGGGGCATCCACCACCTCTCTGGGCAACCTGGGCCAGGGTTTCACCACCTTCATTGGGAAACATTTCTTCCTTAGACCTAGTCAGAATCTCCCCCCATTCAATTTAAAACCATCATCCCTTGTCCTATCCCCACAGGCCCTGCTAAACAGTCTGTCCCCATCTTTCCTATCAGCCCCTTTCAGTCCTGGCAGCTGCAGGAAGGTCTCCCCGGAGCCTTCTCTTCCCAACGCTCTCGGTCTTTCTTCACAGGAGAGGTCTTATGTTAGGGAAGAATAATTTCAAGTTTCTAAAAATGGCAGCAAAGCCCTGGTGGGCTTTTCCTAATCCTCCTTGTGCCTACTTTCCTGAACTCGTGGATTTCCATGGGAGATGAGCATCTGTACATCCCAAATGTCCACCAAGTGCATTACCTCATCCCTTAATGGTGCAAATACCTTTTGAAAATCCAGATTTCCCCTTCTTTGGACCTCAGTGGCCTGTAAGGGAGATAACATTTTTTCTGTCTCCTGGAGGTGCTAGAAGGCAAATCATGCCAAATACTATGAGATGTTCACGTGACCAGTCATAGGGTTGGAGACTCATATGCTATGTTAAATCACCATAGGTATTTCTGATTTTCAGTTGATTTTTCCTCTCTGAAATCTTTGCATGCCTTACCCACCTTGGGGATTACTGGCAATAGTCATCACCATCATAACTCTTTTTAGCTTTCCCATATCCACCTGTGCAACTAACTTAAGTTTCCAGAAAGAAAAAAACACCACACCACACACACCCCCAAAACTTTAACAAACGCACATCATGTAGGGATTTTGAAAAATAAGTAAAATATTTGGGAAAAAAGTAAAGATTTTTTTTCCAACCAGTGTTTCTAATGTAATCCTACAGATGTTCAGACAAACTATAAGACCAATTGTTTTCTATTTGTCTCTCTAGGGCTTTTATTTTAGCCACAAATGGGAACCATTTCACATTACAGAAGTTGAAGGCTGTTCTCTACTATCGCCATACTCTGTATATTTCCCACTAACAGGACATAAATAATTCCAGAAAAAAGCACATTAAGAGCAACATGATTGCCAGAGGATGCTGCCTCCCTCCCTGGTTATAATTACAAGGATGTGTGGTTTTGCTTAAATGGGAAAACAAATAGATTTCCCCAGCCTTTCCCTTCCCCTCCATCTGAGTAGACACTGCCTTTATCATAAGCTAAAAGAGAAATATTTATAGGGAAGCCTTGTTAAAATGCTGGCACAGTATTGCTGCCTCTGGCTGAGCCTTAAACTCACTTGGGGAAAAAAAAAATCACCCTGTGAAGGATGCCAGCAAAAAGCCAGTATGTTGCTTAACTGCCAGGCTTGAACAATGCACGGGTCTCGCTTCAGATCTCCAGCCCAGCCTGGATTTCCCCTGTCAACAAGTCATTTAGGGCCAGATGGTTCGTGCTGAGGGCTGCCTTGGGCAGAGCTCAGCTTCCTTTGGGGAAAAGCAAGGGACCCAATGGCCAAAGAGGATCCCATATTCCTGGTTCCGTGTTAGATTAATTTCCAAAGAAGGTCAAGCAAGCAATGGGAGGGTGGAGGGCTGAAAGGTGCAAAGACGTGCTAAATGCTCTCTTGAAGTCTCCGTGTTGCGTCCACTGGAGGGGACTGCAGGGGGAATGGCTGTGCAGGCAACCCGCCCCAGAGGACTACAACTCTCACGCGTGTCTCTCTTCCCCAGATTAAGGTCCTGTGCTGCTGTATATACAGTCTACTGTGCAGGCACTTCCCGGTGGATGCAAAGAATGTCTGGAGCTGCCCTCAGCAGCAGAAAGCAGGGTGAAGAAGCTCCACGTTGTGAGGGTATCCGCAGATGATTAACATCAAAGGTGAAACGCTGCCATCCCATCGATCAGGATCCCTGCGCTGCGGATGCAGGTCTTGCTGCCTGCCGGCTCCTCGCCAGAGGAAAGGTGGAAAGCAGCAAGTCTTGCAACGCCTGGAGAAAAGTCCCTCCACCAGCATCAAAGCAGCTGGTCCCAGGACCTTCAAAACTTGTTCTGGAGCCACAGCCTCACGTCCCTGTGACAGGCCATGACCCGCCGTGGACACACACCCTCAGGAAGTCTGACCCCGTCTCCAGAGCAGGCGGCTGAAACAGATGACAACCCCCCATGGACGGGAATCTCAGCCGTTCTTCAGCCAATCGTGCCAATGAGAAACTTTTTTAAATGCATATACATGCTCTCACCGAGAGCGAGAGGCATCGGCAGGGAAAAGGCCAGTCATTCCAGGCATATATTTAGTCTCTTTGCTGTTCTATTTTCTCACTCTCCCTGGAGGAAGGATCAGAAAGATTGTCTGTTGCTGCAGTGCCTTCGCCCACCACTGCTCCCGTAAATCTGAGCGGGGAGCAGCGCACGCCGAGACCCTTCGGCAGCCAAGGGCCGAGCACAGAGCGCTACCGGCTGGGCAGCGCGGCGAGGGGCTTCTTCAGTGAGGATCACTCGTCCGCCTGAGCTGTAAGTGACGGTGCACTCGGGGACCTACGTCAAAAAAAAGCAACCTGGTCAAGTACGGGCTCGGCCGTTCATGCAGACTGAGCAGGAGATCCTCATTTAATTTAAGAATGATAGTATGAGAGATTTTGCTGTCCCACCAATTAAGGAAGGATATTTCAATCCAGATTTTTTCTTTAATCTGGAAAGCACGGAACAGCTTCCAAATGAGGGTCTTTTGCACAAGGGAAACTGAGGCACAGTGAGCAAGCTTCTCCACATTCCTTTCAGCAGGCCAGAGCTGGAACAACATGTCATACTTCTGAGTCCAATCCAGTTTCCTGAATCCAGTGCAAACAGCCAGCACAAAGCCCACATAAACACTCCTAGGATGAAGCCAGAAATGCCAACCAAATCCTCTGCTAATCTGCACCGTAAAGTTCATGAAATCAGGCTTCCTCTTGAAATGTTTCTTGCATCCACCTGTGTCAGAAACACCTTCCAGAAAATTAATCTCCCCAGGCTGGAGATTCACTCCCAGGCAAAGCCAATCTGTCCGTATGGAGTAAAACTTCAAGGTAAAGTCCATCTTTTGGCCACTTGTACAGAATTAACTTGCCTGTAGGTAAATGACAGAGGGACACGTTTGTCCTTTCAGAAGCTGCTCAGCATCACTGCTAGCTTTAGTTCAAAACCAGGTAACAAAATCACCTGAATTCAGAGATATAGAGTATATGAAAAATCATCTTCAGTTGCTTCTGTCTGAAAAAAAATCTGTCTGGACACAGATTTGGTTAGGGTCTTGAAACTACATCTCCATCCCCATAGTTGTACCACACGTGTCTGTGTTTACATGGAGTTGGTGGTGAAGCCCTTTGCTGCACACAAAAGGTGAACTCTGAAGGAGCATGGGGACTTATAGGCTACACCTCGAATCCTGTGTTCAGCGTTGGGCCCCTCACGCCAAGAAGGACGTTGAGGTGCTGGAGCGTGTCCAGAGAAGGGCGACGGAGCTGGGGAGGGGTCTGGAGCACAAGTCTGATGGGGAGCGGCTGAGGGAACTAGGGGTGTTCAGTCTGGAGAAGAGGAGGCTGAGGGGAGCCCTCATCGCTCTCTGCAACTGCCTGAAAGGGGGTTGTGGTGAGGTGGGGGTTGTCTCTTCTCCCAAATAACCAGCAATAGAACGAGAGGAAACGGCCTCAGGTTGCACCAGGGGAGGTTTAGATTGGATGTTAGGAAAGATTTCTTCACCAAAAGGGTTTTCAAACACTGGAACAGGCTGCCCAGGGAAGTGGGCATCCCTGAAGGTATTTAAAAGCCGTGTATATGTCGTGCTTAGGGATGTGGTTTAGTGGTGGACTTGGCAGTGTTAGGTTCACGCTTGGACTTGATGATCTTAAAGATCTTTTCCAACCTCAGTAATTCTATGATTCTATTATTCTTTGACTGCAGTACTCCAGAGGACTGTTCAACCACAAGGCACGGGATTAATGCAGGAGGCACTTGATTATTTTGTCTGGGCTGTGCAAAATTGCGATTTTTGGTCTGATGGCCCATGCCTCTCCAGTTCCACAAGGCCTTTCTGTAGACCTACCCCATCAGCAGCTTTGTAAGACAACAGCCCCATGTCTACAGGGAGGTATCCCTGAGAGGAGGGGTCAGAGGTCTGGATTATAATGGTGCTGAAGTGCCTGGTGGACATTGCCATCAGTCTTGGCTTCTTACCCTGTTAGTGGCTGCAGAGCCATGCCTTTGTTTTCTCCCCTGGCCCAAGGGGTAGGGTCCCACAGGCCATTCAATATCCTTTAGATCATGCACCAGTCATGCATCCACCACCTCTTAATGAACATTTCAGATGCTCTGCTTCTGCTGCCAGTGAAACTGCCGTGTAGCTGGTGCCCCTGGGAATCATGACTTGCCAGAGCAGTAGCTTGTGTGAACCTTCCTATTGTTCAAGCCCGGAGCTAGTGTGGCCATTGTTACTTATCAGTGGCTGCTGTTTTCCATTACAGCCTGCTCAGGCATGAACTGGATATGAGCACTGGGCTACAAGCCGGGCTCCTAGGCCTCCAGAGCTCTGCTGAAGGTCTGAATTGCTTCCAGCTCCTTCTTAGAAGTCGCTCTATATTCAGTAGAGAATCACACTCTTGGGCTCTTCACTTCTCAACTTGTTTCTTGCCAGAGAGTTCAAACCAACCCTACAGTTGTTCTTGTTCCACTAGAGCTGAGAGGATTTTCCCAGATGCTTGTGAATTGCTCAGAGCACATCAACAGGCACAGAAGTTTTTTCAGGCCAGAAAATACATACTAGCTCCATCTCTCCACAGGCTCAGAAATAGAAATTACGCATGGGTGAGAAAGTACAATTGTAAGTTCAAGAATACTTTGCATTCCTAGAGCATCCTCCTTCCTGGGACTGGAAAAGGTTTCATCACTGTTAACCGCTTTAGCTTAATGGTGGGTAAGCATTCATTTAGCGATAGGTTTGCAAGCAGGTTGGAAGCCTCCCCTCCTGCATCCCCTTTTCTGCAGCAATGAGCGCCCAGTTACACAAGTACTGCTCAAAGAGAAGTGCAATCATGATGAGGTCTTCTGTGGCATCCCTTTTATTTAGCGTTTGGGAACATCGCAGAGGGAGAAAGGGCACATTGTTCATCTGGTGGAAAAATTGCTGGGAGATCAGAGTGCAAGTCCTAATGACCCTTTAGTCTCTGTAACCATCTCAGCCAAGTTTCTTTGACCCAAACATGCCCAGCCCAAGTCCCTTCTCAGGCCTGATGTCTAAAGTTTTTTGGGGATTTAGGCATTCAGAAGTATCTGGCCTGTGGGAAAAATTACACAGCAGTATTTGGCCAGATTTTTAGCTGAGCTTTACTTCTATAACAGTTCCTTCCCTATCTGTAAAAAAGAGAGAATAGTGTTTCAGACCTGGCCACCGAAAGCACAGCTCTCTGTGGGCACGGACTGCATCTTACTCATGGGTCTGGTTGTTCTGGGAAGGTAGTAAAAGATCACCACTTCACAGGAGACCCGACAGTGTTGGTAGATAAGGTACTCAAAGAAAGTCATTTATTCCAATTCAAAAGAAGAGAAAAATTTCTGTTACGACAAATTCTGCACACTGAGCAGCTGGTCGCAAAAAACAAAAGTCATTTGATAAAGCAAAAGGTGAAGGGATGTGGTTCCCAGTAAAGTCTAACTAGATAGCATTGTGAAAAAAATCAGTCTTTAGCCTCTGACACCTATTTCCACTGGGTCTGCACTGCTCCCTTTTGTAATTCCACAGGAAACATGGGGACCTGTGATAAATTTATTCTGCTGCCTAGAGAGTGACATTCCATTTATCTATACGACATCTTTGACAAGTAAAAACTTCCCCACCTGTACTCACTCCATCAGTAGGTCTTCATATGGGTGCTCTGAGCTTGATCTGTGCAGCCCCCCTCAACCTCACTGCACCATCCTGTCTGTGTCTGCAAAAGGTACCTATATTCTTAAAATCCCACATCTTTTCCAAAAAGCAATGAGCAGAGCTGTAGCTGAACTGCTAGAAAAGTGGACCAGCTTAGCATCAAATGAAAACAGAGCTTTGTTTCTATTTTTATTATGGGGAACAAAGAATACCTTATTTTTATTTCAGAGCAACTCCAAATGTTTTGTTTCACTGCAAGGTGCTTTGTTTTGTTTTCAGTTTATGTAATCCTTGCAAAGAATTGTTTAAAATCCATGCTGAGACAAGGAATCATTTTGAAATAGAGAATTCCAAATGCTTCTTTTTTTTTTTCTTCTTTTTTTTTAAAAAAAGGCTTCTGCACTGTTTTTCTCCCAGAGGAAACAATTCCCTGAATTTCTGTATTATTTTAGTCCTATTACTGCTGAAAAAAAGTCACTCAGCTCTCACTGCAAGTCACTGGAAGAATTAACACCAGATGTGGCTATATCCTGAAGCACGTTACTTTCAGGTTGCCATTAAGAAAGCACCTTCTTTCCTGGGATTGCTTTATCTCTTGCATATTGCAATATCCTCACCAACCCAAAGGCTAAGTAACGGTTTTTAAAGGGGGCAAAATTAGGATACAAAGACATTTCTATAATAACGACCAAAGGCACATCTAGAAGATCGAAAGGCAGAATCCAGTAAGTAGAGGAAGGTCTAGAAAGCCATGTTTGGGGAAGGTAAATGATGGATCTGGGAGATGAACTACCATGGTTCTACTACATGGTTCTACTACTTGCACGCCCTACAGCTGGTGTTCAGAGCCACGAAGCATTCCCAGCTCTCTTGGGGAGGAGCAGTGTCGCTGCTGGACATTTGTTCTCCTGTTGCTGGTTCCTACTCCAACTCGAGGTACCTGCTTCTCTCTGTGGGGTAGAAGCAATTGCCTTAAAATGGCACAGGAACCTGGAGAGGAAACGGTGACTTCTCCATCCTGCTTCCTGCAGGAGCGCGTCACTGTCGCTCCTTCAGGAGACGGACATCTCCAGCAAGCTGCATTCCCATCTCCGAGGAGGTGGGAGCTGAGCCATGTTTTCCCTGGGAAAACAACCAAAGTCTTGCTTTTAGGCAGTCTAGGCCCTTTTAAAATTAACATTTCCATTTGTACTTGTTTTTTTGTGGGTGCTGGGGGACACAGAGATGTCCCACAAAGCAACATTTCCCATGCAGGCACAAGGTGCATTCAAAGGAACCTCTCCTGTCACCAGCACCTCTTCACTGCGCTCCTCGTGTCCTCCGCAAAGCCTTGTGTGCTTCTCCATAACCTCTTTCCAATCCCTGCTTAGCACAAGACATGACTCACCCCTGCCCAGCCCTCCTGTTTGTCTCCCCCCACATCTGGAAGCCATCTGGGTCACACTGCTGAGCCTCCACAGCTCCCCCTCCCCGCTGCACAGGCAGAGCAGGAGGAGAAGCCCAGCAGCCTCACATGTGCCTCGACCTCCCTGGCTCTGTCTCCACAAGGCTGAACCAGCCTTTCCCACGGTCCTCCAGCAAATGATTGTGGGCTGATGGGACTTACGACTCCTCCCATGTCATAGAATTGTAGAATGGCTTGGGTTGGAAGGAGCCTTTAAAGGTCATCTAGTCCAACCCCCCCTGCAATGAGCAGGGTGTCCTCAGAGCTCTGTTTCCTCCATATGTCCCAGCTTATGCAGCTGTGGGCTGTGGTCTTACGGGCCTTCGGACACAAGGGTACAAAGAGAGGCAGTACTGAGCTGGACAAAATGTTTGATTGTAGCATATCCTGTCTGCAGCTCTGGCCAATAGCAGATCCTTCAGGGGAAATACAAAAAGAGGGCAAACACAAGGTGATACTTCTCCAGAATGCTATCCTGGACACCAGTCCATTCTGACTTAGGCTTTCTTGCACTAAGGGAGACTTTTTTTTGGTTCAATAACCTGGCATGGGCATTTCTTCTCTAGGGGTTTGGTTTTTTTCTTAGGCATGTAAATTATTAGTCTCTGCAACATCTTTGTTCAGGGAGGTCCACATCTTCATGGCACACTACAGAAAGCACCACCTTCCTGCTTGTCACCCTCTCAAAAGCGAGTGGCATCATTTTCAATGCCACTTCAGACCATCCCACTTCGCTGCCAAAAGGCTGTCAGCAGCACCCAATTTTCACACCCACACCCATATTCCCTACAGTTCATCAATGGCTCTGGAGACTGCCCAAAGCAGGCACAAGGATTAAGAGAAAGCTAATGGCCTTATCCAGGACACTGAGCTCTGTGATCCAAGGGTTCCTTCATGTCCGTGAAGTTGTGAATCACTGTGCTCTGTGGATCCTTGGCTGTTGCAGCAACCCTTGAGGGAGCCAAAGACAGCTGTGAGCATAATTTAGAGCTCCCAAGAGGCCAGTCTGGAGGTCCTCTGAGTGCCAGACCAACTTGAGTTGGCCAGAAGGGCAGGCACCTTTGTCCAGCTTTCTGCCAAGCACAGCTCTGCTGGAGCATGAGGTCAGACCAATTTTCTGAAACAGCATCCTTTTTTTTTTCTTTCTGTTTTAATTACTGTTTTTTCTCTCACATTTGCTCTTCTGTCCTTAGATGAGGTGCAATGTTAGTGCACAGCTTGGGGCTGGGCCCTGTAATGGGGTGAAAACATTCCCACAACAAGAGGGGAAAATCAGTTGTCCCCAAGATCCCAAATCTTCCTTTATGGCTTGCCATTTTCTTCCCTGCTTTCCAGAGAAATGTTAACTCAGGTCAAAGCACGTCCTGCAGTGGAGCATTCGTCAAACAGATCCACTGGACACTGGTACTGTGGCTGAGCTCACAAGATGTCCTTGACTCCACAGAGACATTAATCTGAGTCTGTCTTTCTCTCCTTTGCTTGGCTTCCAATTTTCACAGCACTTGTAAGAAATTCAGGCAGTATAGCATGTAGACACCCACACTGCCGATGCTGGTCCCTTCTTGTGCTAATGATCCACACTCCACTAGCTGTGTGGTCAGAGAAATAGCATGTGACTC
Organism: Phaethon aethereus; assembly: GCF_964289735.1. NCBI lineage: Eukaryota > Metazoa > Chordata > Aves > Phaethontiformes > Phaethontidae > Phaethon > Phaethon aethereus. The sequence continues at coordinate 84,473,471 of NC_138578.1, forward strand.
CTCTGAACCATCTTGTCTGTCTGCTTTCTGATGAGACGAATGCATTGTAGAAGCCATCATTTCTCTCACCATAGCTCTGCTGGAGACATCTGCACCCTGGAGGCATCAATCCCACACTCGGCATCTTTGATACTTTCATCTGCTTTGTTCAATGGTCTGAACGTTGCTGTACTCTATTTATCTATCTAAATAATTTTTAAAAGGTTTGAAAGTTGGGAGGAGGATGAGGAACAGACACACACATTGAAGATGCACTGAGAGATCAATTCCACTAGGAAACATGAGGAGGAGAAATGGCTTATCGGGGTCCCAAGTATACTCCACTGCTGAAAGAGCCCAGTAAAAGCACAGATGTCCATAGCGGTGAGATGGGAAATGTAACCTCATCCCAGTCCTTGCTGGAAAAGCTGCTTTCAGTGCTGAACCACAGAAAAATTCCTTCAGAAGGCTGCAACTAGGACCAACCAGGGACACAGGGGTCAAGAGCATATCAGTGAGTGGTCACCTTTGAAGGTGAAGACTGTAGGCACATGGAGATGCCTACAACAACCCTACAGCCCAGAATGACCCTGTGGAGAAGGCAGCCTCTGGCATCCTTGGGTCTCTATGACATTACTTCGGGACATGGCCTACTTCTCTTTCCCTCTGCCACAGCACCATTGCTGCCTGTGTCACTCTGGGATCTCCTCCTGTTTGTTCAGGGCAAGGTAAATTCCCTGGGGTGAGTTGCACCACTGCGGTATGGCTCATTTTTCCCCTCCACTTTCTCATTTGCAAGCTCTGCAGTGAAATCTATGCTTTCCACACTGAGAGTGAATATTGGGCAAGGTGCTTCGTTCCAGAAATAAACTTAAATGCTTTCCTAATTTCCTAACATAATATTTTTCCCTTTTATTTTAATAAAAATAACAATAATAAAACAAAGCACCCTTTCTCCATTTCTTTTCCTTACACAAACACATAATCCTGGTGCCTTAATGTCTCATCAAGAAAATCCAGACTGGAGGCTGCAGCCAGGACTCTGTGCCACCTAGATATTTTGGACACATATTTGGACTCATATACGCACATACACACACACATTGCCTTCCCTGCCTCAGCAGGACAAGACTTCAGATCTTTTCTTGCATCCACAAAACTTGAATGGATACACTGAGCCTCAGCAGGGAAAGGTCATTTCCACTCATTGACATTCAGGCTGTCTCCCCATTCGTACCCTTCAAGTGATTTTTGTATTTAAAGAGCATCAGCCTGGCTGAGGAGAGACTTTCCATTCGTCAGGATTTCTGGGAAGAGGGAACTTTCACACCTGTAGGACTATGGGGTTTTGACAGAAAAATAACCAAATCCTAATGTGTCTTCTCCTAACAGGCCTGCCCAGTTATGAAGCTGAAGCCACTGGCTGTCCTGTGATACAGTTTCCCAACAAAAGAAGGGTTTTGTGAGCACGCACCTTGTGCATGGGTATGTGTATCTGCCTGTCTGCCAAGCCGTTCACCCTCTCTTCACTTAATAACCTCTGAGCCTTTTGACCAATTCCAATCCAATTTCACAGTGGGACTGTTGTTTTTTTTTTAAAGAATGTATTCCTGCATTAAAACAGCCAGGTAACAAAAGAAGAATCTAGTTAGCTAACAGATTAGGGGAGAGGTCAAAAGAGCTCAAGCTTTACCAGACACAAGAGACTGGCACAGTGAAAGAGGGAGCTGCAGGGACAGCTAAACCCACTTCACTGTCCTGGAAACATGTTCATGTTCTTCATGGCCTGAGAAAATGCAGACACAAACACATGCAGACCAGGGTGCACGCAGACTGATGCTGAGATCCCACAGGGTAAACGCATTTATAGAGCTCTTTGTACATCGGGATCTCAAATCACAAACAGGAATCCTACTCACCACAGCAGTAGAGATGATTTGGTACATTAGTAATTCACCCTAAAACATGGCTGAAGACTCAGTAACATCTGAGACGGAGAGGGAGATTTAAAGAGGTAGAGTAGGGCAGTTGGTCTGTTCAATCCCACATCCCCGTGTTAAGAAAGCTACTCAGGGTGCTAGAGCTGCTGAAAGATGAGTCTTTTAGGGTGTAGATGGGATGGGAACAGAGTCTCGACCAGTCTGTAGAAATGATTCCCTCTATTACAGCTCATGTTCCCACTCCACAAGGGAATCAGACATTAGGTCTTAATGGCTTGACTGTGCCCATTATGGGATGAGGCTGGGACGGGGTAAATTATTGTGGGTGTTACATGTCAGAGGGAAGTTTATAAGACAGAGCAGACCTGAGCCTGGCAGCCCAAGGGCAGTTGGTGAGAGTCAGATTTCTGTGGAGATGAGGAAGAAGAGCCGACTTGATTTAGGAGATCAGGATGTAGCAGACATATTCTGCTCAAAGGGTAGGTTAGCTATGAAAAACCCTAGTTCATCAACTCTGGGCTTCTCCTATTGCAATCCCCATCCATCTGCTCTGCCTCCCCAACCTGTCTTATTCCCCCAGCCAGAAATAGAGGTTCCGATGTTGTACCCCATTATCCAACACATTTCACAGTCCAACACTCTGTGCGCTCCCAAGATGGTGGTGAGCACCAGCCTCATGTTACCAAGAAGGAATGACTTACCCCAGGTCACCCAGCAGCCCCACAGCTGTGCCAGGAACAGCACCCAACCAGATGAAAGTGTCAAAGAAAAACAGTCAAACTATGCTCCGCAGCCGTTGGCCAGATGAAGTAACCACCAGAGAAAGATGCCGATGGAGTTTGGCAAGATGCAGGAGTCACACACACCTCCCTCTTTGGCAGAAATCAGAAGTTGCTCAGGCTTTTCAGGTCTGCGGGCTGGAGCACTCACCCAGCACTCCACAGGTTCACAGGAGACATATGGGGAGGGTCCACACCCTCCCTGAGCATCCCACGTCGTCCCTGCACACGCGGCAGAAGATGTTAAGGAAGTTACAACACAGGCAAAGTGAACTCCCCACTGAACTCACGACTGAAATGTTAATTATTTTGGAACCCAGGTGTGCCAGCAATTACCCAGAGAGGTTGCACAGTCTCTGTTCTTCGAGGTTTTCAGGACCAGACTGGATAAGCCCTGAGAAACCTGGTCTGGCCTCCTAGCTGTCCTGCTTTGAGCAGGAGGTTGGACTAGACACCTCCTGCAGTCCCTTCTTATTTGAACTATCCCATGATCTTTAAAATGCAAAGCTCAGCCACGCTTTCACTATCCACAGGGCGATGACACCCAGTTCTCTGCGGTAGTAACAGGAGTTAACCTGCAATAGCATTTAGACATAATAGACAGCCATCCGGACCCGCCTGCATGGAAGTACGTGTCCCACACACCTCCTCCCTCCCAAAAAGTAGTAATGCTTGGCTGCTTTTTTGCATGCCTCACCTTATTCACCGAGACTTCCCCTCAAAGTATAGCAAATGTGGTTAAGTTGGTGCCATTTAACATGCAAAGAGAGCACACTGTTTTCAGGTCACAGGCAGCATCTTGCTCAGCCACCATAACCTGACCACGAGCCCACTGCTCTTCCGCCGCTGCTCGTCACCCTGGGACTTTGCAGAGTTTTGCTAACCCATGTGAGAGGATTTTGTGATGTGACACACTGCTTTCTCTTCTGACCTGAGGAGGACCTCAGACCAAACGTCTCAGACTGCATCCATCAGCAGTATCACCTTCCTTTCTTATTTTCCATCATAAACTCCCCCCTGCTCCCCCGCTCTACTTCCAGGGCTAACTTGTCCGTTGCCGAAGTCCTCCACCGCTCTCCCTTCCTTCCATAATCTCTGAGACAGCAAAGCGTTTGATCTCTCCTCTTTGGAAAGGCCAAAGGGATAAGCCCTGGGCCTCCTTGGCCCGCACGGTGGAACAGATCTCACGCCAGGTAATCCTGTTGTTCCTCGTCCCTCTACCTGACACAGCCTCATGGTGTTTTTCTGCGAGGTCCCAGACGTTATAAGATGACGGAGGAAGTTCAGCCCCATACTGACGGCTCCAAACACATTAGTATTAAATTCTTATACAATCAAAGCTGCCTGCAAAATAAAGCCAATGATCTACCTGATTTGGATGTTCTTGGCACAGGACAATAGACTGCAATTTTCCAACAGAATCAACTTGTTATAACATGAGGACTTTTTTTTTTTCCCCTAATGTTAGCTTGTTTGCCCTCCTGCCAGATTTTGTTAGTAATACTGTGGCATCAGGCCAACTTACAGCTTGTTTGGAGTTCATCTAAAAACCTCTAGTAAAAGGAGATAGAGGTTCCACATTTCCCTTGAAAGATGGAAAGCTTCAAAAGGCCATTTTTGGAGGCATCAAGCCGACTGTCTGGGGTCCCAATCCTCAAGCAATTACCTCATCCTGCTAATGAGGAGTTTGCTTCAGGCTGTATTGAATAAAGTTCTCATTCTGACTCTGGATTTTAGAGGAGCAGTTGTTCAGTCAAAGTTGGCCAAACAAGTTCTCTTACTGGTATGCCAAACAAGTTCTCTTACTGGTATCCTTGTTTATCCATCCTTTTCAAAGTACAGATCTGTAAAAGGGAGATGAAAATGAATTTAAATGTGCTCTGATTTTCCAGCTCAGGATACACCATCTTTTGGGCAAACAAGCTTCCTACCACAGCCAGTTTTCATTTGTCAAATTTTGATTTTTTTTCCTCTTTTTCTGAGACAGATTATTTTCATGAGTGTTTCTCAGTGGTGATAACCAAAACAGACAGCATTGTTAATGCTCTTGCTTCAATGAGCTGCTCAGTAATCTGGGGACAGCATTTTCAAAACACGGATGCCATTTCTCATGGCACAATAATGGTGGCAGAAGACAACTACATTTTCCATGGAAGTTTTCAGAGAAGTTGCATTCACTTTCACAGTAGATTCTGCTTCTCTCCTTTTTTGGCTCCTTACAAATACTAAAGACTCCTGGGAGACATCACTTTCTTCAGACTTTGGCTTGGTGTAAGCCCATTACCTTTGGGCTATTAGCACATGTGAACAAGGTATTCATGTAAAGCCAACTCAGTAAACAATTCTGTTGGCGATGTAGAAGAGCGACCTGACTCCAGATCCCTCAAAATCCCACACTTCTGCCTGCTTTACAGAAGTCAAAGACTGTGAAGAAATCTCTTTTTCGCAACATTAGCATCTTTCGCTGAACACAGTTTGTCTGCAAGGTGTTACAGTTGGGTGAGAAATGGTTTTCTTATTCTGTGAATTTTATTTAAAAATCTCAGCAAGCTTCCATTATAAATTGTGATAAAAAGCTGAAATATTCAAAGTGCTGACACCCAAAAATCTAGTGATGGGGAAAGGAGGATTGTGTGCTTTACAAAAATTGTCTGGGTTTTAACTTTTTAAAGAAAGCTTAAAAGCTTTCATTATTATTTCAAACATTTTGAATTGTGTTTTTACACTTTCATTGCAATTAGTCTTAATTTCAAACAAAAATCCACATAAATTGGCCATTTAAAATATCATATTCATGAAACATAAAATACCAAAACAAAGCAATTTCAGTACTTAAAATTTGATGTGAATCAAGAAGTTCCTCGTTTCCCTTAAAACACTCAGCTTGAAGGAAGAAGCATTTTCTAGCACAGAACAGGTTGTGCTCCAATGCAAATGTGGTGGCTGAGAAGTATTTTTTGCAGAATTTCTTGTCCAATGGGAGAAATACTGACTTCTGCGGAGCCGGGGGATTTCCTGTAATACCAGATAAATCTGCAATGAGGAGAGTTTTCTTTAGTAAGGCCTGGATGGAAATGTGGAACACTTTTGCCTGGAAGCCCTTTGAGACACACCTTAGTGTTATCCAGTAATAATGCAGAAAATAACTGAGACTTTGCCACCGGAAAGCGGATGCCATCTCACAGCTCTGATGTAAATAAATACAGTTGTATTTTTTTCCCCCATGTCTCCTCCCAGCATATCTCCAGCCACTCTGTTGCTTAATTCCTGTGAAAAATTAGCAGTTCAAAGCAGCCCTTCCTTGCCTGGAGCATTTCAGAAAAAATGGTGGTGTAGTGTTTCCACTTGATCTGTGGTTTTACCTAATCCTGTCACTTGCTGGGTCAGCCCAGTCTAGGAGATTGTCATGGGCAGACGCTCCTCTTGTAGAGGGTACTACCAAGGGACATGAGAATTAATATTCAAGGGTTCCATGACTATTGGAGTTCTGCTTCCTTCCCATTGTCCCTGTTGAAGAAACAGTGAGGAAAGACACCATTAAATCACTAAGGTTTGCTTCAAGCCATGGCATTCAAACTTTACCATGTGAGCAGTCAGGGATGGGACTGCAAATGACCTTCCTAGTGCCAAAGTCCTGGCAGAGTCCTCACAGAATGGTCTTACCACACCAGAAAATGGTTTGTGGGAGCTTGCAGTGGGTTTCCATTGTTCTGTATGTCTTCTTCAGAGGCACTGTTCCAGGACACATGTCCCCAGGTTGTCATTTCCACAAAAAACTGCTTTGAGGTTTTTATTTCATTTTGTCTTATGTCTTCATTCAGTCTAACACTACAGTGTATTATACTGAAAAGGCATTCCATTGCCCTCACCGCTTGCCATTTCTACTCTCCCCTCTGTCTTTCCCTTTGTGAATGTCAACCAAACCTGAACTCTTATTGAATTAACTTCTTCTCTGGATACCTCAGCACCAAACATTCTGTGCAAAAGAGAATAAGCTGACTTTCTCCCCTTGAATTAGGAACTCCCCCTCAGCTTGGATCTCAATCCTGTCTGAATATTGCAGTCCTCAGCAGCGCTGCAAAAAGAAATGCACAAGAAAACCAGGACCATGCATATAAAACCTATTGGCTTTGAGGGCCTTCAAATAACCCTGGTCCCTGCAAAACCCCACTGACTCCCTCACCTACAATTCAAGCCAGCTAGAGCAGCCAGCAGATTGCTCAGTCTCTGCAGAGTGTACAGGACCTGAGATGGTTGCCAGATGATGCAGACAAAAGTCTACATAGCCCATTATAAGGAAATCAGGACAAACCATCAACAATCTTGGTGTTCCTGGAAAGTCTGGTCTACATGAGCATCAGAAGCCACAAAGGGGAATTGAGAGGGGGAATCATTTATGCAGGTTGGAATGGATGAGACAAGGAGACTGGATACAAGGAGAATTGGCACCTCCCATTCAGCCATGGGAAAGTTTCCTAAACAAAATTGCTGGAAACTCCAGAATATATAAATTTGAACAGTCAAAAACCAGGAGAATGGTTATGTTTGGAACTCATCTTCATAACAGGGCCTTGGATTTAAAATAGCCATCTCTCCCCAGGTTGGATCACACATTTCTCTGCAACAGAACTGCTCAGCCAGAAAGCAGTGAACTCAAGGTAGTAATCAGTGAATTAAATCCTACAGTTAAGAGGAAAGTGATTGATGGATGATCACACTGGCCCTTTACAAGTCTGTTCACTTAAAAAAAAAAAAGAAGGGAATCCTCAAACTTTGGAACTTTAAAGAAGTTTAGATTCAAATTCTGATTTCTGATATTTTGGCTGAACTACAGCATAAGCTGGAAGTCAGAAAGTCCTGTTTGCAGAGTTTAAGAAATGGCAAGATCAAGTTAAGGGTTTTTCATAAAATTGGCTAATCTCAGAAATTTTAGAGGTTTAGGTTTGGACAACTGTCAGACCCTGACTGCTTATCATGGTTGCATTTGCTTCAAACATCCTTGATTGAGAAAATTAGACAGGAAATATTTCGCAGTGTCCAGCACTTCCTGAGTTGGAGGAACCAGAAATCCCACAAGAACAGTTCTTACTCATGGCATTGTCATTACCTTAAGGTTTGACCCAGACAAAGCTGGTAGTCCAGAGAATCCAAGCAGAAGAGCAAAAAATGAAAAAAGTACAAACTTTATCCTAGGGCAAAGTACTGCTGTTGCACCTCCATGATGTCCCAGAGCCCCATGATCTGCAGTGTGTATAGCTTCTTCCAACAGTGTGGTAGGACTGGAGAAAGGTTACATGCTTTAAATGGGCACATAATCTATTCTCCTTTAGTGCCTACAGTGATAGCCCGTTGACAGATGTTAGTGTCAGACACAGTTTCAGAAAGAGGTCATAAGAAATAAACCCAGATTCAGTGCCACTTTTTTGTTTGTTTTGTTTTTATTTTTTTCCACAATGGAAGATAGTTGCAAGAAATCACGAATCAAAAGTTTCACTGAGCAAACACTTGGCTTGCTACCAGCTTTGGCTGAAATTCCTCAAACACAAGGACATGAATGTTCAACTGTGAACCTGCATGTTAATACACCCATAAATTTCGTATGTGCTTGAACTGTATATATGCACAGTGGGAAGATGACAACTTGTACGCACTGGAGAGATGCTAAGGAATTACGGACTTGAGCACCGATGGGAGGTGATTACATCTTCCATCTTCACACAGGCTGTGCTGTACTATTTAGCTACTTCTGGACTAAGCTTTGTGACTGCACATGATGTGCAACGAATTCTCTCAGTCAGCTGAATCAATTGCACACGACAGAGCACGTGGACTACAGGAATGTCTATGATAGTCCTCATCTGGTGTCTGAGAGTTGCCAAGGTTTCAGACTACCTGGTGGTGATATGCGATGGGCACTCACCCAAGGGGCTTCCCTGAATTGTGACAGATCTGTTGGTCCTCCTGCAGGTGACTAAGCTCAGTCTAACCACAGCTGATAGCATA